>NC_140938.1:9204521-9732021 GCF_014529385.1 Adiantum capillus-veneris
ATTGACACATGTGTTCATGTGAGACTCGAGATACACACACACACACACACACACACACACACACACACAGACGACAGTTCTATAAAGCGTGAGTGCATATATCTTCTGATTGCTGCTGCCCTTGGCCTACAAGAAGAAACCGCAAAAAAGATAAGGGTGAAGGGGACTTTTAACAAGGGGAAAAGAAAGGCAATCAGAAAATTGATCACCCGGGTATAGCAAGCCCATTACTCCATAATACTACCCTAATTTATTACCATAGGGTAGGGGCACCAATTTACGTGTGGATCAGAGGCCATATCACTACAGGGGTGGTTATATAGGATCAGGAGCGTCAGCGCCAGCAAACTGGTAGTTAGCAGGCAGCTCTGGCTCAGGCCCAACTCCCTCCTTTCTAGAAATGGAGACTACGATACCATAACCTAGAAGTTGAAGGCACGAAGGCAGTTGCCCCATGATCCATTGGTGTACTACTCCAGCTTATACAACAATTAGGCTATAGGTATTGCATGTCATAAAACCTGCACGCTCAACCCTTGAGTGAATGTCATGAGTATGCTTGCAGAGTGTAAGATCGAGGTTAGCACCTGCAGAACAGTATAGACGTGAGTCTGCGATAGCAAGTAATTCGGCTTCTGTCTAGCTAATAAACTTAACAGTCATTACAGTACACCTTTAGTTATGGATCATTCCTGCTCTGTGACCCCCTCGCGAACCATTTACCACCACATTGCCTAGTGCTCCTGCATGCACAGCTCCATTTGCTGCTAATCTGCTCCTGCTCATGCTTTGCACACGTCCCCCGACTGCATGCCGACGATAGGCACAAGAAGCACCTCATGCAATGGTGCAAACTACTCAACGAGAGAGAGAGAGAGAGAGAGAGAGAGAGAGAGAGAGAGAGAGAGAGAGAGAGAGAGAGAGAGAGAGAGAGAGAGAGAGAGAGAGAGAGAGAGAGAGAGAGCACCGTGCACCTCAACATGAGATTAAAGATTAAAAATTTTCCTCTCTAGTGGGAAACAGTCTGTCCCCCCTCCTCGGGACTAATTGCTGCCTCCCTCCATCATTCGCTCAAGTCTCGACACGAGAAAAGAGGAGCCAGACTCTAATTCCGAGCACATTCAATAATATAATCTTGGAAAATATCTTATCTCGATATCTTTTGTCACCCACTCACTGCCACTAATAACCTTTTCATGAGTGCTCACTACATCACTAACCAATCAAGCATTTTCATCTTTTCTTTTAATTTTTAAATTACATGAGATTTTTCACTAAGAAAAGGGGAACACATCACTATGGCCTTAGCTCTTTGGGCACGCCAAAAAGAGATAGAAAACGAAGCAGCAAACATAGTAGCTTATAGCACCGTAGCATTATACTCCTCGCCTAGCGCGCGCACACACACACACACACACACACACACACACAGAAGAAGAAGAGAGTTTTAACGTCGTAGGAAACTATCCCGAGAGAGAGAGAGAGAGAGAGAGAGAGAGAGAGAGAGAGAGAGCAATTGACGCAGCACTTGCAGAGCAGAGGCAACTGACGTAGCACTTGAGCACTTGCAGAGCAGAGCAGAGGTAATTATTTTTCCATGCTTGGCATACATGCTAACTTTCCCTCCTTTCAATGTGGTCTGCGCTGCTCCAAAACTGAGCAACCCCTCCTCTACGCAAAAAAAAAAACCCTTCGAAAACACCCTTTTTTACACAAAATCAACTCAGCTTTGATGAAATCAATCTGGTCTTTTATGTTTTATGTGCCCGAGTTTTACTAGTCGCAATGGCGGGATGCTGGTTGTTGAAGACGGAACTAGAGGAATGGTCCTGGGAGCACCAGCAAGCAAATCGGGGCATTTCTAACTGGGATGGCATGCGCAATGCGCAGGCGCAGAAGCACCTCCATGTCATAGAGCAAGGCGGTCTCTGCTTCTTCTACCACACGGCTCCAAGGCTAAAGAAATCGTGGGCATTGCCCATGTCTGCAAAACCTTTTAACCCCTCTGATGCCTCCAGAAAGCACGGCATGGTCGACATTGAAGCTGTATCGAAGCTCTCAGAACCCCTTTCTCTTTCTCGTCTCAAGTAAGAAGATGGCTTACTCAACTTCATCATCTGTCATCCCCATTTCAACTGCAAAATGGAACCTCATCTGTGAGGTTGCAGGTGAGCTTGAACCCCCTCTCCGACTTGACGTGAATGGTGAGTCTAGGAGGGTTGTGAATGAGGAGGCTCTTGAACTTGGTAATGATGAATCTTCATCAATAATGTGTCGAGCAAATCAAAAAACCTCTTCGCCTCATCACAATGCCGATGTTAGTAGTAAGTTAGTGATCATACTGCACAATGTGATGATAAAACAAAAGATGCGTCGTCTTCTCAGTCATTGAGACAACCCAAAAAGCACAAAACCCTAACCGATGCAACCAAGGTGAAGGTTAGTGGATTTGTTTCACCTTCAGACGCATTGCAAACTTCGTCCATCAAACCAAGGCATGTGGCATTATGCAGATGATGATATGGGCAAAAGAATTCACGATGATATTGTTAGCCAGAGGTTGTCGAAAAAAAACGAGGTACTCGGCACTGTCTTGGCATGGATACCAAATGTGGTGCACTTGAGAAAGCACAGAAAGTGCTTGAGGAGCTTATATTTTGGAGCTCTTGGAATGCACTGACTGCAGGATATGCACAAGAGGACCAGGGCTACGAAGTTGTAGACTGTTTTCAGTAGATGTGAAGCGAGAGCTATCTCCAGAAGCAATCACCTATGTATATCTTAAAGGCATGTGGCTCTACGCAAGATGCTGATATGGACACAAAAATTCATGATGACATTGTTACTCAAATGCTATTGAAAAGAATTGTCATGCTGACACTCCCTTGGTCGATGTGTATGCCAAATGTGACGCACTTGATAAAACACAAATAGTGCTTGAGGAGCTTTTTGTTCGGAACGGCATCTCTTGAAATGCATTGATTCCGGGATATGCACAACAGGAGTAGGTCTAGAAATCTCTAGGCTATTTTCAGCAGATGCATAGTGAGGCCCTTTTTTCTAGATGCAATCACCTACGCATGCATCTTGAAGGCATGTGGCTCTACGTAAGATGATGATATGGGCACAAAAATTCACAATTTCTTTGTTTGTCAGAGGATTTTGAAAATAGAGGTCGTGGTTGGCACTCCCTTGGTTGATATGTATGTCAAATAAGGTACCCTTCAGAAAGCATAAAAAGTGTTTGAGGAGCTTCTTGTCCGGAATGTCATCTCTTGGAACACACTGATTACGGGATATGCGCAACTAGAGCAGGGACAGAAAGCTCTAGGCTGTTTTTAGCGGATGCAAAGCGAGTGTATCTCTCACCATTCAGTCAACTATACCTTTGTCTTTAAGGCATGTGACATTACCAGTAAGATAAGGACAAACCATCACTCTTATTCTCGTAGCTAGCTACCTCCTTTGGTAAACATTACTAGTGCTTCAATCACTAAGGATTTGTCTTCACCACGAATTCTTTCATGTGTTACCGCAATCCTAGAGAAGTTTGAAAGCAACTCATCTGGTTCGAACTTAGTGAATGCCATGAACTTCGTGGAGATTCATGTTGATACTAAGTGTGGCTCTCTACCACATGAGTTGTAGGTTTGCTCTTTTGTTTGCTCGTGTTGAATGTTGTTTTAGCCCAATGCTAGTGTAGCTAGGTGAATTGATAGGCATGTGTATGAAACAAGTATGCTGTTACGACTCCAGCAAGGCCCTCCTACTTGCTATCATGTCAACATAATTAAGGTTTTTGATTGCCTCGTTGACAGTACATATGGGATGAAGTCAGAGAAAGCGATGGAGAGAGAGAGAGAGAGAGAGAGAGAGAGAGAGAGAGAGAGAGAGAGAGAGAGAGAGAGAGAGAGAGAGAGACAAGATGTTGCTACAGCTTGAATAGGAATTCCTCGGAAGTATATCAAAAGAAAGTTGACAAGCAAGCCATTCTAGGGCTCCCTTGCATCAAGCGATTGCAGATGCTGAAGCAGAAATTGATTTTCTTATTTTGGCTCTAGGTGAATATGGGATCTCTGTAAGGATAAGAGGATTCTCCTTTATGATTATTTTGCAAAGATGCTCTGCATTGGGATACCTGATTTTTATCTCAATACTTGAATGTGATGGAGGTGCTATTATTTAGAATGAGAATTTTGTGGTTATGTTGCAAGGTGTGAATGTTTTAAAAGGTCTAGAATCAACACAAGTTGCTCTCAGCTACTTTGTGCCTATGCAATAAGAGTAATATTCAAAAGGTTCCAGAGAAGATATTGTGCCTCTTTCAATGAGGCTATTATGCCTCTCTTTACATAAAAGAAGTTTTTATGTTCATACTTCCACTCCTTTTCACATACAGTGTAAATACCTGGCCATGGTACCACACGGTAATTGCCTTATTCTAAAATAGTGTGACCTTGAGAGCAAGCTCAGAGCTCGTTATTGGAAAAACCAGAATTTGTTTAAATGTATCTTGTGAATCATGCTGATCAAAAAAGAGGGTTGCAAGGTGTTTGCACTGCACTGGAAAATAGATATCAATGCATGCAAAGTGAGGGCCTTTGTCCAGATGAAATCACCTGCACGTGCATATCTTGATTGCATCAAGCAAGGGCCTCTCCCTGGATGCAATCAGATACATGTGCATCTTGAAGGCATGTACATGGCTCTACGTAAGATGCTGATATGGGCATAAAAATTTCACGCTGATATTGTTGGTAAGGGGTTGTTGAAAAAGATATCGTGCTTGGCAATGCCTTGGTTGACATGTTTGCTAAATGTGGTACACTTCAAACAGCACAAGAGCTTCTCGAAAAGCTTCCTATCTAGAGTGTGGACTCTTGGAACGCGCTGATTGCAGGATTTACCCCACAGGGGGCAGGCCAAAAAGCTCTAGTCTGTTTCCAACATATTTGAAGTGATAGCACTAGTCTACTTTCAGCAGATTCAAAGTGATGGCCTCTCTCGTGATTGCAAGATTTGCTCCAAAAGGGCAGTGCTAGAAAGCTCTAGGTTGTTTTTTGTAGATGCGAAGCAAGGAATCTTGGAGAAGAATGTCATGCTTGGTCATATTTTGATCAATATGTATGTCACATGGGGTGCCCCAAAGACTACGACTTTGTGTATGTGTGCATGTGAGTCTACGGACGAACGGTACAACGGATTCAACATCAATTGACATGTTTTCAGAAGTTGCAGAATGGATAACGATGGTAGAACGTATACTAGTGGGAAGGTGGCAGAACAATGTAAGGAAGGTCTAGAAGTGGCTCCATCCAAAATTGTGCGTTGATCCACACGACCAATATCAAAGGTACACTTATATTCCGTATTTTGATTTCCTTTATGTGATCTCGAAAGTACTTAGATTAAATCATGTACACATTAAAGCAATAAATTTACATCATTTTTATTCAAAAGATTGTAGATGAAGGTGACAACGGTTGAAGAATTTTTGTGATTCCCAACAAAGGGACACATAAACAATACGCCATGGCAAGGCAACGTGGAATTATACATGTCTTCATAAAACATTGGTAATGAGTTCTTCCTTGAAAAGCTGTAGCATTTTTACAATAAAAAAGTCCCTCCAACGTTGGAGAAGAAGCATAAGTCCCCCCTCAACACTGAAGGGAATATAAGTGGTGGGGGAAGGGCACATTCTCTACGGTATTATTATAAATGTGGAGAACAGTGCCAACTCCACACCATACATATGTATGGTTTTTTCTTTTTTTATGGGCACAAGCATCGTGAATTCACAAAATACATCTCGTTTTGTTTTTATTATAATATGGAATTGTTTACATTCATACATCTTTTTGTGCAAAATCTCGTTTGTGATGCGAGGTGATAGAGCTTTTGGCGAAAGCTTCAAGGAGAGTTGCTATGGATCCATCATCATGAGCTATGCCATGCGTTAAAATCCACACCACTATTACTATTTTACTTATAACCATGTGCATAGTGAGTCAATCAAGGAACACTAGTTAGCTCCTTGACTATCCCTTTCATTTTGTAATATGTCAAGAGTATGGGCTTCTCACTCAATAAAGTAGTATTATTTTCCCATCGAAGAGTTCTTCTAAAACTATTTTATTTAGTTGCTATTCCTTCTTTAGACAGGAGTAGGCTAGTTCTAAAAGAAGAAGAGTGTCTTGTAATGAAGGAGATTCCATAGAAAGTGAAAGACAGGTTTTGTCAAAGCATGAACGTCACTTGTTGGTGATTATTTGTCCTACTTAGATAAACATTGTGTTTAAGAACTAGCCTATTCCTTTTTTTTTTAGGGCAATACTCACAGATGTGCTGGTGGACAAAGGAGCTTTGGGATGTGAGCTTTCGGCTATCCTGACTACCCAACTGGGGTAGTGGTGTCCTTGCAGATCTGGTGTTCTTTTTTGGCACAAAGGACTTGGCAACAACCCTGTTCTGTCTCGAGACTAACTTGGTCGGCTTGGTTTCCTTCTTGTGTGCGCCTTGGGCAGGTGGCAGTCTTCATGTGCTTGGAATGTCGTCAGAAGGGGTTTGGCCCCCCTCAATGGCTTGCATGTTGGTGGTTTTTTTTGTTGGTTCTTTTGACACATACTCAACTTTCATCTTGTTGCTCAGGCGTCATGGATTTGTATGTGATTATACTATGCTGGTGGTGCGGAGGTGATGTTTTTTATGCTGGTTGTGGTGGGTTGCTGTTGATGCGTGTGTTTGGCTTGAGCATGCGGATTTTGGGTTGAGTCTGTTGGAGCAGGGAGAGCACTGATGACAACAGTTCTCTCCTTGGTGATACCCCGAGAGCTCTCTGGTGATGGGGGCTTACGGGGCCCGCCTTATCGATGGTATTCGGTTGCTTCTTCTTCGCTATGGATGTATATGTCTCGAGGTTCGTCTCAGGGTTGCTCCCTTTGTTAGCCGGTGTATCTGTTGCTATGTTGTGGTCTTGTCTATGGTTATTTGGTGAGCCAAAGGTACTTTTCCAACGATCTGAACGCACAAGACACCACGTGTCATTACTTCACTGGATGCTTTTCATGCTATCAAAAAGCTTCAACTAAATAAAAGCGCTGCACGTAGAGAAATTCGTGCACTATCGCAGCCAGCACCTTCGCCCAGTTTGCAGGTTCGCAGCAGTTCATTAGTTTTGCAGGTTCTCAGCTTCGTAGGTACAAAGTTCCCAGCACTACAGCAGTTTGCAGGTTCGGCACCTAGGAGCAGTTTGCAGCAGTTCAACAGTTCCACAGCTTTGCAGGTAAGAAGTTCCCAGCAGTACAGCAGTTCGCAGCTATCACAAGTTTGTTGAGATTGAGAGAGAGAGAGAGAGAGAGAGAGAGAGAGAGAGAGAGAGAGAGAGAGAGAGAGAGAGAGAGAGAGAGAGAGAGAGAGAGAGAGAGAGAGAGAGAGAGAGAGAGAGAGAGAGAGAGAGAGAGATTCATGGCCATATTGAGTACAAGCAACAACACAAGCAAAGCAAGCAGAAGGCAAGAAACGATGCACGACAGCCTTTGGTAATCCAATGCCAAGAAGTTCTGGGCTGCTTTTCAACACTGACATGCTGCTGCTTTTCAACACAGGCAATTAGCCCCAATCGAATAGGCGATAAAAAACGCTAGCCCCTGATAAAAAACGTTAGCCCCAATGTGGAGAGAGAGAGAGAGAGAGAGAGAGAGAGAGAGAGAGATTCATGGCCGTATCTATTTATTGTTGACTCGATTCCAGATTATGCCAATTGATCATCGATTGAAATCTAATATCTTCTGTTTCAGCAGCACTAGAATAGACATGTGCCATGAGAGAGAGTCGCGCTGAGTAGTGAAGTGGAGCCCTACACTCTTCACTACATACCTCTAAAAGTCAAGTACGGAGACCTTACTGATCCTCTTTGATGCCAACAGTCAGCATTCTCTCCAAAATCCTCAGCTTGGACTTGCGCAACACTTTCATATAATATCATGAAGACAATCGATACACCCCAGAGCTTATCTCTAAGTCAGATTATATACAACAACCACTTCGTAACAATGAAAATATTCCAACATTAATCCTGATGATGCTCATGATTATGATGACGAACAATTCAATGATGGTATTGCTGCTATGTACAAGAACGGGTATGACGACAAGGATTAGATGCCGAAATCTCAATGCAAGAACCACGATGTCTAGTACCATATGGATACACACGTCTCCAATTTCCCTGCTTTTCATGACAGTGTGCCTACAATGGCAACAAGACTGTCAAAGTTTGAGCTCGTCGTTTGTCATTTACAATGGTGGTGTGATATGAAGAAGATTTACATTCAAGTCCCCAAATATCTCTCTCTCTCTCTCTCTCTCTCTCTCTCTCTCTCTCTCTCTCTCTCTCTCTCTCTCTCTCTCTCTCTCACACACACACACACACACACACACACACACACACACACACATACGAACATTGTAAATTAGTGCACAGACATGGCACATGGTCAAGAGAGCAGTTCCACCATTACTTATGAAGCTTCCTATTACCACTGCTTCAGCACCACCAATAGCACTAACCCCTTTATTCCAATCCCCTTTCGTCTTCCATAGAAAATAATAGTGAAGTGTGGAAACATACACTATATTGCAATGCTTGAAAATATTTTATATGCCTACGTGTGTGTGTGTATATATATTATATATACACTATATTGCAATGCTTGAAAATATTTTATATGCCTACGTGTGTGTGTGTGTGTGTGTGTGTGTGTGTGCACGTGTGCAATGCTTGAAAATATTTTATATGCCTACGTGTGTGTGTGTGTGTGTGTGTGTGTGTGTGTGTGTATACGGAGGGAGAGAGAGAGAGAGAGAGAGAGAGAGAGAGAGAGAGAGAGAGAGAGATATGTGGGTTCAATTCGCAGGAAACCAATGAGCGGGTGAGCCATAGCCAATCGATCAAATCGTGGGGTAGTAGGCGGAAGTGTAAATGTCCCAAAAAGGACTGCACTTTCATCGAAACTCACTAACACTCTTTGTTCTAGAGTGATTGTTCTAATTCAAACACACAACCAAGAGAGAGTAATCTCACTTCATTGCATTTATGCTTTCAATACAATGAAAGACTATGTGCTAGTTTTCTATGTTAAATCAAGGTGGGTGGGTGTGAGAAGAAGAAGAAGAAGAAGAAGAGAATTTTTAATGTCGTGGGAAACTATCCGAAGAGACCTCAAAGATCTATCCGACAAGAGTTGAACTCAAGACTTGTTATTCAAGAGGGAAATGGCATAACCAATCTACCACACTTGGGTGATAGAAAGGTTATACCATTTTCTTCTTTTTATTGACAAACTCACACACCCACACACCCAAGAAGAAGATAATTTTTAACATCGTGTAACGGCCCAGTTCTAACACCGAGGTCATCCACCACACTATGGTTGCACCACGTATCAATTTCCAACAAGGGGCTAATAGGAATGCCAAGCCCATGGAAAACAAAGATTGAAATGCTCAAAGTTCTTCCCAAAGCAATTCCAATAACAACAACAACAAGACCAAGGACAAAGGAGTTTACAAAGGTTAAAACAAACTCTTTCCTTAAGAGCTAAAGGCTTTTTGTAAAGATCACCCATGTTTAAGTGTGAGGAGCAAGGACATGGTTATCGTTCTTGCCCCAAAAGAAATGCCCACAATGAGACTCCTAGAGCTTCCACGGTCGAAGCTCCAAAAGAGGATTCTCATTGCAAAGGATCATCCCTTTCATATGCTTGGGGGAAGGTGAGGGAGCATGATGCCTTCATCCTATTTGATCCTGACTCTACTCACAACTTCATATCACAGCAGGGCATACAAGCTTGGGAGATATTGTAACTACCGATGAGGCTTTCAAGGGACAACAAGCCTCCGTTACTCCCTTGATTGGGAAGTTGAGGCTTCATGTCCAAAGCTACGTCGACAAAGAAGACCTTTTCATCTCTCCTCTCAGCTCTGTTTCCGCGTACATGATTTTTGGCAAAGAGTCTCCAAATGATGCTAATGATTTAACAAAACAAAGTGGTAGGAATCAAGAAGAATTAAACTTGTCTGATTTTTTAAATAGATTCCAAGATGTATTTATCGATGACATCCCTATGGAGTTACCTCCAAAACGAGGGGATGATGACAATAAGATAGAGCTTCTACGTAGGATCTCACCGCCAAATAAACCTCCTTATAGGGTTTCTCAAGCTCAACAAGAGGAGATTATGAAGCAAGTGCACGAGCTGGTAGACAAGGGAATGGTGAGGCCTAGCTCCTGTCCCTTTTGTTCTCCAATCCTTTTAGTGCAAGAGAAAGATGGCACATGCCACATGTGTGTGGACTATCGAACACTAAACCGTATCACTCTCAAAAACAGATTTCCCTTATCGCGGGTAGAAGATCTGTTTGATAAGCTATAAGGTTTGACCTACTTCAATAGGATTGACCTTAAAAGTGGCTATTATCAAATAAGGATAGTGAATGAAGGTATCGTAAAGACTGTGTTCCGTACAACATTTGGTCTTTATGAATATCTTGTCATGCCTTTTGGTTTGATAAATGCTTCAACCACGTTCAACCGCTTGATGGAGAAGATTTTTAGACCCTACCGCAAGTTCATTGGAGTGTTCTTTGACCATATTATCATCTACTCCAAATCTTTGGAGGAGCATAAGCAACACCTCCATGTAGCGTTTCAAGCTATGAGGGAGAATAAACTTTTCATTAACCAAAAGAAGAGTGATTTTTTTCTCCAAGAGATTCAATACTTACGTCATATTATCTCTCAAGATGGTATCCATATGGATCCAACCAAGCTTGAGGTAATAAAAGGATGGTCTAACCCAAGGTATCTACATGAGATACAAATCTTTATTGATATGTGTGCATAATGTAGATGCTTCATAGTCAAATTCTTCCAATTAGTAGGACCACTACATGACTTGACCAAGAAAAATATTAAGTACATATGGACTGGTAAAGAACAAAGTGCTTTTGAAAAGATTTAAGAAAAGCTTACTTCTCAACCTGTGCTTACACTACCGGATCTCTCAAAACCATTTGAGGTCCAATGTGATTCTTGTGGAGATTGCCTTGGAGCAATTTTGCTTCAAGAAGGGCATATTATAACATATGAGACTCGAAGACTCGATTCCGATGAGCGAGTATTGGGCATCTCCGAGAAGGATCTTCTAGTTGTCCTACATGCCATTGACACTTGGAAGCACTATCTATTGGAGACTCCAGTCATTTTACGAACAGACCACCAAAGTCTCAAGTACCTCATGGCGCAAACCAAGCTCTCCGACAAACAAATGAGGTGGGAAAATTTTCTTTCGCAATTCAATTTTCCTATCACGATGGCCAAGAGCCAATGCGGTGTCCATAGCAACTCACAATGATCTATCTTCTATGATAGATGAGTATGCTACTAACCCCAATTTTAAAGATGTTATTTCATCCCTTGCCTTAGGAAAGAAACAAGAACCATTTACCTTGCATGATGGTTATCTTCTCTATGGAAATAGGCTATGTGTTACTCACTCTCTTCGTGAGAAAGTGATGCATGAACCCCAAGCTTCTCCCTATCCAGGGCATCGAGGGATTCAACCTACCCTTCGTGGATTAGAGACGTATTTCTATTGGTCTACCATGAAGATGGACATACAAGACTATGTGTCAAAATGTGTGGTGTGCAAAAAGAAAAAGTATGATAGGGGGAAGCAGATCTACTTAAGACCTATGTTACCGAAGTAGATCAAAATTCCCAATGGGAAAAGTACCTACCTCTTGTAGAGTATGCGTACAATAACACTGTCCATACTACTACCGGGAAGGCACCTTTTGAAATTATTGAAGGAAGACCTAAAAGTCCCTTGTTACTCAAGGTACATGGGAAGATCTTCGCTGCAGATGAGTATAGCCGAGACCTACAATAATCTTTTGAAAAGATTAAGGAGGCTATATCCATCTCGCAACAAAGGCAAAAGGCTGCTGCTAAACAAGCACAGAAGGGCCTTAGCTTTCAAGGAAAATGATTGGGTCCTACTCAAATTTTCCAAGGATCGATTGAGGAAAACTACGGGCAAAAATCCTACAAGCCACCAAAATTATTATGCTAAACTAGCAAAAAGATAAAACCAATCGATTAGATGCCCTATCAACTCAGGTTTCCCAAGCATTGGCTCATTTACAATGTTTTTCATGTGAACCTACTTAAGCCTTACAAAGGAGATCCACCACAAGAACCAATCATTGAGGACCCGTCGAGATCAAAGATCAAGAAGAGGTGCTTCACTCCGAATCACTTCTTCGACATGAAGAAAAGGGAGTATGACATGGTAAGATTATCCGACAGTATCTTATGAAATTCAAAAATTATCCTTTTGAAGATTCTAGATTGATACAAGAAAGAAACACATCTTAAGGATAGTATGAACCTTGTCAATGCTTACAACAAATGATACAATAGAGTAAGCAAATGTAAATACTTTTTAAATGAAAAAAAAATTGTCTTATAAGACTAGATCTTTTTTTTAATTGTGCACAAATTTAAATAGTATGCATGCTTACAATCGTGTTTGTGATGACGACCTGACTCAAACACCAAGTAGAATTTGTCACTCTACTTTGGGAGAATTTGAAATGGACTCAAGAGCAGACATGCTTGCGGCAGCTATGTTTCCCAAGCACCAAATGGATTAGTCATCCATTCTGGAATGATGTCGTAGGGTAAAAAGGGATCCTCTGCCTGCTAAGAAACATAGACTAATGACTAAGTCTTTATCTCCTCTACCTCATAGTTGAGGACGACTATGATTTCAAGAGAGAGGTAATGTCATAAAATCTAATATCGAACTAACCCAAATTATTTTCTCATATTAAACTAATCATTTAATGTGGGAGAATAAACAGGAACAAGAGTTAGAATATAGCCATGTGCTTATGGATCTATCTGAGCACGGGACGAAATTCAATGGGTCCAAATGAGAGATGGTATGTCAAAGAGGAATGTTAGCTAATGGAGCTTGAAATACCTTAAGGTTAGCTTCCTTAAAGACCTCCAACGTTTAGTGTTAAAAGTCCTTAGATCTAGGACCTTAGGCAAGCTAGGACTGAGCTTGAGGTGGGAACATAGCCCAAGCTTGAGGTGCTTGTCGTGCTTGCTGACTAAGGTGCTTGTCGTGCTTGATGATTAAGGTGCTTGAGGTGCTTGTCATGTTTTATGACTAAGGTGCTCAAGGGGTGAGGTGCTCCAAAGTCAACATGATTCCTACAAGAAGGGGGGAGAGCCCTAAAGCTAGGGGCATGAGAGACAACACACTCACACTCACTCAAGGAAAGCCCAAGACCTAAGAGGCAACATGGAGACATGTCAAGAACCTACACATGCTACCCTCATGTAGTGCCTAAAGCCTATTGGTTGACCTCTAAAGGGGTCCAATGAAAATTTACTTTATTTAATTGATTGTTTAAGCATTTTTCAAGCCCTCTCTCTCAAAAGGGAAAGGAGGACACTTGTCCAAATGCTACATTCTTGATATGTCTAATGCATGTGATTGGCTAGTCTAGAGAATGTCCAAATAACCTTCAAGCTTGAGCTAGGAAGAGGTGTCGATCCAAGCAAGGAGGGGGGTAGCTTGACCATATACTCTCTCTCTCACACACAGACACTCACACACACACACTCATTCTCATGGTGTGTTGAGCAAGAACTCCATCTCCTTCTCCAAGGTTGAGAAGTTGAGAGCCTACACCAACAACTCTTGGCTATGGAGTGCAAATCCAACCAAGAGCCATGCTCCAAAGTGCAAGCTTTCCATCTTCTTCATCTCCATTGCTAAGCTCCCGGGGAGGTCACCTAATAAAAATGTAACCTATCACGTGAGTTCAACAAAAGGGTATTTAAAGTTCTTAAAACTTACATAAATATATATACAGAAGGGCATTATTTTTTCAAATCTAAAAAAAACTTACAGATTTTAAAAGAGAAGGGTACATTATATTCCTAGCAAAATTCACAGATAAGGGATTTTACAAACATGTCTTGAACGCACGTGATATGGTAGTTTTAGACATAGTGAACCCCCCGAGGCTAAGCTACAAGAGTAATACAAAGTGAGGAGGTTATTTCTTTCTCGTAATTTACTTCTTCTTCCTCTTCCCTACAGTCATTCCCTACTAGCTCTCTCCACCTGCGAAGGTGTTTGAGGTCTTCGGAGTGAACCCAGGGACAAGTTAATTCTTTCATTTAGCTAAGTTATGGGCATAGTTGTGGTGCATGAAGTTCACTATCTTCATTGCACCATCAAGGTCTCAAGGAACACAAATCTTGTATTGTACCAAGTCTCTCTTTATGGGAGAAGCTATAATATAAAAGCCTTCTGGAGGGGGGACTGACTCCACATAAATCCGGTCCTCAACTGTTGTCAAGCTCTCTAATTCTCTCTCTTGCAAAGTATTGTTCATGACAAGTTAATTACGTATAATGGTTATGTTGCTACCTCTAGTCAAGTTCACCCTCTATTTTCTCAAAGTATTCTCATAAAAATGCTCACTACAATTTTCTTAATTCCCCTATTCTTAATGTTCATAGTCCATTTCCATTGCATCCATGAACATGTGCTGCAGGTGCACATCACTGACCTACGAAAGTTGTCAAAAAATTTGCAGCTCGACACGGCCATGAGAGTTTTGATAAATTTTCAAGATTGTCCATAGTTACTTGAGATGGTTTGAGAGAGATCTCTTGGACATACATTTGAGGTCCAAGAAGCCTTGTCACCCAACTTGATCCTAGAAGACGCTTTTGCACTCATTCGCAACTTTCACCGCACAAGAGCCATGATGGCTCTCGTGCCCATCAAGCTAGAAGTGACGAACCATAGTGAAGGGGAATCCAGTTAGCAAAACGTGAGCCTCTCAGGATGCATGCTCAAATTGTGGGTACTTACCCTCTGAATGAAGGTTCCACCTTGAGTGTCCCAAACATCCTTGTAACACTTGGTATCAGAGCCAAACTCTTGTCATTCGACAGTGGAAACTCATCAGCACTGCAAGATCTACTCCTAAGAAATATTACCATATGTATGAGCTAGCGATGCAAACACATTGAGTCACTAGGAATGTGATCGGGGTTGCAAAGTGATGCAACTCAAAGGAAAGATGGATGCTTGGCGGAAAAAGCTCAGTTGTGGCTCAAGAATACATGGAATGCAAGCAAAATGGTAGCCATGAGAACTAACCAAGTTGGCTACTACTGGTATCAGAGCTTCAGGTTCTTTGGTGAAGGAGAAGAATAGGGCAGTGTGGAGATCTTACAGGAGTGTTGCATGGCAGTGCATGGACTCTCTCTCTCTCTCTCTCTCTCTCTCTCTCTCTCTCTCTCTCTCTCTCTCTCTCTCTCTCTCTCTCTCTCTCTCTCTCTCTCTCTCTCTCTCTCTCTCTCTCTCTCACACACACACACACACACACACACACACACACACACACACACACACACAAATCTTCCATTGGGAAGATGGGGGAAAAGAGGTGTGGTTGACGTGGGAAGCAAGGTTTCCAAACAAGTAAATTAAGGAAGCAAAAGTGGGAACCACCGCTTGCGCACTTAAAGGCGGGTCGGACAACCTACATAGATCTACGAGGTGTTAAGCTAAGCTTGGTCGCAAGGTCGAGGGCAGTAAATTTTGTCACTACAGTGTCGAGAAAGGAGCAGTGTACGAGGCATCGTTTCTTTCTCTCTCTCTTTGCTACATTTCCACTTGCAATCTGCCATGGATTTTCTCCAAAGTCTTTCACACTTGAGGCCCTAGGTGTCCCTAAAATTGACCAAGGGCCATTTCCACCAGAACATTGCGTTAACAACATGGCAGAAACCTTCAAGGCCATGAATTTGGATCTTTTCGAGGATCAACAGTTTGCAAGGTTTGGGCATAGCCTCAAGCATTGCTAAAGCAAGGTCATGTGAGGATGATGAAGGCCCTTAGGGCCACATGCAATGGTCATGCAATGGTTGTGCAAAGGGAAGACGAGATTGGCAATATATCGAGGGCCGAAGACAAAGTGCAGACATGGAGTCGGCAATGGAAATGGCTGTCAAATGAAATTCATGTAAAAGCTTATGCATCACATAAGCTTTCAAAAGTCGTCGGTGACTAAATGGTGAAGAAACCTCAAGCTTGAAATTGGAGCTTTTGTGGAGCTATATTATGCACCGGCTCAAGTTGTACCCATTGATTGTTGTTGTCAACCACGAAATCTTGAACACACAGGCCATGTACTCAAAAAATAAAATCAACACGAGTAGTTAATAAGGTATGCATTGAGTTTAACTTTTGTCAAATATATGTTGAGTAGCTATGGCATGCTATGTACATGCGTGATGCCATGGAAGTTTTTTGATACTCGTGCAATTTAAGCCATTAGAGCACAAGCAAGGCTTGTGAAAATTACCATAAGCAACAAAAAATTTTGATAAATACACTATCAACAAAGAACAAAGATTGGTTTGAAGACCACAATCAAACAAGGCTTATGCAAGAAACCGCATCGATAAGAGGGCTGGCTTATGCAAGAAACTACCTCAAAAAGAGGACTGACACTCGGCAAGGTTGTCTCAAGTGATAATTTCAAGCATGGCTAAACAAAATTTCAATCACGAGCAGGATTTAAGACGTGATTGTGCATGTGGAAGCAAGGCTTCTATGCATAGGCAAACCACACCACGTGGGGATATGACTTATGATGCCAAGGGTGGTGCTTCAAGCAAGTTAACATTGAATTTTACAATTCTAACTTATAAATCTTGAAGAATTTTCTACAAAACTAGCTTGGCAAGAAAACGTTGCTTGTGTCAAGAACGATTTTGCAGTCAGATAATGTTTGAGAGCTAAGTTTCCTGAGCTATTTATTTTCAATGTTTTGGGCAATCTAAGGTACTTTTATGATTCTCAACATGACGTGCAATTCCACAAGGTCGATTATCTGTAAATGATCGACAAGATCAATCTTATTTTGTCATGATATATGTATATTGGTAGGAGCATCCATTGGCTAATGAGCACAAAGACTCCATTATGTTTTATTTATGATGGACTTATGCAAAACAAGGATTCAATTAGGTATATTTGATAGATAATTCCAAAGTTTGGAATGTGCTATGAGCATACGAACTTTTGGGGGAGGGGGGAGAGAGACTTTGCAATGTATCTAAATAGTCCTTCACTAGGTGTTACCATAAACCAAACCAAGAGGGTTTAGAGGGTACATATGATAGCTCTAAGTATATCAGAATCCATGGCTATGAGCCAAATTCAACCATTGATACTTTAGACACTACCACATTCAAGCAACTTTACTTCTTAATTTCAAGTCAACTGGCAACAGAGGGGTGAAAGGCTAGACAATTTCATGTTAACCTTGTTCTTATGTGCTTTAATGTTTACTTTAGATAATTTCTTTTTCTTTCTAAAGCAAGGTTCTTTGAAGGTTATCACTGGAAGCAAGGATTCTACCTCAAGCCAAGGTAATCTTCTACTCAAATAAATATTGAGACTGGTATATTTGTTTTCATTTGTTGCATACGAGTGCAACGGCGGGCATTGTATCTCATTGGTTATATGCACAAGGTGCATGCTCTATAGATGATAGTTTCCATGGGTAGTAGGTAGGCATGGTATCGCTATCAAGAAAATTATTCATGGGGATATCTTGAATTTGCTAAGAGAGCCTCAAGGTAGGTAATCTCTTTTTTTAGAGCAACCAAAGAAAATCCAGTATGACTACCTTCTTTTTGGTTTGGAGAATCTCTCTCTTCTTTCAATGAGGAGATATGATTGTTTCAAGATCCAATTAGGAATAAGATTCCACCTTGAGAGGATCTTCTCCTTAGTTTATAGCACTGAAGGTGTCTATAGGATTGGTATTTTCGAGGGTATAACCCAACTAATAAAAAATCTTTCCATAAATATTGATGGTCAATGACTGGTCTCTTCATAGTTGTACTTTCAAGGATAGAAGTTTACAATCTGCCAAGGAGTAGTGATAAGTTCACTTTCTCAAGTGCTTACAATCATTGTTGGTAGCATGGCGGCATATGCTAGTCTCGACTACCTTCTTTGCAGAATCTAACCAAGGGGTTTAGAATTCCAAGGCAACACCTAGGATTATCAGTTCAATATTACTTTTTTTAATACTAATCTCTGCTTTTAGTGTTTAATATGTCAAAGTAATTTTGGTAATGTATCTTTGAGGGTTGGAAAATTCACTTAACCTCCAATGGGATACATATGTTGGAATGATTTCATGCACTTCACTCTTCAGAAACATGAAAAGATCATGTAGGAGCAAAGAATTTTGGAAAAGTAGTGTATCAAGTATCATTTATGTAACTTGTTACTTTCTCTCTTCACTGCTCATTCTAATAGAATGAAGGCTTCATTCCCTATTGGAATAGCTATAGACCTACATGGTAGGATTTTGTTTGATACGTGTTGTTAGTCACAAGGTGTGCAACTTGGTCTAGGAATTCATGGAGTTCAATTTAGCTAGTGTGGAGCAAGGTTTATAAGGGTCCCTCTCATTCATATTGTTGAGTGTTTTGTGTTATCTCCCCACACAAGTACATCTCGTACTTGATGGATGTCTTATTTCACGACACCATTATAGGAGATGTGTTCCGCATGTGGAGAATATGAGTCCTTGGGACTAACATGACGCCTATTTCTCTAATTATGTATCACGAGACAAAGTCCCTTTGTGCTGGTCAAATCCGTTTATCAGACCATTGTAAGCACGTTATCAGAAACAATTTCAATGGCTAGAAATTGTCGGATACCTAGTACAACTTGTTATGGTTACAAGTAATGCTAAACAACATTAACATATGGTTGTTTATGCATATAGAAAGGCTATGTATGGTTAATGAAAATGTTTCATTGTTTGTACCTAAATGTGATTTATTTTTCACATTCTATTATGGTACAAACATTTTAGCAAGGCTTTCAAGTAATGGAAGTGTAAAGTATTTAGTTTCTTTTTGTCAAGCTATTTACACAAGTGATTCCCTCCTCTTCTATGTGTGCTATGAGCATAACATCCGCCATAAGCATTGGTAATTATAGTCATGAAAATGCAGGTTTAAATAAGTTTTTGCTAAATGTGTGCACACTAGATGTTACGGGTCCTAGTGTTTAGCAAAGGCTTTCACGTGACACATCCAACCGTATGTGTCAGTGGACAAGCTACATCATGACCAGGGTTCAGTTTAGCCAAGTCGTTCTAGAATAGGAAGTGATCTAGCACTTTTGTGAGTGTTCGCAGATCGTACATGTCCAGGCACTTAGATTAGATGCATATACTCTGGTTGCACACAGCATCATCATCAGATTTCCATCAGAACCCATCAGGAGCATTTTTACAGTGCATAGACCTATTTTTCCTATTTTTGACATTTTTCACTTACTATTTTTAAGTGACTTTTTTTGGAAAGTAGGTAGGGCAATTTTGCTATGTTTGTATATAAGAAAACCTAGCGCTAGCACTTTCTGGCAGAAGAGGCAGTTGGAAAGTAGGTAGGGCAATTTTTCACTTATTATTTTTAAGTGACTTTCATTGGAAAGTAGGTAGGGAAATTTTGCTAAGTTTGTATATAAGAAAACCTAACGCTAGCACTTTCTGGCAGAAGAGGCAGTAGGAGCACTCGACTCGCTCAACCTGCAACTTCTCAGCAAAACCCCCAGATGCCCTAGCATTTTGCATCACAGCAGAAGGCTAGCGTTTTTGGACCAGACCAGCCAGCGTTTTTGCTTTGACAACAGCCTGGCGACAGCACGAAGCAACAGACTCCCCAGTGTTAGGTAGCAGATTTTCACCGCAAGGACAAAGATCAGCCCTAGCGTTTTTGCATCTGGAAGGCACTGCTGCGTTTTTGCAGATCTTCACGAAGGAATCCCACAAGCATCAACGTTTTTAGTTTTCAGCAGTCAAACTCCACAGCAGAACCCCCGAACCTCGCAGATCTCACCTTTCCGCAGCAGCAGATTCTCGTGGCACAGTCCGATCCCACGTAGTTTGCAGATTCAGCCCGAAAAACGCAGATTTCAGCATCTGCATTTTTAGCGCGCCGTCGTCGTACCATCGTCATCGACATCATCACCGACATAGAGTCAGAATTCAACAGATAAAGATTTGCAGATTTCAGCCCTTAGCAGTTTCAGATTTCAGTCCGTCTCGTAGTCGTCGACATCATCGGCAAGTCCAAAGCATTGTAGAGATTGTGCAATCAATAGTAGACCGTTCTCGCCATAGACAGTGGGGCCTTCGGAGGAGGGTTTGACAACATACTGGTGTCGTATTCTTCTCTCTCTATCTCTCAGTCTCAGTACCTTCATTCACATTGTTCATCCACTTTGTTTGTGATCATTTGCACTCTCTCACTAAAAGAACGGAAGGCTCTCCCTTTCGCAAGTAAAAGGAACCCTTGAGCACAGCTCGGAGCACTCATCTTGAGCAAAGTTCATCATTCATTCTGTTGCACCTTACAAAGGTATATTTAGAACGGCATGCAAACCATGCATGTAATACCTTATGAATCTTTTATCAACACAAGTGCAGTATCCCTATGGGATTTCTTCTGAGTCTACCAACCACCATACGAGGTGATGGCTTGGTATGGGTGCTTGTAAATAGATTTCCTAAACCTTGTAAGTTTAGTCCAACCATGTCCACTCTTTAACCAAGTTGGTTGTATACATTGTGGATTACATTGTATGAGTAATAGTAAACCAATGTTTACCAGTCATTTTGGAAAAATTGTCTATAAATAGTTGGAGAACACAGCTCCACAACGCATTGTTGCCAATCATTCTCTAGAGATGGATGGACAGCTTGCAAGAGTAAATCTAATGCTAGATGCTATGCTATATGTAATGAAAGATTATCTCTCTAGCTTGGAGTTGCTTATCATGATGCAAAGCATGTTGTGACTAGGTTTGGTTCCTACATGTTTATGTCACGTTTTGAACCTCGATCACCAGTTATGGTAAGGTAGTTTACTCAAGAGAAATGATAGCAAGTCAAGGACTTAATTTTTGCTAATGAGTTATGTTAGCATGTCACTTTCATGAAAAAGTCGAGAAGAGGTATTCTTGCATATTTCAATACTTTAGAAAATCTAAAACCTGGCCATTCATTTAGACACATCTTAGTTGTGATAGCTCATTTAAAATACTCAAGATGGTTAAACAAATGATTGCAAATAGGACAAGAATGTGGACAATCAAGATGTTTTTCTTGGTTTCATTGGACCTCCTACTGAACTATGTATCAGTCAAATGGACAGCTGAATCCGGGAGGGATGCCACTGTGGAAAACATTAGTGTTCTTACGTAGATATCATCACTTTTGTTTTTGAGGACGAAAACGCTTCTTCAAGAGGGGAGTAACACTAGGAATAAGGTAGGATTGGGCATAGGCCAAGGGCTAGGACACATATGCGATGCATGGGACCTATATTTAGCATGGCTAAGGACCTATATATGGAATGGTTGGATGGAGAAGAGCATGTGTTAGTCCCCAATCTCTTATAGAGTAGTCGTGGGCCACAATGCCAAGTGTCCCCCTTTAACAATCACCTTCATTTGAGGTCACAAGTTGGATCGGCCTCCAGATATGCAACTTCTCATTAGTCAGGCTCGTCGCCAGGCATCGCCAAGCACCTTGTGAAGAAGAAAAGCAGGCCTGAAGTCAAACATGACTTTCACTCATCGAGCTTCAACATGGTCTTGGTAAGGCTTGGCAGACCATTGGCACTTCAAGTATGTGTGGCACGGGCTATGGGTTGCAACAGTGGGAGTGGCTCATCTTAGGCTTGTGTGGCAAGGTCACAAGCAGCGTGGCAAGTTGTCCCTTGTTTAAGAAAATGCAACCACCATCATGATCACAAGGGTTTTTGGAATGAAGAGAATACAAGGAGTATTATCCTTGACATGAACATCGACAGCAAGTGTACGTTGTCCACGAGGGCCTAGGAACCAAAGTGGCAGTCAAAGCTTGAGCGGAACCCAAGTGGCAGTCAAGCTTGAGCAGAATGCTACGCTGAGGATTGACAGAAGGAAAAGAAAGAAAAATTGTGCAACGATGAAGTGGATTGGGACCCCTTTGGTCATCAAGCAATGGAGCTAAGTGGATCTCATCTAGGTCTACAGAAGACATGCCATATGAAAGCGGAACATCATGTTGCGCCATGGATGGATTTTACCCCCATCATGGAACCTTGTTGGGACTTGACAAAGACCACTTCAGAGGAAGTGAGGAGAGGTACAAGTATGCTACCACAAAATATATTGATAAACAAGCATGCAACAAAGCCACAAGATTTAAATCGCCTAGATCATGACATGGCTACTTATCTTTCCAAGTATCTTTGGACCAGAATGGGATGGTTTAGAGACACGGTGACTTGATGTAAGACAGCACATAGAAAATCCAACCACTAGTAGCTAGTGTATACCTTAAGATGGCCAAGGCCTACTCCAACGTAGCACAAGGCAAAGGAGCAGTGCCAAGGTTTCTTCACCTTCACACGACAACAAGGTGTCGCAATGCAAGTAGTCCAGAGGGACTCGCGAGGTAGGTGCTAGAGAGCCCTCCTCAAATGAAGCAACATCAAAAGAAGTAGGTGTTAGAGGGCCCTCCTCCTAGCTTCATCAAACTAATGCAACCAACAATGCGAGTAGAGAAGAGCCGCAACTCAACAACGTGAGGTCAAGAGTACCTCTTGAGCAGAATTCAATCGACAGGTGAAGGAAGGTAGTCCGGACCCTAGCCCCTCTGCTAACTGGTTGAGCCATCACATCAATATCCCTCAACTCAATGAAGGATGCAAGCAATAATTTGTCAGCCCTCAAGATTTCATAAGCCGAACAGAGTGCCTATGGAACACCGTGCTATCTACACAGCCCTTTAGGACAGCACCAGGACTTCACAAGCAGGACGAAGTGCCTCTGGAACATCAAGCTACCTGCAGAGCCATCAGTTTAGCATCGGTGAAGCCAAGGACCTGAAACAACTAGGGTGGACTGCCTACCGAAGCAAAGTCAAGGACCTGCAAGCGGGTAGACCGTGCACCAAGACAAGTCGCGTACTTCAGAGGAAGGCATTGTGCACCACAACAAAGTTGGAGGCCTATAAGAGAGCCGGCCATGCCTCTCTTTTCAACACAAAGTATTCGGAGATAACCCCTAGTAAGACGGCTCAAGGCATGGGCCACATGAGGAATGTCCGACTCTTAAGATGGTCAAAGGTTGAGTGATACCTCCCAGCAATGATGGTTCTGGAGAATAGCACTGCTCATGTCCCAAGCACCCCCATAACAACATGCTCTCTCTGAGCACCAAGCTGTAGGATAGGCGTGGCCGCATGGGAATGGGCTCTGCTAGGCACACTTTTCTTCGGGAGGAGGAGGGGCGAGGAGAATATTCCCATTTAATTGATGTGGCTATCTTGCAAATCATGCCTTTAATACACCTTCTCTCCCAAAAATACATACATTCTACCTTTTATGCACCCTTGATTTCCTTTTCTATTGTGGAAAAACTGACTATTCTTTTTATGATGTTTTATGAGCATCAAGCTTCAGTAGAGTTACTGCTCCCATAGTTGGATACTATTTTGGGTTGGTCTTGCTTTTGCCCTTCATGGATGGCTCCTCCACACTTAACTTGGTACTCACAATTTGGAGTAGTGTGCATGGAGTTTTTAGCTATGAATGGTCAAAGGTATAGAATTCTTGTTACATTGTGGGAATGTTTGTGTGATGGCTTTTGGGATAGTCCTAGGAATCTTATGTACTTAACGGTTGGTGAGGATAATAGAGATGGTCCACCTCAAAATATTAAAAGTGTAGCACTTCAGTTCATTCGAAGGGGTTTTTTAAATTTCAAAGACTTATATAATTACATGTACGTGAGGGGTTTAGAAAATGGAAAAAAAAAACAAGTTTCTAAAGAAGGGGTCATTTTATACATGAACTGTATGTGTAGATGGACTTTACAAGCACCTAATGAACACATGTACTATAGCTATGTTTGGAAGGCGGCCTTTAGTATGCATGGATGTGATACACACTTGGACTGCTTTAGTAACAATGCGTAACTGCGAAACATTTCAAGCCCAAAACGTTTCACCCCGAAACGTGGCGTTTCACCCTAGGCTTAGGCCTCACTGAAATGTTTGATCTGAACGCCAATTTTGTGTATATATAGAGTTATGCATACACAAAATAGGTGTTCACAATGCGGTGTGCAAAGACACATCCTATGTTAACCTTGAAACAGCACATACATAATAAATAAATAACTTTTCAATGACTAAATTCCCTATATGGACTTTTTTTTTGGCGTTTCACTCCAAGCATTTCACCCTACAAGTGAAACATTTGGCCATTTCACCCATTTCATGTTTCATGCCTACTGAACGCATTTCGCGGTTACGCTAACGCCGGTTCATTGTCATTGATTCAACATGAGCATTTCTTGGGGCATTATATGTTGACTATATAACGAGGGTTTAGGGTTTAGAGTTTAAAGTTTTGCCTATAAACCTGATCGTTAATTCTTGATGAAATGATTCAGCCTCCTGGAATTGTGGGTTTTTGGATGAGAGTGATTGTTTCTTTGTCTAGCCTTGTTGCTTGAGGTTTTCCTGGTTGCCTTGAAACTTTGGGTGCTGTAATCTTGGGTGAGTTGTAAGAAGGGTATTAGTGAGTTATTCTCTTGGGAGTTTTCTTTGGCCCTCCTAACCGTAAGACTAGTGTGCTTTCACTCTCCTGACCGTTAGTCCACATGAGGCCCATTCACAGGCCCAAGTTTAAAAGCAGTCACCTCTCTCAAGTTGAGACCTCCCTTGTTTCAATTATACACTACTATGAACCTTTGCATTATGAATGGCCACGATTGCACAATCTGCAGCAATCCTGAAACATAGGCGTCATATGCCTCCATTAAACCTCCGAGAAGAGCTCTCAATCTAAGAGCTATCTACCTTGGAGCACTGCATTAAATTATCCACCCAACCATAGGAGCCCCAACATGCATAGATTGGACCTGGACCGTTCAGACTTGGCCGGACACTAGCCAAGGAACGCTACACACCCATGCGGCTGTCTAGGCCTCCTGTCAACCCATACGGGCTATGGGCCCTGCAATGGACTTCACCCCTGAGATCTGCATCAACAGTGTGGCGTACATGCCATGTGTTCTCCATGGTCCCGATGCTATAGATGACGTGACAAGTGACAAATCTCAACATGATAATAAGCTGAGACTGCAAGATCAGCAAAATACGTAGTGGATAGACCTCAGAATTGACCTGACTAGTCCAAGGAGGACAGAAGAGCATAAAGATGGCTTCCATCAGGATGCCATCCATTGATGCCCAAGCTCCTCATTTCTATGCCGCCGGCAGTGACTTATAAAAGTTCTTTGCCCTACAACACCAGGACACCAGAGCGGAATAGTCTGAAGAATATCATCCGCTTCAGTCAGTTTTCCAGAACGACCAAAAAGGTCAACCATGCAGTAATAATGGTCAGGTGTTGGTGACAACGCATGTTTGTTTATCATGGACTCGAAGAATCGGCAGCCTTCTTTCCAGTTGCCCGCACGACTGCAGGCCGTCAACAGACAAACATACGTTATTTCTACTGGCGCAACTCCTTCCTTCATCATTCTATCGTAACACTGTGAAGCAAATTGATAATCAATGTAATGACCACATCCACTGATCAAAGTCGTCCATGTCACTGCGTCCCGATTTGGCATCTTGCAAAGCACGCTAAATGCATCTTCAATACTCCCACATTTAGCATACATGTCAATAAGAGCATTGCCAATGTGTGCATCCAGCTTAAGAAGAACTTCCAACACATTGCAATGAACACATCTGCCAAGATCCAGCGCATTCAATGACGAACATGCCTTGAGAAGTTTGGTGAAGCAGGTACCAGATGCTGCCAGCAATCCATGAATCGAATCGCTTGGCAGGTCCTCATTTTTCTCACCCAAATTGCTATCTGTAAACATCGTGTTCCACGTCATCATTGCCTTTTGTGGCCACTTCTCAACTACATGGCAAGCATCCGCAAAACTTTCACATTTGTTGTACATCTCAACCAGGCAACTATGTAGAAAAAAGTCCACACAGATACCAGTTAAATTAATGCATGTATGGATAAGCATGCCAAGTACTAATGAGGTTAAGGAGGAGGAGACTTGCAGCATGCTCACAAAAGTAACACTGTCTGACTCAACACCCTCTTCCTGCATTTGATTATAAGCTTCAAGAGCTGAAAAATACTGCTTTTGCTGAATATAACCAGCAATGAGAGTATTCCAAGTGACTACATCATGCTCTGGGAAGCTTCTGAACACAGAAAGAGCGTCTTCGACACTCCCACACTTCCCATACATGCCTATGAGAGCATTGTTGACAAACAATGCAGGCTCTAAGCCATGATCAACGACGTCCATGTGGATAACCCTCCCCTTATCAAAAGCTCCAACACATGAACATGCCTGTAGAATGCTCATAAATGTCACCTCATCAGGTTCTAGACCCTGATTCAGCAGTTTCTGATACATGCAGAAGGCATCCTGCCCCAATCCATGTTGGACTTCTGCCGCAATCAGCACATTCCAAGTGACAACATCCTGTTCTGGCATTTGATTGAGCACTTCGAATGCGTCTTTCAATCTCCTGGATTTGGCATACATAGCAATCAATGTGTTACCCAAAGTTAGATCCAACTCGACCTTGCTGTCGCTAATACAAGCATGAAGGAACGTACCTTGATCTTGCAAGATAGCATTCGAACATGCTTTGAAGATGCCAAGGTATGTTATGCCATTGGCAACAATGCCTTCACACTGCATTTGTTGAAAATAGCGTACTGCTTTAAGATTGTGCTCAACCTCTCCACATCCTACAATGATGGCCGTCCATGTCACTACATCCCTTGAGCTCATTCTTTCAAAGACAGAAAGGGCATCCTCTAAACTATGGCACTTAACATACATATCAATGAGAGTGTTATCAACATAGGTATTGGGTTCAAAGATGCTTACCACAATCTGGTACTGGATCAGCCTTCCTTTGGCAAGAGATTCTGCCTTGGTACATGCTTTGAGAGCATTGACAAAAATGTGTTGGTCGGGTATGACATCTAACATCAGCATAGCTTGATAGACATTAATTGCTTGAACTGCATTTCCATTCAAAATACATGCACTGATAAATGCATTCCAGGTGAACACAGTATTCCTACGTATCTTTTCAAAGACATAAGTAGCCTCCTCAAAACTCCCACACAAAGCAAACATACGTATCAGATGACTACCCAAAAAAGGATTTTTTACAAAACCACAATCCGTAATCAGCTGATGGACTCTTCTTCCTGATGTCAAATCTTTGTTATTGATGCACCCTTGCAAAAGCAGGTACAAAATGTCAGTTGATGCAGCACACTCTTCCCGATACAGTTCTTCAGCAGCTTGAATTGCTTTATTCAGTTGGCCATCTTCATGTAGCCTCTTCACCGAAGCAAGGGTATGAAGAGCAGACCTGTACAAATAAGCACAAGAATAACATGCATGGCATACAAGAGCTAAAAAGCGTTAATTTACATCAGTTCTACAAGGCAGTATTCCTTTCCACTAGTAAGCATAAGAAAAATAAAATCTTCTCTACCCTTTTCTTTCGAACCACAAAGATCTGATCAATTATGATCAATAAGACGATGTTACCTTCTTTTCCTGCGGAAGGCTTTCTGGGCAATGGCGCATGGAAAGAATCCTGAACCGAAATTCCAATCCGAGTGTGTCGTAACGGGCTTGGACAACCTCAAGCCCATCGTCCTGCGATGCCTCTGTCAAGTACAAACCGTCATCACGTTGTTCCATCTCGCTGGAGAGGGGGGGACTCGGAAGGTAAGGGGGCCAAAAGAGTAACGGCCCTCAATGTGCGACGCCAATAATTATTAACAACTAGAGTGCTTCCTTAGTCGCATTTGTATTGAATTGGGGCAAGAGGAAACAAGAACCTACAAGACAAAAGCTTGGAGAGAGAGAGAGAGAGAGAGAGAGAGAGAGAGAGAGAGAGAGAGAGAATTACTTTAAGTTGATATGGTCCTTTGCTTACAACCCCATGATTTTCAATCCCAATTTTGATACGTTTAAATATGTTCTTAACTTTTAAATTGTACTAATTCTTTGATTTAATCTTGCTCTCTGTGTGCATTCTTGTCATTTGTGTAAGTGTGATTATGTCATTTGAAAATCAACAAGAGTATATATCGCTAGAGAAGAAAATAGAGAGAGAAAGAGAGAGAGAGAGAGAGAGCTTGATACCTTTCATCAAAGTAAGTTTTATTGTTTCTTAACCATCTCTGATACATTACGATCGTGATGCGTCAATTTTGAGCCGTGTATTTCGCACAAAATCCATAAAAAGGGTTAGAATTTATATAAAGTGATGATATGGATCATTTGAAATAAGTTCACTTTTACATGCTGTTCCCTTTTTATGTTTGGAAAAAAAAAGAAAACATGTAAGTCTCCTTGCATGGGGGAGTTTGCACAGTCCTCCCCAATCTTCATAATACGAGGGAATGTGCCATTCCCACAGCAGCATGCAATTTTCAATGCGTTCGTTCCACTACGTCGTTAGTAATGAGTATATGGTTTAGATTATTTTACGTACCCTTCTATTTCGACATTCATTTGTCGATTGTCGTAACGAACACAATGATATTGGCTGAAGCTTTGTGAATGAGTTTGCTAGTAAGATGCTTGTCTGCTCGTATTGGTATATCTTGCAATCTTGTTGTGGATTCTCATTTGGGTGAAGGCGTTGTATAAGGCTATATACTTTCAAAGAGCTGGTTGATTTGGAGGAATTGTTTAGAGAGAGACGTTCCCTTAAACCAGCCCAGAACTTCGTCACAATAGCACCAAAGACTTTGTCTGAAGAGAACCCCTCACCTCGCTCTCATGGACAGGACGGTTAGGCAACCTTCATCTCGGTGGTGATACACCATTTACATAAATCTTGTAGCATCATTTGATGCATCTTTGGGTGGAGTCCACAACTATTACCCACAAATTAATCAAGAATCATTGCAACAACACAATCCATCCCTAAATTGGTTGACCCTGTAGGAATCTGATATTATGATTTCCCGCATTTCCACCTTGGAAATGAACTTTGCTTCTGTATGGAAATCAGGACATACCCTCAATTTTTTGCCTAGCCGAATGGTTGTGCCTTGAGGAGTGCTTTTGATCCCAAAGGCTATGGCTAGTTTCTATGAATGCCCATAGCTATGATCTCGTTTGTCTTTAGAAACTATGGTATTTGAACATTGATACTCACTCAACCCCTCTCTTAGCTACATTTAAGGATTTAAGTTTAGCATAGACATCATCTGATCATGGATGACTGTCATCTCCAACCATGAAGGAATGTACCTAATTCTCAAGCCTTGGTTGGGCTTTCCATACTCGTGATAACCTTCTCATGTCTTGTATTCTTGTTGCATCTTTTTCCATACGTAGGACATCCACCATAGAATCATAGTGCTCTAGGGTAGGTTCTAAGCTATGGTCCTATCGTATGGACTTGAAATGTCAGCATGCCTCCTCAACCTCACCTGCATGAATGTTGCCTTCAAGGTGGAAGCATAGGTGATTGCAATTCGAGACATGCCTTTCATTTGCATCTCATAAAAACAGCCCAGCGCTACCTTGCCACGACCAGGTTGACCATATCCTACAATCCACTCACTCCAAGAGATGACATCCTAGAGAGGATCCCCATCAAAAGCTTCTCATGCTATCATGAAGGCACCACATTTTACATACATATAGATCAAAGCACCACCAAGCATGGAGCAATCTCGTTATGAATTAAGAGATCATACATGTAAAGGTCTTGTGTAAGGCCACAAGCCTTTGAGGTGGAAGCGTAGGTGATTGCAATCAGAGAGAGGCCTTCCCTTCGCGTCTGGTAATAACATCCCAGAGCTTTCTTGCTGCAGTCAAGTTGGGTATGTCCTGCAATCATTCCGGTATGAAAAGCAAAACTCGTTGCCTTTAATCCCTCATCATGCTCTGCTTGTCTATGATTTACTTGTGTTCAGAATATTGCTTGTTCTCTAGAGTTTGCTAATTGAAAACTAAGAAAATGAATTGTGTTTGAAGGTCTGGTATAAGGCCACAAGTCTTTGCGGTGGAAGCATAGGTCATTGCAATTAGAGACACGCCTTCGCATCTGGTACAAATAGCCTAGAGCTTTCTTGCACAATATCTTTTTTCAACAGCTTCTAACTAACATGCGTTCAAGGTGCAAGCATAGGTGATTGCCTTTGGAGAAAGGCCTCCTCTTTGCGTCTAGGTAAAACAACTGAGAGTGTATTTTCCATAGGAATGTTGGTCATATCCTGCATACAACGTGTTCCAAGAGGCGACTTCCCAAAGAGGATGCCCATCAAGTACATTTTGTAAGGGAACCGCATTTGACATACAAATTGATCAAAGCATTGCCAAGCACGAAATCTTTCTCCAACATCCCTTGAGTACAGAATACCATAGGCCTTGTAGGTGCAAGCGTAGGTGAATGCAGATGGAAAGAGACCTTCCGTTTACATCTAGTTAAAACAACCCAGAGCTTCCTTTCGAAGCAATGTTGGGTGTATCTAGAGATAATGCATTCCAAGTGAAGAGCAAGCTTATAAATACATTTTTGTGCTTCCATGATGGCACCACATTTGGCATACATATGGACCAACGCATTGCCAAGCAACACATGTTTCTGCAACAACCATAGGCCTTGTAGGTGCAAGCGTAGGTGAATGCACATGGAAAGAGACCTTCCGTTTACATCTAGTTAAAACAACCCAGAGCTTCCTTTTGAAGCAATGTTGGGTGTATCTAGAGATAATGCATTCCAAGTAAAGAGCAATCTTATAAAGACATTTTCGTGCTTCCATGATGGCACCACATTTGGCATACATATGGACCAACGCATTGCCAAGCAACACATGTTTCTGCAACAACCCCATGACTACCCAGTTGAGTGTGAATTCTCTCACCCATGTGATGTTATTGTGTAAGAACATAAGCCCTCAAGGTGCAAACATAGGTGACTGAATATGGAGAAAGGACTTCCTGTTGCATCTGGTTACAATATCCCAAAGCTTCCTCAACCCAACTTGCAACGTATGAGTATTTTTCCAATGGTCCCTAACTTGCAAGATTATAGTGAAGCCTCTATCATGTGAAGGTGCAAGCGTAGGTGATTGCATCTCAAGAAAGACCTTTCCTCTGCATATATTGAAAATAGCCCACAACTTCCATGCCCCTGCCATGTTGGGAATCTCTTGCAATCAACACCTTCCAAGTGATGACATTTTTGACAGGAATGTTACCATATACATGTGGTCATGATGTGTGTGAACACACTAGGACCGCCGGGGCATTTTTTCCCTCTTTAGGAGCTTTTTCCCCTCGTGCATTATATATGACCATCACTCTAGGGCTATCTATCTTTCAATTGCACACTAAGTAACACACACTCTATTGTGTGCCTTGAGCTTCCTTCGTCTTCTCCCAGCTGTGTGCGTTTCTCTACAACCCTAATTCCAACAATTGGTATCAGAGCAGGTTGCATCCTCCCGAGCTCAGTTGCTAGCAGCTCCAGTACACGCCTGCTCACTTTCTTCGATTTCAATGAGCTTTGGCGAGCGTTCGCAGGTCGACAAATATTTCGGGTGGACTCGTAGAGCTCAGTCTGCTTAGATTTTTGACTCGGGCTCATTTCGGCCTTTGTTTTCACTACACGCAGGTTTGCACAAGCAATTTTGTCATTTTGTGCAAAATTTTTGTCAGTGTCGTTTTCTGCATAACACGTGCCTTATAGTCTTCTGCGGTTTGTGCTATATAGCACATGGTGTTCTCGCTCCGTTTCTCCTATTTTCGGGCAGTTTTCACATCAGGTGCAGCATTTACCATGGTTGACAACAACAATACAGATGTGTTCAAGATGTTTGCTACTGAGGACAACTGGTTGGATGGGGACAATTACCCTATGTGGGCTTATATGATGCAACACGTTCTTCTGTCAAAGGGCGTCTGGAATATTGTGCAAGGCATTGATGTACGTCCTGGTTTTGAGGATGCAGACAATGTTGAGGATGTTGTAGGTCTTGTTGCAAGGATTGTTGCTATTAGAGTTGTTTTGCCTACGGCAAAACAAGCTCGTTGGGAAGTAAAGAATGTGCAAGCTCATGCATTGATTGCGTTGTCTATGAAGTGCACATTGTTCCTCACATCCGTTCAGCAAAATCTGCAAAACAGGCTTGGGATATTTTGGCTGATCTTTATGCAAGCCACAATGAGGCTAAAATTGCTTTGCTGCGTAAAGAACTGGAGTCAAAGATTATGCATGAGGAAGATGATATGGAAACTTTCCTTGCTAGTATCAAGGATATCAATGAGCAGCTTATTTCTGGAGGTGAAGTCATTTCAAACAGTTCCCTTGTGCAGACTGTTCTTGATGCCTTACCAAATTCTTACCATACTTTTACTAGTACTTGGAGACTTATGACCCAAGGAAATCCTAAAGTTGTCAAGTTTGATGCATTATGCACATTGCTATTGCAAGAGTCACTTTTTAGAAAAAACAGGACTAGGCAGCGTGCAGTTGAACAAGCTTTTATTGCTTCTCAAAGAAAGGGTGGTAACAGCAATATTGATGTAGCCACTTCTTATGGTTCTGCTACGAGTGGCAAAACTTCTGTTCCTAATGCTTCTGTTGGCATCACTTCGTTTGGAAATTCTGGTGATAAGGGCAAAAAGAAGATGCGTTGCCATTATTGTAAAGCTAATGATCACTTGATCAAGCAGTGTCCTAAGTTGAAGGCCAAAGAGGCTAAGAAGAAAGAGGGTGGTTCCACTGCAAATGTTGGTTCCACTACAAATGCAGCCATTATTGAGTCTTCTTTGAAAGGAGAGTGTGTTGTTGATGTTGATGCAGAATGGGCTTTTAGCGCAGAGCGCACTTACAATCCTGCTGGCCATGATGCATGCTTGTCAGTTGCTGCAGATTCACATGTGTGGTATTTTGACAGTGGTGATACAAAGCACATTACCTCACATCATGAATTGTTCACCTCTCTCAAGTCTGTCCCTCATGGGAATTCAGTCACTTGTGCCAACAATGCCTCTTATTCGGTTCAGGGAGTTGGAAAGATTGTACTTACTGTGGCAAATGGTAGCTCTTTCACACTTGTTGATGCACTTTATGTACCTGGGATCAAGAAGAATCTTTTGTCTGTATCTGTACTTGCTAGACTTGGACTTGTAGTCAAATTTGTGGATGAGAGATTTACAGTTCATGATCTCAGTTTTGGTGATGAAATTGTTGCATTCAGGCTTTTGTGCTGTGGGCTGTATAAGCTCACTTTGTATGACAAGTGTGGACAAATTTTTGCAAATGCAGTTGCAGATTCAAGGGCTATTTCATATGCAAAACTTTGGCATGCACGTTTTGGTCATCTGAATTTTGCCAGTTTCCTGCGTTTGCAGAAATCTGATATAGTTGCTTCTTGGTTGCCTCTTGGAGCACTTGTCAAACATGTTTGTGAAGGCTGTATTTTGGGTAAAATGCAGCATTCTAAGTTTCCAAAGGATGGTTCACTTAGGGCCACATGCAAGTTGCATCTTGTGCATAGTGATGTTTGTGGGCCCATGCAAACTCCGTCCTTGGGCAATTACCTGTACTTCGTAACTTTCATTGATGATTACTCCATTCATGCATGGGTATTTCCGCTTAAAGCGAAGTTCGAAGTTTATATGTGCTTCAAACAATTTTTGGCTATGGTTGAAAATGTCTCAAAATGTATTATGGGCACCATCCGTTCCGATTGAGGGGGGGAGTATATGTCTCATGAATTCAATGCATTTCTGGCTAGTCGTGGGATAAAACACCAATGTATAGTGCCTTATACACCTCAGCAAAATGGTGTTGCTGAGAGGAAAAACAGGTCACTTACGGAAATGGCATGATGTATGGTCAAAAGTCAAGCTTTGCCACATTCTTTTTGGCTTGAGGCCATCATGTGTGTCACTTATGTACTTAACAAATGTCCTACGAAAGCTTTGCAGTCTATTACTCCATATGAAGCATGGCATGATAGAAAGCCTTCTATTGAGCACATGCGTGTTTTTGGCTGTTTGGCATATGCTTTGGTGCCACAAACACAGCGCAGAAAATTGGATGATAAGGCTTTCAAATGTATTTTTGTTGGTTATAGTGTTGAAACCAAAGGCTACAGGTTGTATCATCCGCAAACAAAGCGTATTTTGGTTTCATGGGATGTAGTGTTTGTGGAAGATTCTGTTTAGCCCTTGCTGTCATGCACTAGAGACAGTAATGTAAGCTCACATGACATTTATGACACTTTGTGGTGGAAATACGAATGTAAATTCCAATGAGGCAAATGTACAGCCTATGGGGTTTCAAAAAATGTACTCGATCAGCCTATTACTGATGCAGATGTACATGATGTACTTGATGAGGAAAGGGCTGAAAATGAGCAAGCTGAAAATGAGAAGGCTGAACATGATGTACTTGATGAGGAAAGGGTTGAAAATGAGCAGGCTAGAGGTATGCCAAAATGGCTGGTGCATACATTACGTGACAGTAAATTGGATGCACCTTTGTCTAGTCGTACTCGTTCAGGCTCTCGCCATGCATCCTATGCATCAGATTGTTATGCTTTGGCTGTGTCTAGCTTAGATGATGTTGAAGAACCTCTATCTTTTGATGAAGCACAAAATTCGAAAAATTGGATGGCTGCCATGCAATCAGAATATGATGCACTTATAGAAAATGACACATGGACTTTGTGTGATTTGCCTCTGGCAAAAAGGCCATTGGTACGAAGTGGGTTTACAAGTTGAAACGCAAGTCGGATGGTGAGATCGATCGCCATAAGGCTCGACTTGTTGCAAAGGGTTATGCACAACAAAAAGGCATAGATTATGAAGAGACTTTTGCTCCCACTTGTCGTATGACTACTGTGCGTTTTCTATGTGCATTGGCAACTCATTTTGGTTGGGATATACATCAAACAGATATTGTTACTGCTTTCTTGAATGGTGACATATTTGAGGAAGTTTATGTAACGTAGCCTTGCGGTTTTGTCAAGAAAGGACAAGAGGACAAAGTGTGCAGATGTAAGAAGGCTTTGTATGGGTTGAAGCAATCTCCTCGTGCTTGGTATGAGAAAGCTAACACTCATTTGGTCAAACAAGGCTTTCGTAACAGTCCAACAGAAAGCACATTGTATGTAAAGCGTGAGGGTGATGTACTTCTCATTGTGGTTCTTTATGTCGATGATTTGTTGATCATTGTCAGACCAAATGAGAGACATATTTCTGAATTTAAGGCTGATTTGAATTCTACTTTCAAGATGAAAGATTTGGGGCTGTTGCATCATTACTTGGGTATACAGTTTAAGCAGTGTGATGGCGGTATTGCCTTGTGTCAGAAAAGTTACATAGAGACATTACTATGGAAGTTTGGACTTGAGGATTGCAAACCTATTGCCACTCCCATGGAAACAGGTTTGAAATTGAGTCTACATGGTGCTGGTGATCCTGCTGATGTCACTCTTTACCAAACTGCTATTGGCTGCCTCATTCATGTATGCAACACGAGGCCGGATATTCAGTTTGCAGTCTCACAGGTCAACAGATTTATGCATAGCCCAAGGTTAAGCATTCGCAGGCTGTCAAGAGGATTATCCACTACCTTAGTGGCACTTTACATCTTGGCTTGTTTTATCCCAAGGGGGAATCATTGCCGCTAGACTTGCATGCTTTTTCGGTCTCATATTGGGCTGGTTGTTTTGACACGGGAGTGTCCACAAGCGGTTATTGTTTCATGCTTGGCAGTTCATGTATATCATGGTTGAGCAAGAAGCAACCTACTGTGACTACTTCGAGTTGTGAGGCTGAGTACAGGGCAATCTTCACAACTACGGTTGAGTGTGTATGGCTAAGACGCCTTATGGCTGATTTGGGTGTTGGACAGGACACTGCCAACACTATCTACACTGACAGTCAGAGCGCATTGGCAGTTGCGAGGAACCCAATTTTTCATGCTCTCACAAAGCACATTGAGGTGCATTACCACTATGTCAGGGAGAGGCTCTCAACAGGAGAGATCAGCTTGGCTTATGTGCCAACACATGACAACCTTGCAGATCTTTTCACAAAGGCATTGTCTCGTGAGAAGCTCGAAGCTTTCTGCAAAGCTTTAGGCTTACTCCCCTTTGCGGACTGATCATGTCCTTAGGGCATGGCACTTCCCTTTACTCATGTGCCATCTCTCGTTCACCGCATCACTCCCCCGGGGGGTTCACCTTACATAGTATGTAACATATCACGTGAGTTCAACAGAAGGGTATTTAAATCCCTTAAAACTTACAAAAATAAATTTACATAAGGATATGTTTTTTACAAATCTCAAAACAATTTACAGAATTTAAAAGAAAAGGGTTCACTATATTTCCTAGAAAATTCACAGAATAGGGATTTTAGAAAAAGAGCCTGAATGCACGTGATATAGTGGTATTAAACATAGTGAACCCCCCGGGATCACTCCAGGGGGATTTGTTACCGTATACATGTGGTAGTGATGTGTGTGAACACACTAGCACTGCCGGGGCATTTTTTCCCTCTTTAGGAGGTTTTTTCCCGCGTGCATTGTATATATGCCCATCACTCTAGGGCTATCTATCTTTCCATTTCACACTAAGTAACACACTCTCTATTGTGTGCCTTGATCTTCCTTTGTCTTCTCCAAGCTGTGTGCGTTTCTTTGCAACCCTAATTCCAACAAGAAAGGTCATCAAGAGCTCCTCATGCTTTCCTGACAATACCGCACCACAAAGGCCATGCATAAAAAGGTGTTAACCTTGCTAGGCACAACTTGTTTCTCCAAAAGGCCTTGACCAACAATCTCATTGTGGACTCTCTCATTTGTGTGAAGATATTTTATAAGGCCACATGCGTTCAAGGTGCAAGCATAAGTGATTAGGCTTTGGAGAAAGGCCTCCTCTTCGCATCTAGGCAAAACATCCTTCAAGGTGCAAGGGTAGGTGATTGCGTATGTAGAGAGGCCTTACCTTTGTATCCACCAAAAACACCACAGCTTCCATGCCACAACCATGTTGTGCATATCTTGAAATCAAAATCCCTTGGTTTCTCATTCAAAGTCCCATTGCTACAATCTCAACCAATTTTGATTTTGTGTTTAAGATATGGCTATCATTGTTTGTGTCTTTGCTTGCGTATTGAAGTTTATTGGTCCCATTGCTACTATGATAAATCATCTCCTCCAGCATAACTTCTCTGCAAACACCGTATCTTCCATGTCCAACATGTGGAGAGAGCGAAGGCACTCAGTGAAAATAGCACAGAGAATGTTGCACATATCATATAATCGGTGCATTTTAAGTGATAACATTTCGACAATGATGTTGCATACGATTAACAGACGCTGTTATTTTTGTTGATACTACTACCGTTGAAAAGCCCAGACATGTGGATGAACGTCCTGTTACAAGTGTTACTAAATAACATTAACGGATGGTTGTTTAGACATATAGCAAGGCTATGTGTTGTTAATGAAAAAGTTTCATTGTTTGTACCTAGAAGTGACTTATATTTCAGCTTCTATTATGGTTCAAACATTTCAGCAAGGCTTGCCAATGATTGCAGTAGAAAGTATTTAGTTTCTTTTAAGAACTATTTACACTCCTTTTTTATGTGTTCTAGGAGCATCACATTCGCCATAAGTATTGGCAAGTATGATCATGGATATACAGGTTCGGATCTGTTTTTGCTAAATGCATGTACACTAGGTGTTATGGGCCCTAGTGTTTAGCAAATGCTGATTTGGAGCGGCATGCGTATTCATAAAATTTGTTGCTTACGAAGCATTTTGCACTCTATGTGTAGTATCTCTATGAGATTACTTTTGGATCTACCGATCACCAATAGAGGCCATGGCTCGGTTTGTGTGCTTGTGGATCTTTCAAGTTAACCAAGATGGTTATTTAAGACATTGTTGATTCCTTAGCAATGTTGTACGACATTGTGATCCCTGTCTACGAGTTATTTTGGAAGATTGTCTATAAAACGTGGGGAAACACACCTCAGTATTGTCAATTCAAAGAGGATAGCTAGATTACAAAGTGTAATCTTGTGCTAAAGGATATGCATGTTAAGTATGGAGCCTGATTTACCCTTGTAATTTTTTGTGGTAAAAGCGCACATTTGTAAGGCCCCCACTATGAGGAGAAGCCATCGTGCGTGAAGGAAAATCACTCGCCGAAAGCCAAAATTTTCACAGCCAAAAATCAGGGGCAACTTTAGGGGCCTCGGGGGCGGAAGCCCCCGAGACTTTTTTTTTCCCTCGCCGGAGTATTCCTTTTCGCCAGAATATTATGGCCGGAAGGTGGCCGAAAAGTGGTCGAAAAACAACTGATCGGTTGGTCGGTGGTCGGAAGTCAATGGCCGGTGGCCGGTGGCCGAATTCAAAAGCAGACTTGTCTTCTCAAGGGCGGCCACACATGGGCGGATTGAAGGGTCTGATTTGGACTTATCTACATAAGGGTGGCTACACATGGCTGCCTCTCATGAGAGAGGGCAACCCTTTCAGCCTATAAAAGGAGGCCATTTCTACACACATTTTATAGTGTGAAGTTGATGCAACAAGGTGAGTGTGAGGTGGTGAGTGAAGCAAGGCGGGAGCTCCATTAAGGGTATAATCCCTTTGTAAACTACTTCTTGTTTTGAAGTACTAAATCCATTGAGTGGTTGCTTTCCCGTGGACGTAGCCCACATTGGGTGAACCATGTATATTGTGTGTACTCTCTCTCTCTCTCTCTCTCTCTCTCTCTCTACTCTATAATCTTTTGTGTGTGAAATCTATCTCTCTCCATTAAGTAATCTACTCAAATATCTATTTAGCTACTAGGCGGTCTTGCGAAGAAGCCCGCAACAATGGCAGATGAAGCATGGATTGTCCTTGATCGAAAGGCACTGGGAACAATCCAGTTAAGCTTGGTGTCAACGGTGGCCTTCAATATTTTGGAGATGAAGACCACGGAGGACTTGATGAAGTCACTTGACGACTTCTACGAGAAACCATCGGCATCCAATAAGATGAAGCGCTTGTTCAATCTAAAGATGACAGAGAATGGTTCAGTTGCAGAACACCTAAATGACTTTAACACAAACATAAGTCAACTTTGATCGGTGAAAATCAATTTTGATGATGAAGTGCGAGCTCTCCTTATACTATCATCTCTATTGGATAGTTGGGACAGCCTTGTGATGGCTGTAAGTAATTCTATCTCTGGTACAAATACTCTTAAGTTTGATGATGTTGTGGGTGTTCTCCTAAGCGAGGAAATGCGAAGGAGAAGCATAGGAGAATCATCAAGTGTTGCACTATCAATGGAAAGAAGAGGAAGGCCTAAGGAGAGGTTCAAAAACCAAAAGGGTCGTGATCGCTCAAGACGAAGCAAGTCACGCACAAAGTCAGTTCTTGAATGTTGGAGCTGCGGCAAGAAGGGCCACATCAAGAAGGATTGTTGGTCCAAGAAGAAGAAGGAGAGTGAGTCTCAAGACAACAGGCCAACATCGGAGGCCAATGTGGCAGGTAAAGTAGAGCAAGATGCTCTAATTCTCTCATTAGACAATGTGTCTAATTCCTAGATAGTAGATTCCACGGCTTCATTCCATGCGACACCACACAAGCAACATTTCCAAGATTACACCAAAGGTAATTTTGGGTATGTATACTTGGGAGATGATGAATCTTGTGAAATTGTCGGCAAAGGTACAGTTTCTGTCAAAACTGCTAACGGAAATGAATCGAAGCTTAAAGATGTTAGGCATGTTCCTTCTCTTTGGAAAAATTGATCTCTACAGGACAATTGGACGATGAAGGTCACAACATTGCATTCGGAAACAAACGGTGGAAGATCTCAAAGGGATCTTTGGTGGTTGCCAAGGGAGAAAAGGTTGGTACACTTTACTTGTGTACTATCAGCACGCAACCTTTAGCCTGTGCAGCAACTATCGAAGTTGACAGTGCGGTGTGGCACTATCGGCTTGGGCATATGAGTGCCAAAGGAATGCAAATCCTTCAAACGAAGAAGCTTCTACCAGGTTTGAAAGAAGTGGACTTAGAGTTCTGTGAAGATTGTGTTTATGGTAAACAAAAGAGGGTAAAATTTCAAAAATCAGGAAATGAAAGAAAAGTGAAAATACTTGAGTTGGTTCATTCTGATGTTTGGGGTCCTGCAAGTACACCATCACTTGGTGGCTCATTGTACTATGTAACATTCATAGATGATGCGACTAGAAAAACATGGGTTTATGTCATGAAGAATAAGTCCGATGTGTTTTCCATATTTCAAAGGTGGAAAGCCTTTGTGGAGAATGAAACAAGTACCAAGGTTAAATGCCTCAGATCCGACAATGGAGGCGAATATTGCAGCCAAGCTTTTGAAAGTTTTTGTGCTAGCAATGGCATTCGGAGGCAAAGGACAACCCCAAGGACACCTCAACAAAATGGGATTTCGGAAAGGATGAACATGACAATCATGGAGCGAGCACGAAGCATGTGGCTACATACAAGCCTACCGCTTGAGCTTTGGGCGAAAGCTGTAAGTACGTCTGTGTACTTAATCAATCGGTCACCCTCAACGGCATTGGATGGGGGAGTTCCAGAAGAGGCATGGATAGGTAAACTGGTGAATTATGCATTTCTCAAAGTGTTTGGGTGTGAGGCTTTCATGCACATAGATAGAAGCCTGAGATCAAAGCTAGATGCAAATTCCAAAAAGTGTTTCTTCATTGGCTATGGAGAAGGTGACTTTGGGTATCGCCTATGGAATCCTAAAGATGGTAAAATCTTAAGGAGTAGGGATGTAATTTTTAATGAACAAAATATGTACAAAGATTACTTGGAAAGAAAACAAACAAAAGAAACAGGTGATGAGTACATGGAGCTTGAGGACGATGAAGACTCAAGGACTGCAAACGGTGACAATGTGCAACAACGTCAACCAAATGAGGAGCCTCAACCTATTCCCCGAAGATCTACAAGAGCAAGTAGACCTCCAGAAAGGTTTGTTCCTTCCTTCAACCATCTCTTGATCTCAGATTCTGGAGAGCCGGAATCATACAAAGAAGCTATGCAACATGAATCCAAAGAAGAATGGACGAAGAGCATGCAAGTGGAGATGAACTCACTACATCGCAACCAAACATGGGAGTTGGTTGAGTTGCCTAAAGGTAAGCGGGCACTTCAAAACAAATGGCTGTACAAGGTGAAGGAAGAAGAAGGTGGGAAGAAAAGGTACAAGTCTAGGCTTGTAGTAAAAGGTTTTTCTCAAAATAAAGGTATTGACTTCAATGAAATATTTTCTCCTGTTGTAAAAATGAACTCAATTAAGCTTGTCTTAAGCCTTGTGGCTGCTCATGATCTAAATCTCGAGCAAATGGATGTAAATACGGGATTCCCTCACGGTGACTTAGAGGAGGAAATCGACATGCTTCAACCAAAGGGGTATGAAGTAAAAGGTAAGGAGAAAATGGTTTGCAGATTAAAGAAGAGCTTGTATGGTTTAAAGCAAGCATCAAGCCAATGGTACTTGAAGTTTGATCGATGGATGTTGGATCATGGATTCACAAGATGTAACTCGGATCACTGCGTCTACACAAAGAATTCGGGAGATGGGAAATTCATCATCCTAATGTTGTATGTTAATGACATGTTGATTGCAAGTGCTAACATGCCGGACATCAACTCGGGGGGTTCACTATGTGTAAAACTACCATATCACGTGCGTTCAAGACATGTTTGTAAAACCCCTTATTTGTGAATTTTTTAAGGAATAAAATGTACCCTTTTCTTTTAAAATCTGTAAGTTTTTTTCAAATTTGAAAAATAGTATCCCTTCTGTATATATATATTTGTTAGTTTCAAGAACTTTAAATACCCTTCTGTTGAACTCACGTGATAGGTTACCTTTTTCTTAGGTGACCTACCCGGGACATCAAAGACCTAAAAGAGGAGCTGTCTAAATCTTTTTCAATGAAAGATTTAGGTGCTGCAAAAAGGATACTTGGTATGAAAATATCAAGGGACAAGACGAAGAAGACAATAAATCTATCTCAAGAATATTACATCAAGAAGGTACTAAAAAGGTTTGCAATGCAAAATGCAAAACCAGTTTCTACACCTTTGGCTGGTCACTTTAAACTAACAAAGGATATGTGTCCAAAGACACAAGAGGAGATAACCTATATGTCTAAAGTTCCATATGCTGCAGAGGTAGGTTCTCTAATGTATGCTATGGTCTGGACAAGGCCAGACATTGCACATGCAGTGGGAGTTGTGAGTAGGTTCATGGACAACCCAGGTAAAGAGAATTGGCAAGCTGTGAAGTAGATACTTAGGTATCTAAAAGGGACAACAACAAATGGTTTGTATTTTGGAGGAACTGATATTTTTTAGAAGGGTATGTTGATGCAGATATGGCAGGTGACAAAGATACTCGAAGGAGAACTATTGGTTATGTGTTCACGGTTGGAGGCACAACAGTAGGCTGGGCTTCAAAGCTGCAGAAAGTGGTTTCACTTTCTACCACGGAAGCAGAGTATGTAGCAATGACGGAGGCAAGCAAAGAAATTATGTGGCTTCACAGATTCCTAGAAGAGCTTGGATTCAAACAAAACAATTGTGTCTGTACAGTGATAGCCAAAGCGATATCCATCTTGCAAAGAATTGAGCCTTTCATTCAAGGACAAAGCACATTGAGGTGAGATATCACTTCATACACACTCTTTTGGAAGAGGGACAGCTAAAGCTAGGAAAGGTGCATACAAGCGAAAATCCTGCAGACATGTTTACAAAGGTGGTCAACAAGGAGAAGTTGAGCTTTTGCTCATCTTCAATCGGCATTCAAGGATAAGAAGCCAGGATGGAAAGCAGTCACAGATTTGGTTTGGAGATCAGTCTCCAAGTGGGAGATTGTTAAGTATGGAGCCTGATTTACCCTTGTAATTTTCTGTGGTAAAAGTGCACATTTATAAGGCCCCCACTATGAGGAGAAGCCATCGTGCGTGAAGGAAAATCACTCGCCGAAAGCCAAAATTTTCACAGCCAAAAATCAGGGGCAACTTTAGGGGCCTCGGGGGCGGAAGCCCCCGAGACTTTTTTTTTTCCTCGCCGGAGTATTCCTTTTTGCCGGAATATTATGGCCGGACGGTGGCCGAAAAGTGGTCGGAAAACAACCGATCGGTTGGCCGGTGGCCGGTAGTCAATGGCCGGTGGCCGAATTCAAAAGCGGACTTGTCTTCTCAAGGGCGGCCACACATGGGCGGATTGAAGGGTCCGATTTGGACTTATCTACACAAGGGCGGCTACACATGGCTGCCTCTCATGCGAGAGGGCAACCCTTTTGGCCTATAAAAGGAGGCCATTTCTACACACATTTTATAGTGTGAAGTTGATGCAACAAGGTGAGTGTGAGGTGGTGAGAGTGAAGCAAGGTGGGAGCTCCATTAAAGGTATAATCCCTTTGTAAACTACTTCTTGTTTTGAAGTACTAAAGCCATTGAGTGGCTGCTTTCTCGTGGACGTAGCCCACATTGGGTGAACCAAGTATATCGTGTGTACTCTCTCTCTCTCTCTCTCTCTCTCTACTCTATAATCTCTTGTGTGTGAAATCTATCTCTCTCCATTAAGTAATCTACTCAAATATCTATTTAGCTACATCTTATTTCCTAACAATGCGAAGTGCGTACATTACCACCAAGCAATTCAACTAGTAAGCATGTATTTCTCTAGTTGGAGTTTGCTTACCATAACTTAAAGCATGTTTGTGACTAGGTTTAGTCTCTTCATGTATAATTTAGGTTCTCAACCTTGAACATTAGTTATGGTGGGGTTTACAAGTTAAGGACTTATATTTTGCTAATAAGTTCCATCAGCGAGTTACTTTCATAAAAAGTGAAAAGAGGTACTCTTTTGGGTACATCTTTGTTGTGATAACATGTTTAGCATGCTCGTATGTGTTCTAAATGGAGTCTACACACGATGTTGAATAGGAGCCAGTAACACATGACGGTTGCAAATGGACAACAATGTGGAAAATGAAGATGTTACTCTTGGTTTCATTGAACCTCCTATTGAACCGTGTTTCGGTCAAGCAAATAGCTAGATCCAAAAAGGATGCCATGATGGAAAACATTAGTGTATCACCACTCTTGTTTTCGAGGACAAAAATCTCCAAGGGGGGAGTAATGTCAGGACAAGGATCCTAAGGAGCAAGGCTTGATCTAGGGGGTCAGGGACGTGAGCCAGCGGCTCGGACTGGACCAATGTGGAGTGGGGATCCATATTATGGCTAGGTCTAGGATCCGGTCTATATATAGGGTGGTAGGGTGTTGGATCCGGCATCTCAGTCTCCTAGGCCTTATACTTCACTAGTTCAGGCTTGAGGGGGAATTGTTGGGTTTTCAAGCCCAAGTCCAGTAAGTGTCTACCTATGGGAAAGCAGTTTGCATGGCAAAACTAATTTATATATGTATCTTTTTAAATCAATCAAATTGTGTGGTGTTTTATCGTGTTGAACCTCTCTCTCTCTCTCTCTCTCTCCCCCCTCGTTTACCTTGTTCTTTGTTGCATGCTCAAGCTACCATGGTGACCCACCGATTCCATCCTCCATAGCCCCAACACCTAACATCCCCTTTATTTTGGTATTCAAGGTCCACAATCTTCAACCCATGTGGACATTTAAGTGTTGAAAGCCATGTCCATGCCTCCTTAAAGGTGAGAGGGCATGTACTATGGTAGGATAATTATAGGGTGGTGCTTTGCCTACGTCGTGCTCTTCGTCCTTGCTAGATAAGAACCCTGCAAAAGTCTTGTGACAATCCATCATGGTGTGTTGATCCTTGAATGGAAATTGGAGCAAAAACAACATTGTGTCATACTAGGAACAAAAGTAGAGCACGTTCAAACCTCAAACTCAGTAGTCGTGAGACGAGCAAGCCATCGTGTTGTCGGTGCTTTTGATTACTTTGTTAGCATATATATCCTTTTAAAAATCCATTAACAACTCGTTCTAAGTACAAGACAGTTCCTGGCCACCAGTGAAATTATTCTTAATACGATGTACTAAAAACGATCTTACCCTAGGGACTTTATCGCGACACATAATTGGAATAGCAGGCGCCAGTGTCAGTCCCAGAGACTCATATTCTCCACATGGAATATGTCTCAACTAAGGATGTTTGAAAAGAGAACATGTGTGTGTGGAGATAACTGCAAACACTCTCCGATGCGAGTGAGAGGGACCCTCATTATCCTTGCTCCACACTGGCTAAACCAAACTCCTTGAGTTTCTAGACCATGTTGTATCCCATGTGACAACATGTGTCAAATCAAACCCTACAAGTGGGTCTATAACTGCGTAATGCGAAAACTTATTGTGGACACTATAGCCCAAATTTCTTGGCTCTTACGTGACCTTGTCATCTGTCTTAAAAACAAAAATGGATGAAAACATAAAATTTTATGCATCCTACTTAGAAAAGTAAACAAAAACATTTAAAAAAAGAAACAAAACCAAATCAGATGCGTACTTGGAGGTTGAACATAGTCTTCACTTATCCGTAGTGAAAGGTACTTGCCCAAATTTTACGCTTGCAAAGGTCTAGCAACACTAATTGAAAAGTAATGAAATGCAAGTAGTATTGCACATGTAACCTTGGGTGTTGCCTTTGCAATCCAAACCCCTTGGTTAAAATTGACATTGTCAAACCCCGTGTGTAAACTTTGCAGAAAAACTAGTCAAGTAGCAGCCGGCCCTTAGCCTATGTCCGTGACCCCCATTGGGTATGAAAGGCACCTGCCCAAATTTCCCGCTTGCAAAGGTATAGGAACACTAATTGAAAATCAGTGAAATGCAAGTAGTATTGCATATGTAACCTTGGGTGTTGCCTTTGCAATCCAAACCCCTTCGTTAAAATTGACATTGTCAAACCCCTTGGGTAAACTTTGCAGGAAAACTGCTGAACTAGTAGCCGACCCTTGGCCTATGTCCGTGACCCTCCTTGGGTTTGCCCTTATTACTTTGGAAGTTAAAATTGTCCACTATCTCTTGGCAGTTTATGGACTTCTTGCCTTGAAGATGCAAGTGTGAAGGTTCAAAGAATTGACCATCAACAGTTAATAAGTGATTTAGTAATCACGAGCTGGGTCTTACCCCAAAACTGTACTCATATAGACACTCTTAGTGCTATAGATAAAATAGGAGATCCACTGAAGTTGGAATTGTATTCACAACTAGATCTTTTTCAGACCCAAAAATCCATAAGCTTGGGTTTTTGTGAATAGTTGTGCTTTTGAAATGATGGCTTCATCTATACACCTTGGTAGAGATAAGCCCTTACAAGTTTAGACGTTCAAAAACTCAACTTGATTTTCACACTTAAAGTGCGTAGTGTTAAAGAGTCGATGGGTACTCAACTGAATAGAATTGTTCAATCTTGAAAGCAATCACTAATGTGTCATAATAATCAATATCTAATTCTCCTAAATGATTTTCTCATATTAAACTGATCATCTAATATGGGGAAGTGCCAGGGGAGAAAAAGCTAGAATATTGGTTAAGCTAGCAGACCGGCCACAGTAGGGATCCAAAGGAGGGAAAATAGGGATCCAAAGGGGGGGCCATCTACAAAAGAGCCATGTGCAACAATGGGCTAAAAAGACCCTAAGGTTCAGCCCATTAAGACTTCCAAAATGCTAAGGTTCCAAAATTCAAAGGTTGTGTCCAAAGGTCAACCATGGGGGGAATTGGATGCTTTGTGTGTGTCCCAAAAGTCTTTTCAAATCCCTACATAGGAGGGGGCGAGCCTAGCTTGTAGGGGATGAGAGAGAAAGTCACACACACACACACACACACACACACACACACACACACACACACACACAAGCTCCCTTTACACAAAGGGAATGAGGGACACATGTCAGCTCCCTAGCCCAGATGCCCACAAGGTGTACCCAATTCCTATTGGATGGACTTGGAGGTGGACCAATGAGAATTAGGCTAGAGTAAATCTAGTTTAATTAATTTAAAAACACTTAATAAAAGAACCAATGAGAATTATGTCCTCTAGAAGACTATTAGACAGTCTCCCAAGGGGTCCAATGAGCATTCAGCAGCCCAATGGCTTGCCTGATTCCTATTGGCCAGGAGGCAAAGGGGTACAACGAGAGTTTAGTTGAATTATTAAATTACCTAAAGCTCTCACAAAAGGGGAAAGGGGGACACATGTCAGAAGGCTATCACTTATACTGCTTAATTACCATTGGCTAGGCCTAGGGAGGTCCAATGAGAGTAGAGCATGAGCAAATAGCTAGAGGGGTCGACCAAGAGAGAAAGGGGGCTGATTTTTGCAAGGCATTATCACACACAAGCTCATGTGTGAAGTAAGGAAGACTCTCTCTCCTTCTCAAGCTTTAATGGAAAGCTTACCACCTACTCCAAGCTTGTGAGAAGGGAGGCCTACACAACCAACTCTTGGCTTTGTGATGCAAATCCAACCAAGAGCCAAGCTTCAATGCATGCTCATCTCCTCTACCATGCTAATTACTAAGCTAAGCTATGCTAGTATAAGTGATTATGTGAAGAGATGTACATCTTTCTCGTAAGAATACTCCTTCTTCCTCTCAATCTACTCTCAGACCCTGCTAGCTCTCACCATCTTTGAAGGTGTGTGAGGTCTTGGGTCTGAGATCGGAGATAATTGATGTTGTGTTTGCTAAGTGTTTTGCTTAGTGCATGAAGCTTTCATCTTCATTGCACTAGCTAGTCTTGAAGGAACACAAAGAATTGTATTGTACAATGTCTCTCTTGATGGGAGAAACCATAATACAAAGCCTTTTGGAGGGGGGACCGGCTCGATGTAAATCCGGTCCTCAACTGTTGTCAATAGCTTAATTTCTCTCTCTTTTGAAATTATTGTTCATGCTATCTAACTAGGTGTTATGCTTTTTGTTGCTCTCTCCACCCAAGCACTCTTGTAATTCTCATTAGGAATCTATATTAATGAAATGCCCACTATGTTCATACTAATTTCCGCTACACACAATTTTTTAGGCCATTAAATGTTACATTAGTATCAGAGCACAAGGTTGCTCTTTTCTTGCTCAAGAAGGGAGGTCCTCAAGCTAGCTATAAATGGTTGTTATTATGAATTGCGTGTGAGTAAGTAGAATAGGGATTTTTAAGCCTTGCAGTGCGCCTGCCTTTGTGCAGTTAACGGGACAGCACCGTCGAGAGCTATGGTCTTAATAGTGGAGTCCTACAGGGCTTGCCTACGGCTTAACCACTATTGAGCTTATAGAAGCTTGACAGGAGGCGGTGCTGTTTTGGTGTTGAATGACCCTCTCTTATATTCCTTGCAATTAATGGTATTCGAGCCGCGGGTACAGTAGCTTGAGTGCTTTTTCTAAAGGGGTAAAGAGGAGTAACAACTAGGGCTTGAAGTGCCAAAGTACACCTAAAAAGTTTACACCTAAAAATTGTTAGAATGGCTGACAATAGTAAAGAGAGTGAAATTAATGTTGATAACTTTGATTTTGATAATGAGCAAGCTACTAATGATGCTCCGATGCTTGTTAACTATCTTGTTTCTAGGCTTCAACAAGCCATGGGCAATCCATCTCTCCAAAGTGAAGTGCAACGGTAGCTCCGTGCTCATGGGATTCTCCAAGCTCAACACCATGACGAGAGAACACCTAGGAAGCCTCCTTGTGAGACTTCCAAAAGAGGTCTCTCTCTGATTCGGGAAGAAGAAGAGAATCCATACGAAGGGCTCAAGAATTTACTTCTTGATGATGCATCTCCTTCCCAAATGAGAACTCAAGAGCCTCCACCGAAGGAATGAGAAAGAAGTGAGTCTCCTGCCACCTCGGCGTAGATGGCTCCACGAAGACGGCGGGCTAGACGCTCTCCATCACCACCAAAGCGGAGAAGACCATCGCACCCTTCTCCACACCATAATTCAAAGAGGGATAATAAAAAGCAAGAGAAGAAAAAGGCGAGAAAGAGGACACCCTCTTCTCCATCTTCTTCATCCTCTTCCACTTATGAAAGTGATGATGAAGACGATGAAGATCAAGACAAGAAAAAGGCGAGAAAGAGGTCACCCTCTCCTCCACCTTCCTCAAATTCTTCACCTTCTGAAGAAAGTGATGGTGCAACCTTTGAACCATCAAAAATAAGAGGCCATAGGAAATCCTATGCCGCGTGGAAGAGGTCGTCCAAGCTCAAGAAGTTTCAAAGAGGGAGGGAAGAGCATCTCTTTCCTTACCTATGATGGCACCTTTGGTGCTATGGACAAAGTCTTGGCCTTTATCCAACAATTTGATGCGGCATTTGGAGATGAGGGCTTCACAGAGTCCTCTAAGCTACGCCATGTAGCTATGCACTTTTGAAAGTCTGCCAGGCAATGGTCGGTGAAGCTCCACGAACATGGAAAGCTTTAAGAGCTTCCATTATGAAGCAGTTTTTGGCCACCGATGCCAAAGAAAAAGTACTCACTGAATGGCGAATCTTCAAGCTCTCTCCCTATGAATCCATCCACAAATATGTAGACAAGTTTTGGGACCTACAACTCAAAGCCACTGTCTTCAAAAAGTTGGATTTTGGAGAGCAAAAGAAACAATTTTCTGCGGGCTTAACCGAAGAAATGGCGGAGTATGTCAACTCCCAAAGGCCACGTACCATATCGGTGGTAATACACCATACTATGGTGGCCTCTCGAATCAATTTCCAAACGGGGGCTAAAAGAAATAATAAGCCCATGGAAAACAAGGGTTCCAACGAGCCTAAGGGGAAGGATAATGTCCAAAATTCTCCTAAGGGAAACTCCAACAAAGCTAAAGAGAAGGGAGTTTACAAAGGTAAAAACAAACTCTCTCCTGAAGAGCTTGAGCGTTATAGCAAGGATAACCGGTGTTTCAAGTGTGGTGAACAAGGGCATGCGTACTGCGCTTGTCCCCAAAAGAACAACCGCCAAGATCCTCCTAGAGCTACCTTGGTTGAAATCCAAGAGGAGGAGACTCACCAAACTCACCACAAAGGATCTCCTCTATGCCATGCTTGGGGAAAGGTAAGAAAACATGATGCTTTTATTCTCTTTGACCCTGGTTCTACTCACAATTTTATATCTATAGAGCTGGCCACCAAGGTAGGCATACAAGCCTATGAGATGGGAGATGTCCTACCCGCAGATAGTTCTTTCAAGGGGCAAGAAGCTTCACTCACTCCCTTAATCGGGAAATTGAGGCTTCATGTCCAAATCTATGTGGACAAAGAGAACTTCTTTATCTCTCCTCTCAAGCATGAGGATGTAATCCTAGGGGCACCATGGTTTGATCTCCTGGCTGCCAATGTTAAATTCCCTGAAAGGAGAATCTCCTTTAAGTTCAGGGAAAAAGACATCTATATAGATGCTAAGGAAATGGGTAACACTATCCCCATTGTACATACACCAGCTTTCAACAAGTCAATAAAGAGCTCTATTTCTGTGTACATGATTTTTGTTAAAGATTCTCAAAATGAACCTAATGCTTTAGCAAAAGAAAATAAAAGCAACCAAGAAGAATTAGAGGTATCCAATTTTCTCAAGGGGTTTCAAGATGTATTTATTGATGACATCCCTTGTGAGCTACCTCCTAAACGAGGTAATGATGACCATGCAATTGAACTTCTTCCAGAAAGTTCACCGCCTAACAAACCTCCTTATAGAGTTTCTCAAGCTCAACAAGAGGAGATTATACGGCAAGTGCATGAGTTAGTTGAGAAGGGAATGGTTAGGCCTAGCTCATCTCCATTTTGCTCACCTGTGCTTTTAGTGCAAAAGAAAGACGGCACATATCGTATGTGTGTCGACTATAGAGCACTAAATAGGATCACTATCAAGAATAGGTTTCCCATTCCACGGGTAGAAGACCTATTTGATAAGCTACAAGGATCAACCTACTTCAGTAGGATTGATCTAAAAAGTGGCTATCATCAAATAAGGATAGTTGATCAAGACATTGTAAAGACCGCATTTTGCACCACATTTGGTCTTTACGAATACATTGTCATGCCTTTTGGCTTGACCAATGCACCAGCCACATTCAACCACTTGATGGAGAAGATGTTCAGGCCTCATCGAACCTTCACTGGAGTGTTCTTTGATGATATTATCATCTACTCTAATTCATTAGATGAACACAAGCAACACCTCCAGGTAATATTTTAAGTTTTAAGAGAGAATAAACTTTATGTTAATCAAAAGAAAAGCGAATTTTTCTTGCAAGAGATTTAGTATTTAGGTCACATTATCTCTCAAGATGGCATCCAAATGGATCCATCAAAGTTACAGGTAATAAAAGGATGGCCTAAACCAAGGAATCTTCATGAACTAAGAAGCTTTATAGGTATGTGTGCATACTATAGATGCTTCATAGAAAAGTTCTCACAAATTGCGGGACCATTACATGACCTAACAAAGAAAATAATTAGGTATACATGGTCTGCTAAGGAGAACAATGCTTTCAAAAATCTTAAAGAAAAGCTTATCTCTCAACCTGTGCTTACACTACCAGATCTCTCAAAACCATTTGAGGTCCAATGTGATGCTTGTGGTGATTGCCTTGGAGCTGTTTTTCTCCAAGAAGGGCACGCCATAGGCTATGAAAGTCGAAGGCTTGACCCTGTTGAGCAAGCTCTAGGCATATATGAAAAGGAACTCCTTGCAGTTCTACATGCCTTAGACTCATGGAAGCACTACTTATTGGGGACTCCTTTCATTCTGTGAACGGATCACCAAAGTCTTAAGTACTTCATGACGCAGACCAAGCTCTCCGACAAAAAAATGAGGTGGGAAAATTTCCTTTTTCAATTTCATTTTTGTATTGCTCTCATTGCTGGCAAGCATAATCAAGTAGCTGATGCACTCTCAAGATGGCCGAGAGTGAATGCGGTTTCTATAGCAACTCACAATGATCTATCTTTAATGATATATTGATCCCGATTTTAGAGATGTGATTTCAGCCCTTGCATTAGGGAAGAAAGAAGAACCATTTACTTTACAAGATGGTTATCTTCTCTATGGCAATAGACTATGCGTTACTAACTCACTACGTGAGAAAGTAATGTATGAATCTCATGCTCCACCTTATGCGGGGCATGGAGGGATTCAGTCTACCTTAACGGGAATTGAAACATATTTCTATTGGCCTACCATGAAAGTGAACATACAAGAGTATGCTTCTAAATGTGTGGTATGCCAAAAGACAAAAATTTGATAGAGGGAAGCAACTTGGATTTCTTCAACCCTTGCCAATCCCTAATTCACCATGGGAGAGCATATCCATGGATTTTATCTTTGGATTGCCTAAGTCTATCCATGGGAATACGAGAATATGGACGATAGTAGACAGGTTCAATAAACAAGCTCATTTTATACCTGTCAAAAAGACTATCAAAGCCCACCAAATGGCAACCCTCTTCATTTCACAAATTTTCAAGTACCATGGCTTGCCAATGTCCATAGTGTCGGATAGAGATCCTAGAATGACCAGTAATTTCTGGAAGGGTCTCTTTGAGAATTTAGGGACAAGGCTAAACTTCTCTTCGGCCTATCATCCACAAACGGATGGCCAAAGTGAAATAGCTAACCTAACAATTCTCGATCTACTAAAAGCCTATGTAACGGAAGTAGATCAAAGATCCCTATGGGAGAAGTACTTACCCTTAGTGGAGTATGCTTACAATAACACTGTCCATACTTCCACGGGAAAAGCACCTTTTGAGGTAATTGAGGGAAGATCAAAAAGTCCCTTGTTACTTAAGGTACATGGGAAGATCTTCGCTGCAGATGAGTATAGCCGAGACCTACAAGAATCTTTTCAAAAGATTAAGGATGCTATCTCTATCTCACAACAAAGGCAAAAGGCTGCTGCTGACAAGCATAGAAGAGCCCAAGCCTTTAAATAAAATGATTGGGTCTTATTAAAATTCCTCAAGGCTCGATTAAGGCACACGGCGGACAAGATCCTACGGGACACCAAAAGTACTATGCCAAACCAGCAAAAAGGTACTATGGTCCCTACCAGATTCTTAGGCCAATCAATGAGATGGCCTATCAACTCAAGTTGCCCAATCATTGGCTCATACACAATGCTTTCCATGTGAGCCTATTAAAGCCTTACAAAGGAGAGCCACCTCAAGAACCAACTACTGAAGACCCACCGGAGATCGAGGACCAAGAGAAGGTGCTTCAGCCCGAGTCCATTCTCCGACATGAAGACAAAGTACTAAGAGGCGGTAAGACTATCCGACGATATCTTATTAAGTTTAAGAATTATCCATTTGAAGATGCTAGATGGATGCAACGCATACAATTAAAGGATAACCTAAACCTTGTCAATGCTTACAATGCTTTCCAAGAGTAAGAAAATGTACAAAATGTTAAAAATGAACAAAGTTTTTGTCTTATAAGACTCTCTTTTTCTTTACTGTGCACAAAAATGAAGTAGTATGCATGCTTAGATCAAGTTTGCGGAGACAACATCTCCCAAACACCAAGTAGAGCTTCTCACTTTACTATGGAAGATTGATAGGACTAATGTGCAGACATGCTTACGGCAGCCTCAGGCTCTCAAGCACCAAATGGACTAGTCATCCATTGTGGAATGATGTCGTAGGGTAACATAGGGATCCTTTACCCGCTAAGAAAAGGAATCATGAATATGCTTTATCTTCTCTACACCATAGTCGAGGACGACTAAGATTTCAAGAGAGAGGTAATGTCAATAATCAATATCTAATTCTCCTAAATGATTTTCTCATGTTAAACTGATCATTTAATATGGGGAAGTGCCAGGGGAGAAAAAACTAGAATATTGGTTAAGCTAGCAGACCGGCCACAGTAGGGATCCAAAGGAGAGAAATTAGGGATCCAAAGCGGGGGCCATCTGCAAAAGAGCCATGTGCAACAATGGGCTAAAAAGACCCTAAGGTTCAACCCATTAAGACTTCCAAAATGCTAAGGTTCCAAAATTCAAAGGTTGTGTCCAAAGGTCAACCATGGGGGGAATTGGATGCTTTGTGTGTGTCCCAAAAGTCTTTTTCAAGTAGCAGCTGGCCCATGGCCTATGTCCGTGACCCCCATTGAGTATGAAAGGCACCTGCCCAAATTTCCTGCTTGCAAAGGTATAGGAACACTAATTGAAAATCAGTGAAATGCAAGTAGTATTGCACATGTAACCTTGGGTGTTGCCTTTGCAATCCAAACCCCTTCGTTAAAATTGACATTGTCAAACCCCTTGGGTAAACTTTGCAGGAAAACTGCTGAACTAGCAGCCGACCCTTGGCCTATGTCCGTGACCCTCCTTGGGTTTGCCCTTATTACTTTGGAAGTTAAAATTGTCCACTATCTCTTGGCAGTTTATGGACTTCTTGCCTTGAAGATGCAAGTGTGAAGGTTCCAATAACTGACCATCAACACTTAATAAGTGATTTAGTAATCATGAGCTGGGTCTTACCCCAGAATTGTACTCATATAGACACTCTTAGTGCTATAGATAAAATAGGAGATCCACTGTAGTTGGAATTGTATTCACAACTAGATCTTTTTCAGACCCAAAAATCCACAAGCTTGGGTTTTTGTGAATAGTTGTGCTTCTGAAATGATGGCTTCATCTATACACCTTGGTAGAGATAAGCCCTTACAAGTTTAAGACGTTCAAAAACTCAACTTGATTCTCACACTTAAAGTGCGTAGTGTTAAAGATTCGATGGGTACTCAACTGAATAGAATTGTTCAATCTTGAAAGGAATCACTAATGTGTCATAATAATCAATATCTAATTCTCCTAAATGATTTTCTCATGTTAAATTGATCATCTAATATGTGGAAGTGCTAGGGGAGAAAAAGCTAGAATATTGGTTAAGCTAGCAGACCGGCCACAGTAGGGATCCAAAGGAGGGAAAATAGGGATCCAAAGGGGGGGCCATCTGCAAAAGAGCCATGTGCAACAATGGGCTAAAAAGACCCTAAGGTTCAGCCCATTAAGACTTCCAAAATGCTAAGGTTCCAAAATTCAAAGGTTGTGTCCAAAGGTCAACCATGGGGGGAATTGGATGCTTTGTGTGTGTCCCAAAAGTCTTTTCAAATCCCTACATAGGAGGGGGCGAGCCTAGCTTGTAGGGGATGAGAGAGAAAGTCACACACACACACACACACACACACACACACAAGCTCCCTTTACACAAAGGGAATGAGGGACACATGTCAGCTCCCTAGCCCAGATGCCCACAAGGTGTACCCAATTCCTATTGGATGGACTTGGAGGTGGACCAATGAGAATTAGGCTAGAGTAAATCTAGTTTAATTAATTTAAAAACACTTAATAAAAGAACCAATGAGAATTATTTCCTCTAGAAGACTATTGGACAGTCTCCCAAGGGGTCCAATGAGCATTCAGCAGCCCAATGGCTTGCCTGATTCCTATTGGCCAGGAGGAAAAGGGGTCCAACGAGAGTTTAGTTGAATTATTAAATTACCTAAAGCTCTCACAAAAGGGGAAAGGGGGACACATGTCAGAAGGCTATCACTTATACTGCTTAATTACCATTGGCTAGGCCTAGGGAGGTCCAATGAGAGTAGAGCATGAGCAAATAGCTAGAGGGGTCGACCAAGAGAGAGAGGGGGCTGATTTTTGCAAGGCATTATCACACACAAGCTCATGTGTGAAGTAAGGAAGACTCTCTCTCCTTCTCAAGCTTTAATGGAAAGCTTACCACCTACTCCAAGCTTGTGAGAAGGGAGGCCTACACAACCAACTCTTGGCTTTGTGATGCAAATCCAACCAAGAGCCAAGCTTCAATGCATGCTCATCTCCTCTACCATGCTAATTACTAAGCTAAGCTATGCTAGTATAAGTGATTATGTGAGGAGATGTACATCTTTCTCGTAAGAATACTCCTTCTTCCTCTCAATCTACTCTCAGACCCTGCTAGCTCTCACCATCTTTGAAGGTGTGTGAGGTCTTGGGTCTGAGATCGGAGATAATTGATGTTGTGTTTGCTAAGTGTTTTGCTTAGTGCATGAAGCTTTCATCTTCATTGCACTAGCTAGTCTTGAAGGAACACAAAGAATTGTATTGTACAATGTCTCTCTTGATGGGAGAAACCATAATACAAAGCCTTTTGGAGGGGGGACCGGCTCGATGTAAATCCGGTCCTCAATTGTTGTCAATAGCTTAATTTCTCTCTCTTTTGAAAGTATTGTTCATGCTATCTAACTAGGTGTTATGCTTTTTTTTGCTCTCTCCACCCAAGCACTCTTGTAATTCTCATTAGGAATCTATATTAATGAAATGCCCACTATGTTCATACTAATTTCCGCTACACACAAGTTTTTAGGCCATTAAATGTTACAAATGGATTACAAATAGATGGCTCTTAGCCATTCCAAAATAGGGGGCACAATAGATGGTTCTTACCATTCCTGTTGGCTCTTAGCCCTTCCTATTAGCATATTGACATAGAAAGATTCAATAAATTCATGCCTAGTTTCACTTTTCCTCCATAGAAGTTGGAGAGGGAGAGAGAGAGAGAGAGAGAGAGAGAGAGAGAGAGAGAGAGAGAGAGAGAGAGAGAGAGAGAGAGAGAGAACGTTGGGCTGAGGAAAACCCTTTATTCTAAGGTGTTGTATTCCCCTTGCATGTGATCCAATGCAAACCATATCTGTGTCATAGATTATCCTATAAGCATACCACAATGTACTTGTACCACGCTCTCGTAGAGACAGGTACCATAAGTCACATCTTGACCCACTTACCTTGGGTGTGATCATGACTGTATCAGGGTGCATATGTATGGCACTTTGCCTTTGAATAAACATAAACACAAAATGTTTTAAAATATCAATAATTGAATTGACAAAGTAGCTAGTTCTAAAGTGGAAGCGTATGCAATGATGGGTGTTGTACGTCCATTGTACTAGTATGCCATGGATACAAAGAAAAAATTACAATAGTAAGCCCTAGGCTTCAATGAGAGTCTCAACCATGTGAGCCCTTATTATACGTGCCTTGCACAATTACACTAGCATGGATTCATCACAGTGCGCCGTTGCATAAACTGTGATCTTATATCCATGTAGTGACAAAGATGTGTGCCATTATCATTGATCTGAAGTCAATCAATAATACTTTGGCACATAAGAGAAGCCTTGCTTCACATAAAGTCTAGCAAAGCACTTTGCGTTGCACCGTAAAGAAATCTTTTTGAAATGGAAGGTAAATTGTAGACAAGGCAAGCATAACTTGAATATTACACCTTGTCGTCCCTCTGAGATGAGTGATCATTGCATGAATTTGGCTCCTAGCCATGTATGTTGGTACATTTAGAGCCGTTGGATGTCTCTTGCATACCCTCTTAGCTTGGTTCATTCCTATCTTTATTGAAAAAAAATGCAAACATGTTGCAAAGTGTCCCCAAGTTCGTATGCTCATAGCATATTCCAAACTTGAAGTCTTGTCTTTGCATGATATATCTCAGGCATCCACTTTGGATGCTACCATTGCTCATAGCTACATGTACTTTGGCTCAGAGACATATGTCATACCAAAAGAAAGTCGACCTTTTTGAGCATTCACAGATAATCGACCTTGTAGAACCATAGATAATGGTCGGCCTTGTCGAGGTACATGTGTCGCCTTCATCAAGGGTAGCAACATGCCGTGCCAATCTCCATTAGATTATCATGCAACACCAGGGCCTGACCTTTACCAGTCATGGAAAGAAACATGGCTTTTAAATGAGAACATTCTCACTCAAGCCTTGCTTGATGATGAGTGTTTGTTTCGCACCGTGTGCTCAAAAAACAAAAATATCACGGTTTTGGTAATGCTCACAATCCTTGTGTGTGCCTTGAGTGTTGAAATTGCACAAGCATGGAAAATAAAATTTCACGGCATCATACATACCTTCTGGAATACTTGCATCGACTTGCCTTGCCGTACTAGCTTGGTTTAGTGTGAGAATACCTTGTATGCTTTTACTGAAAGTCCTTTACTTGTTGGAGTTTCGAAATAAAAAAACAAGGAGTCCGCCATGCTCTATAACCTTTACTTTACAGGCCGCAGGCCTTGCCTATACCGGTATGCAACAGGCCTTGCCTGAACCTGAGGAGCCAACATTGCCTAGAAGCGATGCCCTAGCAAAAGTTCCAAACCAAGAGTGGGAAATTGACATCCATAATATTAAACATGCTTGAGCGGCTCGATTGATTGTCCACATTGTTGTCCTATTGCAACTATTTTTGTAACCAGCTTGAGTATTTTAAATGAGCTATCACAACTAAGAGGTGTCTAAATGAATGACCAGGTTTCAGATTTTCTAAAGGTATTTAAATATGCAATAATACCTCTTCTTGACTTTTCATGAAAGTGGCATGCTAACATAACTCATTAGCAAAAATTAAGTCCTTGACTTGCTATTATTTCTCCTAAGTAAACAACCCCACCATAACTGGTGATCAAGGTTGAAAACCGGACATAAACATGAAGGGACTAAATCTAGTCACAACATGCTTTGCATCATGATAAGCAAATCCAAACTAGATAGATAAATTTTCCAATTAGATTGCGTCTCTCTAAGATATAGCATAGCCTCTAGCATTAGATTTACTTTAGCAAGCTGTCCATCCGTCTCTAGAGAATCCATCCGTCTCTAGAGAATGATTGGCAACAATGAGTTGTGGAGTTGTGTTTTCCAACTATTTATAGACAATTTTCCAAAAATGACTGGTAAACATTGGTTTAATGTTACTCATACAATGTAATCCACAATGTATACAACCAAATTGTGGACATGGTTGGACTAAAATTACAAGGTTTAGGAAATCTATCTACAAGCACCCTACCAAGCCATCACCTCGTATGGTGGTTGGTAGACTCACAAGAATCCCATAGGGATATTGCACTTGTGTTGCGAAAAACTTCATAAGGTATCACATGCATGGTTTGCATGCCGTTCCAAATATGCCTTTGCTAAACACTAGGACCCATAACATCTAGTGTGCATACATTTAGCAAAAAATTATCTAAACCTGCATTTTCATGACTATAATTACCAATGCTAATGGCGGATGTTATGTTCATAGCACACATAGAAGACGAGGGAATCACGTGTGTAAATAGCTTGACAAAAAGAAACTAAATACTTTACACTTCCATTACTTGAAAGCCTTGCTAAAACGTTGTACCATGATAGAATGTAAAAAATAAATCACATCTAGGTACAAACAATGAAACATTTTCATTAACCATACATAGCCTTGCTATATGCATAAACATAACAAGTCGTACTAGGTTAATGTTGTTTAGCAGTACTTGTAACCATAACAAGTTGTACTAGGCCTCCGTGGAAATTTCTAACCATTGAAATTCTTTCTGATACTATGTGCTTACAATGGTCTGATAAACGGATTTAACCAGCACGAAGGGACTCTGTCTCATTTTCCAAAATTCTTTGCTCCTACATGATCTTTTCATGTTTCTGAAGAGCGAAGTGGATGAAGACCTTCCAACATATGTATCCCATTGGAGACTAAGAGAAATTTCCAACCCTCAAAGATACATCACCAAAATTACTTTGAGATATTAAACACTAAAAGTAGAGATTAGTATAAAATAAAGTAATATTCATCAATCGATAATCCTAGGTGTTGCCTTGGCATTCTAAACCCCTTGGTTAGATTCCGCAAAGAAGGTAGCCAAGACTAGCATAGGCCGCCATGCTACCAACGATGATTGTAAGCACTTGAGAAAGTGAACTTATCTACTACTCCCGGACAGATTGAAAACTTCTATCCTTGAAAGTACAATTGTGAAGAGACCAGTCACTGACCATCAATATTTATAATAAGATTTTTCATTAGTTGGGTTATACCCTTGAAAATACCAATCCTATAAACACCTTAAATGCTATAAACTAAGCAACAGATCCTCTCAAGGTGGAATCTTATTCCTAATTGGATCTTGAAACAATCATATCTCCTCATTGAAAGAAGAGAAAGATTCTCCAAACCAAAAAGAAGGTAGTCATACTAGAGTTTCTTTGGTTGCTCTAAAACAAGAGAGTACCTACCTTGAGGCTCTCTTAGAAAATTCAGGATATCCCCATGATTTATTTTCTTAATAGCGATACCATGCCTACCTACTACCCATGGAAAATATAATCTATAGAGCATGCAACTTGTCCATATAACCAATGAGATACAATGCCCGTCGTTGCACTCGTATGCAACGAATGAAAACAAATATACCAGCCTCAATATTTATTTGAGTAGAAGGTTACAACTATGGGTAGCCGCTGCAATAACATCAACAGGAGAATCAACAATAAAAATCATTTGAAACAAACACTATCTTACCTCGTCCTTGATGGAGTAATTTGTGCTATAGCAAAATCATAAACAGTGATTGAGTGATTAATTCCACCTTATTGGCACACCTTGCACGCATATCAACAAAATAGAGTGATAAGCCCTTGGCTTCAATAATGCTCTCAATAGTGAGTCGATACCATAAGTGCCTTGCACAATCCGTACTGGCCTAGATACATCACAATTTGATGTTTCCAAACCTAAAATGTGAACTTATATCCTCTTATTGCCAATGCCCCAGACTTGTCTACTAGTGCTCTTGACCCAGGTCAATGAGCAGTACGTTGGCATGAGGTAGAAGCCTTGCTTCCAATGATGACCTTCAAAGCACCTTGGCTTGCAAAGCAAAAGATACTATCCAAAGTAAACATTAAAGCACATAAGAAGAAGGTTAACTAGAAATTGTATATCCTGTCACCCATTTGTTGCCAATTGGCTTGAAATTCAGAAGTAAAGGATCTCTTAAGAGTGAACTTTAGTTTTCTTTTGTTGTTTTTGCTTGAATCTGGCGGATAGGCATAGTGTCTAAAGTACTGATGGTTGAATTTGACTCATAGTCATGGATTCTGATATACTTAGAGTTGTCATATGTACCTTGTAAACCCTCTTGGTTTGGTTTATGCTGACACCTAGTGAAGGACTATTTAGATACATTGCAAAGTCCCCCCCCCCCTCCCCCCCCAAAGTTCATATGCTCATAGCACATTCCAAACTTTGGAGGTCTCTATCAAATATACCGAATTGAAGCCTTGACACTTTGGAGGTATTCACCCCAATTGTCTACTGGATTTTGATGAGCATCCAAAGCTCCCACTTAAAAAAGCCATTCTGTAGTGGATTTCTTTTCATTTTTTCGAGCACACACATTTGCTCGATATCGCCTCCTCTTATAGCTCCTCTTTTTCTTGCCTAGGACCCACTTTTGATTTACATCTAGATTTGACTCACTAGATTAGTCCTCGGTGGTGTCCTCTTCATTCTCGGATGAGCTAACTGGTGATATTTCTTAGGAGTAGATCTTGCGTACACTGCTGATGAGTTTCCAATGTCGAATGAAAAGAGTTTGGCTCTGATACCAAGTGTTACAAGGATGTTTTGAACACTCAAGGTGGAACCTTCATTGAGAGGGTAAGTGCCCACAATTTGGTCACTTCTAGCTTGATGGGCACGAGAGCCATCCTGGCTCTCGTGCGGTGAAAGTTGAGAATGAGTGCAAAAGCATCTTTTAGGATCAAGTAAGGTAACAAGGCTTTTCGGACTTCAAACGCATGTCCAAGAGATCTCTCTCAAACCATCTCAAGTAGCTATAGACAATCTTGAAAATTTACCGAAAATGCTCATGGCCGTGCCGAGCCAAAATCTGCCGACAACTTTCGTAGGTCAGTGATGTGCACCTCCAACACATGTTCATGGATGTAATGGAAATGGACTATGAACATTAAGAATAGGGGAATTAAGAAAATTGTAGTGATCATTTTTATGAGAATACTTTGAGAAAATAGAAGGTGAGCTTGATTAGATGTAGCAAAATAACCATTATACTTAATTAACTTGGCATGAACAATACTTTGCAAGAGAGAGAATTAGAGAGCTTGAAAAAAGTTGAGGATCGTATTTATGTGGAGCCGGTCCCTCCTCCAAAAGGCTTTTGTATTATAGCTTCTCATAAAGAGAGACTTGGTACAAACAAGCTTTGTGTTCCTTGAGACCTTGATGGTGCAATGAAGATAGTGAACTTCATGCACCACAACTCTCGGGGGGTGCACTATGTAATCACGTTAATGTATAACGTGAGTTCAAAAGGAGGGGTTTTTAAAATAAAAAAATTTAGGCAATTTAACAGAGATACATTAAAATAAGAGGTTTTTATATTCCATTTTGGAAAAAAATCCTAAAATAAGGGGTCATTTTATTCATTCAGACATGTTAAAAGAGGGGTTTTTTTAATACCCCACCAACGCACGTTATATAGGGGGGTACTAGATGGTGAACCCCCCGAGCCACAACTATGCCCATAACTTAGCTAAATGAAAGCATTAACTTTTCCCTGGCCTCACTCCCAATACCTCAAACACCTTTGAAGGTGGAGAGAGCTAGCAGGGAATGACGGTAGGGAAGAGGAAGAAGAAGTAACTTACGAGAAATAACTAATCTCCTCACTTGTATTACTCTTGTAGCTTAGCATAGCATAGTAGCATTGTAATGGAGATAAAGAAGATGGAAAGCTTGCACTTTGGAGCATGGCTCTTGGTTGGATTTACATTCCATAGCCAAGAGTTGTTGGTGTAGGCTCTCAACTTCTCAAGCTTGTAGAAGGAGATGGAGTTCTTTTGCAACACACCATGGGAATGAGTGTGTGTGTGTGTGTGTGTGTGTGTGAGAGAGAGAGTATATGGTCAAGCTACCCCCCTCATTGCTTGGATCGACCCCTCTTCCTAGATCAAGCTTGAAGTTGATTGGACCTTCTCTAGAACTAGTCAATCACATGCATTAGACATATCAAGCAAACATGGTAGCATTTGGACAAGTGTCCTCCTTTCCTTTTTTGAGAGAGATGGCTTGAAAAATGCTTAAACAATTAATTAAATAAACGAAATTTTCATTGGACCCCTTTAGAGGTCAACCAATAGGCTTTAGGTACTACATGAGGGCAGCATGTGTAGGTGCTTGACATGTGTCCTTGTTGCCTTTTAGTTCTTGGGCTTGCCTTGAGTGAGTGTGAGTGTGTTCTCTCTCATGCCCCTATCTTTAGGAGTCGTCCCCCTTCTTGTATGGATCATGTTGAATTTGGAACACCTCACCCCTTGAGCACCTTAGTCATGAAGCCCCTCAAGCACCTTAGTCATAAAACATGACAAGAACCTTAATCATCAAGCATGACAAGCACCTTAGTCAGCAAGCATGACAAGCATCTCAAGCACAAGCACGACAAGCACCTCAAGCTTGGGCTGGGTTCCCACCTCAAGCTTAGCCTTAGCTTGCCTAAGGTCCTAGGTCTAAGGACGTTTAACACTGACCTTTGGAGGTCTTTAATGAAGCTAACCTTAAGGTATTTCAAGCTCCATTTCTAGCATTTCTCTTTGATATACCATCTCTTATTTGGACCCATTGACTTTGGCCCCGTGCTAAGATAGATTCATAAGCACATGGCTATATTCTAACTCTTGTTCTCGTTTATTCTCCCACAGTAAATGATTAGTTTAATATAAGAAAATAATCTGGGTTAGTAAGATATTAGATTTTATGACATTATCTCTCTCTTGAAATCATAGTTGTCCTCGACTATGAGGTAGAGGAGATAAAGCCTTAGTGATTAGTCTATGTTTCTTAGCGGGTAGAGGATCCCTTTTTACCTACAACAACATTCCAAAATGGATGACTAATCCATTTGGTGCTTGAGAGACTTAGCTGACGTAAGCATGTCTGTTCTTGTGTCCATTTCATTCTCCCAAAGTAGAGTGACAAATTTTACTTGGTGTTTGAGAGAGGTCGTTCATCACAAACATGATTCTAAGCATGCATACTATTTAAATTTGTGCACAAAAAAAAAGAACTAGTCTTATAAGACAAAAACTTTTTTCATTTAAAAAGGATTTATATTTGCTTACTCTATTGTATCATTGTAAGCATTGACAAGGTTCATACTATCCTTAAGCTGTGTTCCTTGCATCCATCTAACATCTTCAAAAGGATAATTTTTTAATTTAATAAGATATCGTTGAATAATCTTACCATGTCATACTAAGAGGAGGAGGAGAAGAGGGTGACCTCTTTCTTGCCTTTTTCTTCCTTTGTTTCTTCTATCCCTTTCGAAGTGACGAAGAGAAGGACTATAAGATGATCTTTTCCTCTTGAAAGGAGTTGAGAATCATTGAGATGGCTGTCTTCGTGGAGCCACATCTTCAAATGAATTTGTAGATTCACTTCTTTCTCTTTCATTGGATTCCTCCTCTTTTCTTATCGAAGAGTTTCTTCTTTTGGAAGTCTCAACAAGAGGCTTCCTAAGCTCTCCCTCTTCTTGGAGAGGTAGGAAAATCCCGTAAGCATGAAGTTGTTGGGTAGCTTCGGCTTGCAAGGTAGGGTTGTCCATAGCTTGTTGTTGCAACCTAGTAACAAGACAGTTCACAAACATTGGGGAATCATATACAACATCTTTTATGGAAAACTTAAGGAACTCTCTTCTTAAGCAAGAAAAGAGAAATCAATAGCTCTAATATCAATATAATGGAAATGGACTATGAACATTAAGAATAACGGAACTGAGAAAACTATAGTGAGAATTTTTTCGAGAATACTTTGAAAAAATAGAGGGTGAGCTTGATTAGAGGTAGCAAAATAACCATTATACTTAATTAACTTGACATGAACAATACTTTGCAAGAGAGAGAATTAGAGAACTTGACAACAGTTGAGGACCAGACTTATGTGGAGCCGGTCCCACCTTCAAAAGGATTTTGTATAATAGATTCTCCCATAAAGAGAGACTTGATACAATACAAGCTTTGTGTTCCTTGAGACCTCGATGGTGCAATGAAAAAAGTGAACTTCATGCACCACAATTATGCCCGTAACTTAGCTAAATGAAAACATTAGCTTGTCCCCGGCCTTGGTCCCAAGACCTCAAAAACCTTTGAAGGTGGAGAGAGCTAACAAGGAATGAGGGTAGGAAAGAGGAAGAATAAGTAACTTACAAGAAATAAATAATCTCCTCACTTGTATTCCTCTTAGAGCTTAGCATAGCACATTAGCATAGTAATGGAGATGAAGAAGATAGAAAGCTTGCACTTTGGAGCATTGTAGCTTAGCATAGCATAGTAGCATAGTAATGGAGATGAAGAAGATGGCAAGATTGCAGTTTGGAGCATGGCTCTTGGTTGGATTTGCATTCCATAGCCAAGAGTTGTTGGTGTAGACTCTCAACTTCTCAAGCTTGGAGAAGGAGATGGAGTTCTTTCTCAACACACCATGAGAATGAGTGTGTGTATGTGAGTTTATGTGAGAGAGAGTATATGGTCAAGAGATGGAGTTCTTTCTCAACACACCATGAGAATGAGTGTGTGTCTGTGAGTATGTGAGATAGAGTATATGGTCAAGAGTTGTTGGTGTAGGCTCTCAATTTCTCAAGCTTGGAGAAGGAGATGGATTTCGTCCTCAACACACCATGAGAATGAGTGTGTGTATGTGAGTATGTGAGAGAGAGTATATGGTCAAGCTACCCCCCTCCTTGCTTGGATCGACCCCTCTTCCTAGCTCAAGCTTGAAGTTGATTGGACCTTCTCTAGACTAGCCAATCGCATGCATTAGATATATCAAACAACCATGGTAGCATATGGACAAGTGTCCTCCTGTCCTCTTTGAGAGAAAGGGCTTGGAAAATACTTAAACAATTAATTAAATAAACTAAATTTTCATCGGACCCCTTTAGAGGTCAACCAATAGGCTTTAGGCACTATATGAGGGCAGCATGTGTAGGTGCTTGACATGTGTCCTTGTTGCCTCTTAGGTCTTGGGCTTGCCTTGAGTGAGTATGTGTGTGTTCTCTCTGATGCCCCTAGCTTTAGGGCTCGCCCCCCTTCTTGTAGAGATCATGTTGACTTTGGAACACCTCACCCCTTGAGAACTTTAGTCATGAAGCCCCTCAAGCACCTTAATCATCAAGCATGACAAGCACCTTAGTTAGCAAGCATACAAGCACCTTAGTCAGAAAGTATGACAAGCACCTCAAGCATCTTAGTCAGCAAGCACGACAAGCACCTCAATCTTGGGTCGAGTTCCCACCTCAAGCTCAACCCTAGCTTGTCTAAGGTCCTAGGTCTAAGGACTTTTAATACTAACCTTTGGAGATCTTTAATGAAGCTAACCCTAAGGTCTTTCAAGCTCCATTAGCTAGCATTGCTCTTTGACAGACCATCTCTCATTTGCACCCATTGACTTTGGTCCCATGTTGAGATAGATCCATAAGCAAATGTCTATATTCTAACTCTTGTTCCTGTTTATTCTCCCATATTAAATGATCAGTTTAATATGAGAAAACCATTTGGGTTAGTTATATATTAGATTTTATGACATGGATGTTCCTAGTTGAGTGCGTAGTACTCGTCAAGGTTTCCATGTGTAGCACTTCAACATCAGAAACGGCCTTGCGGTCTATGAGATAGGAGCCATGGAGGACTACAGTTTAGATGTGTTAATGTGCCAATTGACAGCCCTGCGGAGCCTTGCACGCAAGGTGGGTACCCCGTTGACCTTGGGTCATGTTACCGTGGAGTTCTCGTGTGATGTGGACTAACTATTTACCTTCGGGAGGCATTGAGTGTTGTGTAGGAGAGCACCTCCATTACCGTATCCTCTCAAATCCAACCACACGCGAACAACGTACCAAGACAATCGATTATGGGTGAAGATTATGCCCTACCGTCTGTCGTCCCCAATCGAGAGCATCACGTGCACCACCAGGCATCGAGCCGTGATTTTTCGAGATCGAACGTTCGCTGTCACCCGGGGCCCTGAAATCAACCGAGGCATTACATAGGCACACAACTGCTCTTCAGCCTCCTTTGCTACCGAGCCCTTTTTGCTAGAGCCTCCCTTGCTATTGAGCCAATTTGCTACTGCATCGCCCTGTCCTCCCCCCCGCCGTGTCTCTACCCTCTACTTGATTAAGAGCAAAACCAATGTTTTCTTGTGCCCAACACCTTCTCCACTCCTTTTTCCTTCTCAACTCAAGGGAAGAATGTTGTAAACTTCCATCTAATTAAATGGCACCACAAGAATGGTTGGTACATAAAAGCATTGATTGTGTGGTCTACAACACCAGAGCTCCCTATTGGAACCTGCTACTCTTTGATCACCCAGTTGCCTACCCTTCCCCCTATTCCGGCCATCTAGCCTCGTGCCTCTTCGTCCACAGGCTATGCGTCACGCGCTACCCCCTCCCTCCCCTTTCCTCAAAGATGAATTTGAAAATATTAACCTTTCAATAACTCACTTAATTAAGAGGAAAACCAATCACTATGGGAGAATGTTGCTGTTAACGCACAACATTACCGCATAAGAGGAGAGAGAGAGCTTCAAGAAAGAGAGAGATTGTATGCTGCAGCCCCGTCGGGCCGTTTTTTGATTTTTCCTCGAGTATTACCGCACTTATTACCGTATATATAGCTGCCTAGATTACCGTAATAGAAAAAGAATGCACGCGGCCCATTCCTCTCCCACTTTTCCCTTTCTATAAATCCTATTCTATTTTGTTACTTTTCAGAAATTGGTACCCCCTTTTTGCATGGATTGTAAGAAATCCCATTCTCATTGGGATTTTTAGTACCTCTCTTCTCTTTGCTTGCCTCATCTATTGGTATGATTCTCCTACTCTATTCATTTATACTCCATGAGATTCTATATCAAAAAATATTTTGTTTCCACCTCAAAATCTTATGTCAACTATGCATTCATATGGAAATGGCAAGCAAACGATGATCAAAATTGTATTGTCACCCCCTTTTTGCAAGGAGTGGAAGAAATCCCATTCTCATTGGGATTTTTAGTACCTCTCTTCTCTTTGCTTGTCTCATCTATTGGTATGATTCTCCTACTCTACTCATTTGTACTCCATGAGATTCTATAAACAAAAATATTTTGTTTCCACCTCAAAATCTTATGTCAACTATGTATTCATATGGAAATGGCAAGCGAACGATGATCAAAATTGTATTGTCTTGCGTTCATAAACAAATAGCCCTTTTGTACACCATAAGTAGAGAAAGAAGACAAAATCCAAAAGATATTTATTAATTTTCATCCTCCAAGAGATCTCTACAAGTGCTTACATCCATGTCCAACCCCATGGTAGCTAAATCAACAAATAAATCTATTGATTCATCCTCTACAGCCTCTCCCATTGAATCATCATCATCCTCTCCATCCTCGTCCTCCTCCTCACTATGGTTGGTTATTGGGAATGGTTGGTTCTCCTCGACCTCAACTGCATCATCGTCATTGGCATCTTCTTGAGATGGTATGATGGGATCTGCCAAAGTCTCTATGTTCATATCTGCAAAGATAGATCTGCTCCGTGGTGTGAGTGGAATAACATACCAAAGTTGTCTTCGATACATACAAGGCACATAAAACACCTGTAGGTCATAGAGAAAACAACAACATGAACGTAGTTTTATATGTATCATATAATGTTTTAGCGAGTTGCACATGGACTTTACCTGCTCACAACTACTAGGTTGCACCAAGTTGTCGGTCTTCCCGCGATGAAATTGCTCAGAGTCTACCATATAGAGCCCATTCTCATGTCTCTTAACCTCACCCACAAACCATCGGCAGTCAAAGAGATATTTGTGAAATGTTCTGAAATCCACTTTGATTATCCTCTCTATTGTTCCACATTTCCTCACCTCTTGTGTTGTCGTGTCAAAGTTGCCCATAACTCCACTATCGTGAGTGGTTCGACGCTCATCTATCTTGCGGGTTCGAAAATGACGTCCTTCGGACCACATAGAGTTGAATGAGAGAGAGAGAGAGAGAGAGAGAGAGAGAGAGAGAGAGAGAGAGAGAGAGAGAGATGACACACATACACACACACACACACACACACCCACACATACATACACACACACACTCGCACGGCCTTGGTCATGGCATTGTGTATCCACCCAACTAGAATTAGATCAGGGTATTTGGTAAGCTCTTTAGGAAAGGGAGGTGCTCGCCTACCGCCATGCGACCTCTTCCATGCTTCCCTCTCCCTTTCTCTCGTTGTATGCACCTCCACATACATATCCACCCATTTGCCCATGATGGGAGCATTGAGTAGACAATGGTTGTTGACTATGGCTTGAAATTCCCTATCCAAAATCAAGAGAGAACCTTTCCCACTTGGAATGTTTGCGTGTTTTTTTGGATCCTCTTCCTCCGTCTTTAAACGAGGCAATGATGGGTCTATTGTGAAAAGATATTGAGAGACATACACAAAAGCCTCTTGTACAATCCAACCCTCTACCATGCTTGCCTGAACACATGTACATGAAACCATTAGTGATTAAAGTAACCAATAAAAAGCGTTGTGAATACAATCCAATCCTAATAAGGTTTAAGGCTTAAGATCGATGAATACCTCTGGTTGTGATCGTAGCCTTACAAAGTCTTTCAAGGTCTTTAGGAACCTCTCAAGAAAGAACATCCACCTGGAGTGAACCACACCACAAATGGCTATCTCCTCAACAAGATGGAGCAATAGGTGAACTTGGCTAACAAGGATAGAACGTGGGAATGCATCCTCAATAGCATAAGTTGCTTCAATCGCTAGAAGTCAAGTTGTTGGAATGGCTGAAACTTCGATTTCTTTGGAAATCACAAACCTGTAACCAAAAAACCCTTCATAATCTTCATAGTAAAGTTAGTCTTCAAAGTAAAGTTTAGGAGGGAGGATCAAATGTGCTATACCTGACAACTTCTCCCACCTTGAATATTGCAGTCTTTACCTTCGTGTCCGCAAATCCACTAATGATAATTGGAAGCACAAACTATTGCACAAACAAAAAGACTTATTAGTATCCAGAACCCTAAACCACATACACACACACTCACATATATACACACACACACTCACACACACACATACACACACATTACCTGAAGAATCTTGTGCCAATCATGGGATTTGAACTCATACAGTTGTGTTGATCCTCCTTTCTTAGTTTTAGAGAAGGCACCCTTGAGCGAATGCATATAACCTGTTGGAGTACGGATGGATGCAATGACTTGTTTCATCCGCTCTTGATCCACCCTTGATAGAATCCAAGGTGCCTTTGGAAGAACCATCTTCCCCCGAGGCCCCATGCTCGTAATATGGAGTAGGAGCATCTCTCGTAAGAGCGGTGTGTGCTACCTCTAGCAATGAATCTTTGGGTTTTTGGGCGGCTTCTTCACATGCACACTCAGGCTCACACTCATTCTCCACCTCAAGTGCAAGAAGATCCTCAACCATATTGTGCAAATGATCTTCTTCCACCTCCATGTGGGGTGGGGTGGTGGGGAGATACCCATATGTGGTGGATGTAGGATGCGCATGCGCTCGTGTGGACCCACCCACATCGGACGACGGGTGTGACCCCCCTCCCATGACTGCTTCATGGCGCAATCGCTCTTCTGTCCTCCTCCTGCCTCCACCCCCGATCACACACTCCAATGGGGAGTGACATCAATGGATGCCAAAAACCTCGGATCGCTAGTTTCCATTCGAGCGCGTTTTCTCGGATTGTCCCATAGTCCATAATCATCCACGTGAGCCAAGCATATACGCCGAAGCCGTGCAATCGCACGCTTACATCGCGTACATGGACATGGTAATCGCTCGCTCAATCATCGAGTTCGTTCCGCGTCAACCGGCGGAGCCACGTCATCCCAATCAACCTGCACACACGATCACACACTAAATAAGAAAAATAAGAATCAAGAATGTTGGTACTGACATGAGTGACACTCATTAAAGATAGAGGGGAGGTGGGTACAAGAGGTCATGCAGTCGGCGTAACCTTAATGTCTCATCAGAGATTTTCCGATAATACGGGTAGTAATACAAGCGGGAACATGCGCGGTAATACATGCGGTAAAATCCCCAGCAAATTTTTTTATATAAAGGGGGCACCTGCGTGCCCCCGTGAAATTGAATGCCAAAAATTCAAAAACGAGCTGCTCTTCTGCGCGGGCCTGTTTCCCTCTCCATCTCCAAGCTCTCTCTCCTTCTCCCTCTCCATCTCCAACCTCTATTACTCTCTTCATCTCCATCCCCACCATATCCAAGCGATCGAGGTCACGACTGTAAGTGCTCGAACTCTCTCTCTTTCTTCTCGTTCTTCTACACACACACACACACACACACACACACACACACACACACACACACACATACACACACACACATGCACACACACACACAATGCATACACATTGCACACACACACACACATGTACTAACATGCACACACACATTGTACACACACGCACACACACACTATTTTGTGCACAATCACACACAATGCTTGCATTAGTGTGTGCATGCATTATACACACACTAATGCTTGCATTAGGGTGTGCTTGTGCATGAATTAGTGTGTAAACACACTAATGCATGCACAAGCACACCCTAATGCAAGCATTAGTGTGTGCAACCATTATACACACACACTAATGCATGCACAAGCACACCCTAATGCAAACATTAGTGTGTGTAAGCATTATACACACACACTAATGCTTGCATTAGTGTGTGCATGCATTACGAGCACACACTAATGCTTGCATTAGTGTGTGATTGTGCACAAATTAGTGTGTTTTCACACACTAATTTATGCACAATCACACACTAATGCAAGCATTATACACACATACATTAGTTAGTTTCTACACACTAATTTGTGTCCAAGCACACACTAATGCAAGCATTAGTACGTGCATGCATTATACACACACACTAATGCTTGCATTAGTGTGTGGTTGTGCACAAATTAGTGTGTTTTCACACACTATTTTGTGCACAATGCATGCATTATACACACACACACATTGATGCTTGCCTTAGTGTGTGATTGTGCACAAATTAGTGTGTTTTCACACACTATTTTGTGCACAATGCATGCATTATACACACACACACATTAATGCTTGCATTAGTGTGATTGTGCACAAATTAATGTGTTTGCACACACTAATTTGTGCACAATCACACACTAATGCAAGCATTAGTGTGTGCATGTATTAGTGTGTCTCCACACACTAATTTGTGCCCAAGCACACACTAATGCAAGCGTTAGTGTGTGCATATCTCTCTAGCACACACTAATGCTTGCATTAGTGTGTGATTGTGCACAAATTAGTGTGTTTTCACACACTATTTTGTGCACAATGCATGCATTATACACACACACACACACACACACTAATGCTTGCATTAGTGTGTGCATGCATTAGTGTGTTTCCACACACTAATTTGTGCCCAAGCACACACTAATGCAAGCATTAGTGTGTGCTTACCTCTTCTCTAGCACACACTAATGCTTGCATTAGTGTGTGCTTGTGACACACTAATGCAAGCATTAGTGTGTGCATGCGTTACAAGCACACACTAATGCTTGCATTAGTGTGTGCTTGGGCACAAATTAGTATACCAAAACATACCTCCATTAGCATTAGCATACCAAAACATACCTCCATGTGGGTGTGCGATGAAGTTGTTTGAGACCCCAATGGTCACCGAGAAGCCCAACGGTAGATTAAGGTCCAACACACACACTAGATTAATTTATTTGCCACACACTAACGCGCACACACAATAGATTAATTAGAAGCACACACACACACACACTCTAAATGGATGCAAAAAAAAAAGCACACAAACCATTTCTTAAATAGGAGATAAAAGGAATCCTATGCAGGGAGGAATCCTATGCAAGGAGAAATCCTATGCAATAAAGAATCTCACTTTGACTAAAATCCAATGTTAATTAGGGTCCCTTTTTTTGTGAAATTATAGGATATGGCATCCTCTTCCACGCCTAGCTATCGATCCATAGAGGACTTTCTTGCAGAGGGCCTCTCTTACGAGGACGCTTGTGATGCTTACTACTCGCAGTCTTCCTCCCACCAGTCACAATCCTCCTTCGGCTTTCGATGGTTCCGAGATGCAGTACACGACCCCGACCTCGAGAGGGCATACCGTGCCAAGGCAGAGTGGCTATCCTCGCAGCAGAGTCTTCGAGGGCGGTACACACCAGCACAGTTGGCTGCCTATGGGCTCTCACCGCTTGTGACACCGCGCGCCAACACTCCGATCGTGCAGAGTGTGCCTCCCAGTGGACCTCCCTCCACCTTACCCTCGACTTTCCTGTCACCCGCAACTCCCTCCACCTTGCATTCTCAGCGATCCACGCCCGCACCGTCGAGTTATCCATCGCCTATACCACCCAGCGGTTCGGACTCGGGCGAGCGCTCTTCGGGTGGCCAGCGCTCTTCCCGTAGTGGTGGCTCATGCTCTCGTCGAGGTAGTGGCTCATGCTACTTTGGTGGTGGAGGAGGCAATGCTACAGATTCACCTCCTCTTACACCCCGGCCTCCTCGCTCACCCCTTGGAGCTCCACATGAGGATGAGGACCACGATGCGCCCACCCTGGACACTCGTGGCTACTACTATTATATACATCGAGAGGGGGAGGTGGATCTAGGTTCCTCTTTGGGGAGGACATTTCGAGGGTACCTTAACCAGCTGATCCACTCGACATACCAAGATTGCTTTAAATCTTTCAAAGATCAGGACCCAGCCGACTTGACGTACATTCACACGACATTGCTCGTGCGGTTCCCTAATCCGAAAGTGGAAGAGTTCTCCAGGCAGTGGCTCGAGGAGTACGTCAAGAATTTCTTGAAAAATAAGAAGTCCAATGTGCGGAGGGCGGCAAAGCGAACATTTGAATATGAGGGTCACAACTATCGCCCTGGAAATGTTCACGACGAGGAGTGGGAGAAAGCCCAGAGCGATCTGGAGGACGAGAGAGCGGCAGGTGCTAGGGCGCACACTCGGCAGGTGGAGGCGAGGGCGCAACAAACGTCCACGCATTATGGCTCGGGCGGAAAAGTAGCATGGAAAGATAAATTTGTGAGTGCGCGTATTTTCATTTGAATTGATTTAATTTGTGGTAATAAGGTTAGGTTTGTGATATTTTTTAATTGATATACAACAAAATATTACTATGACCCGCCCAAGCCGAGAGATCCAGAGATACAGAGAGAGCCCCTCCGAATATCAGACATGGTGTTGGTTGTATGAAAACAATAAAATCAATCGCCAAGAACTTGAAAATGCATGTCGTACACTACATCCTGTAAGTGTGAACTTTTTAAAAAAAATGAGTGCATGCAGAATTATGTATCCATTTGTATTAATTAAAGGTTTTGTTGTTTTTTTCTTTTCCAGAGTCAAGGAGTCCTTCGAGAGGTCCTAGGATCCGAGTAGTTCAATCCTCCAAGTGTTTTTGGGCCCGTCTTCTTTTGGCCACAATTGTATAGCCCCCATGTATCGCCTATATATTTGAGAAATTTTGTAATATCCAATATAATTAAACACTTGATTTTGGCCCAAAGTCTTCTTTTGGCCACAGCTGTATAGCCGCCATGCATCGCCTATTTGGGCAATTTTGTAATGAACAGTTTCTCCAATATAATTAAACATTTGATTTTGGTCCAAAGTTTTGGTGCAATAAAATTGTTGTTTTTTTATTTATTAAATGTATAGGAAAAAAAAGGCAAATGACCATTTGGATGGGTCCTACCAAGGACCATCCAAATGGTCATCTGCTTTTTTTAAAAATACTCGCGTGCGGAAATAAGAGCGAAAATATAGCCGGGCCAATTACCGCGTGCATTGTTGAAGGACCATTACCACGAGCATTGACTTGAGCATTACCGCCCCCGAGATTTTTTGACTTAAGCTTTTCCTTTGTTTTTGTGCGTCTATCTGAGCGGTAATGTGCTCCAAATGTCATAGTGAATGTTTCTCGTGCCCAATGCCTTCTCCACTGCTTTTCCCTTCTCAACCCAAGGGAAGAATGTGGTAAGATTCCATCTAATTAAATGGCACCACAAGAATTGTTGGCACATACTATAAAAAGAATATAGGACATATTATTGCATGATAATTTATCTTTCTTCCAGTGAATTCTAGAGGACCAACGTAAGGCCTAAATAGTAAAATTGAAGAGCAAAGATACACAAAATGCAGAGTTGTACCTTCAAGGATGGTAGCAATCACTTTTAGTTGAATGATATGCAAAGGGTAAATCCAAAACACATTGGAATATACACATGGTTGAGAAGGGTCAATCTATATCTATATATCTATATATATTTATTAAAAAGACAGGGGTGGATGTCCAGGTGGCTTCAAATGCAACATCCATCCCGCTAGGCTCCTTTCTCTCTTTTCTCTCCATTGTCCCCGACGACGACGAGTCCTAGGGCTAGAACAATACATTTTTTCTAACTGAAGAGAATAAAGGCAAACTTGAGATTCTCCCTATTTTTAGGCCAAAGTTTGAAGATTTTTTCGGTAATTATACAAACTTGTGAAAATTTCTTGGTTCTCTTAAAGATAATTAGCTCAAAATCTAGCGGGGATTTTAGAATTTCAACTGGTTAAAATATATTGGACCCTGGTTTTTTCTAACAGTCTCCCCGTCACCCCCTCCCTCAACAAGGGCTCCCCGTGAGCTTGTGTGTCCATCGATCGAGAAACTGCATGCGCTTCCAAAGGAGGCCCGTTGGTGGTTGCTTGCAATCCATTCAATTCAAGAGGAGTAGCGATACCTTTCCAGAACTCAAGCCCTCTCTCTCCCACATAGTACACTCGAGCCCTCTCTCCCACAAAGCATACAAAGACGGACTTTTGAAAGGGCAGCTTTTCTCCGACCTTTCAAGTCCCTTCGTCTTTCTCTTCAATGTTTTTAGGCTTAATGTTAGCTGGACGATGCGAGTAATTCTCCAGTGATTTCAACCCCTTCGCAACAACTCAACATTGAAGGAGAATGCATGGCCTGATAATTTGCCCTTGAGTAGGCGTCTCTCTCTCTCTCTCTCTCTCTCTCTCTCTCTCTCTCAGGTGATGATAGATTTCGAGCGCTAGTGCATACGTGGCACCCTTCAAAGTTTAAAAGAAGTTGAATGGGAGGGTGCTCACTCGTGCTACGTGGCATTGAGCGCTCCAAATTTAGCCAGATGGAGCTTGTACTAGTGAATAGCATAAAAGGAGATGCTTGCCCTTAGGCAAGCCACAATTAGTTTGGGCGGTGCACACCACACTAGCTTCAATTTTTCCATAAATGCAAGTTTTCTGATTATTAGGCCGAAAAAGAAGGCTGAAAACATGGCTGAATTCCATTTGTTATAGATGAGATGAAGAGGTTGAGCATTCCTTAATTATTGTATGTTGAACGTACTAAATTAGGGTTAGTAGAGTGATGAAGGACTAACCTTGATGAGCAGCAGCAGGACCAGCAAGTGGGGAGGAGACGATTTGGTGTCGGGCCAAAGAGCAAATGCTGAACTCGGTCAAGGAGAATAAAGAAAGGAGGAGGGCACCGCAGAGCAGGGCGTTCAACTTCATGGCGCCTTATTATATGAGCAAGGGAGTGAGTGAGTGGGTATGCGGGGCCTCTGTGTGTGTGTGTGTGTGTGTGTGTGTGTGTGTGTGTGTGGTGCATGCACAGACAGCCTCTACGAGTGATCTGCGAGAGGTTATATAGAGAGGGAGAGGACGGGCGCAACTTTAGGTATGGGCGGCGGAGCCAGTACAGATGGTAGTATGAAAGGTAGGGAAAAGGAAGAGTAGCCATATTGGTGCCTAGCGCAGCTAAGGAGCTTGTGTTTCGCCCTTCAATCATCAATCACCCTCCCCGTCATTTATTTATTACGTACACACTCTTGATTACGATAGAGCAAAACTGAAGAAAATCCAAGTTGGTAAAAGAGAAAAAAAATTCCCACCTCCTCCCCACGAGGTGCAACCTCCTTGCTGTGACCAGAGCCTTTGCGCAAAAGAGAGAGAGAGAGAGAGAGAGAGAGAGAGAGAGAGGGAGAGGGAGAGCCACCTACTCAAGGGCAGAGTAGCGGGCCATGGAGCGGGTGACCGAGAGAGAGAGAGAGAGAGAGAGAGAGAGAGAGAGAGAGAGTCGCCTGCTTGAGGTCAGAGTAGCGGGCCATGGAGTCGGCAGCCATTGTAACTAGACAAGGTCAAGGTCAAGGTCAAGATCTATATAATAATAACATTGTTATTCATATATTCCGTGAAAAATTCCATCTTCTTGAACACCTTAATACTATTTTAATGAGCTATTGAATCTCCATCGTGGCATGGCATTGCTTTCATAGATGTTTCATGGCTTACTCCTTTGATTGGAATTAGAGAGGTGACGTCAAACATGGACTTCGCAAGAAGTCTCTTCTCACCTACATGCTGAACTTTTGGTTAAACAAACCGCTTGACCTTCATTTGGGACCAAGAACCAATTACTGGTACGACACAATTTATAGTTCTCTTGTGAGACAGTTATATTACAAAACCAAAGTTTCATGTGCTTGACCAATCTCATTTTGGACCAATTCATTTCGGAGCAAGTAAGGTACCTGCACAATTTATAATTATCTTGTAGCAATTGTATTACAAACCCAAAATTTTATACATTATTCATTTTTATTAGCTAACTTTCTATGTATTCATGTACAACTACAAGAAGCTTATTGGATATTTGAGAGCTATATTCGTTTTTATGAGCCAATTTCTTATATATTCTCCTTGCAAGGACAAGAAACTTATTGTATATTTTTGGGCTAACTTGAGTGAACATGTACTAATTTGGATCCGATTGAACCCAAAATTGATTGGTGGCTTTGTATTATGTTGTTATAACACTGTACAAGCTCAAAACTCCAAAATTCTGTCTCTGTGTCTCAGAAGTAAATAATTATGATTATTTACTTTTCTCAAATTTTTGTACTTTTTAGCATTGTTTTGCCAAGCATTCAACTTGTTATGGTCTTTGGACAAGTTTCGCTGAGTTTGAACAAAATTTGTCCAAGTTATCAACTATTTCGTATTCGTAGACTCAATTTTAGAGAATTTGGCATAAGTCTCGCTTTTGTGATCCAAATTTCACCAAATTTGATTTGTGGACTCTACTTGATATGATTTTCCTTGAGGTATGCTCAACTATGCAAAAATGTCCAATTTTGTAGTAGATATAAATAATCGTGATTATTCACTTCTACTATTTTTGTGCAACTTTTTGCCACAATGTTGACACAACATAGTTAAGGAGCTCAACTTAAGCCCCCTAGCCAAGTTTCATCAAGTTTGGATAATCCCTATTCAATTGGTCAACAGTTTTGCGTCTGTAGATTGACTTTATAAATTTGGCCATAATTTTTACTTCAATGATGCAAATCATACCAAATTTGATTTGTGGGCTTAATATAACATGCTAAAACTAGTGGTATGCTCGGTTGGTAAAAAAGTTAAGAAATGGGACAAAAGTAAATAATCATGATTAAGTGTTCTCGTATGTTGATCAAAGTCCAAAGTTCATTAACTTGCACAATCTTAGAAATACCATTTGACAAAGTAACGAGCATGTCAAATGTCACAGAATTAGCAACACTGGATTGTAAAGCTATCCACTTTCCACTCTTACACATCTAACACTCATAGTGGGAGGCTTGTATTAGAAAGAGAGGCTTGTTGCTACAGGAATGAAGTGAGCCGGAGGAGAAGTGGTTGTATGGGAAACAAGAGGAGAAGAAGTAGTTCAAATGGATGGTGAAGATAAAAGGAGGAGATAGGTGGTGTAGCTATGGAAAGCTTCCATTTGTGTTGCATCTATGGAAAGCTTGAAGGGAGGGGAAGAAGTGGTTCAATGGGGAACAAGAAAAGAAGTAGTAGTTCAAAGGGATGGTGTGGATGAAAGAGGGAGACAAGTGGTGCAGCTATGGAAAGCTTCCATTTGTGTTGCATCTATGGAAAGCTTGAAGGGAGGGGAAGAAGTGGTTCAATGGGGAACAAGAAAAGAAGTAGTAGTTCAAAGGGATGGTGTGGATGAAAGAGGGAGACAAGTGGTGCAGCTATGGAAAGCTTCCTTATGTGATGCACCTATGGAAACCTTGAAGGTAGAAACAGAGAGAGAGAAGAGAGGAGGTAAAATAGAGGGTACTGCTCAAAAATGCACATTTTGGTCAAAGAAAATAGTTTTTTGACCATGTATTTGGTCAAAAAGAGCTTTTGGAGAGTGAAAAGTGAGATTTAGAGATTTTTTTTTTAAATAAAATAAAATTTTAGGATTACTTTATGGACGGCCGTGAAAATGAAGGGAAAGAAACCCCCCCCCCCAGGTAAAATAGAGGGTACTATTCAGAAATGCACATTTTGGTCAAAGAAAATAATTTTTTGACCATGTATTTGGTCAAGAAGAGCTTTTGGAGAGTGAAAAGTGAGATTTAGAGACCACCCATTTTCCTATTGGTCCATGATTAATCACACCTTAAACTAAAGGATCCTTTTGAAGTTCATATTTTTTTCTAATGAATATAGAGATTATGCACAACAAGATACATTGTATCCTCATTGTCAAAGTAGCGATCACCACTACAATCGAGAGGCACTACATCTTTGAAATTACTATGCCTCTCCTCTAATTTCACACAATAGGATTCCGTACTGTCTTTGCAAATCTTTGCACTTTAATCGTTTTTGAATTGGTATTTTAAGTACACGATTACTGGTACTTGCACAATTATAAATATCTTGTGACAATTGTATTACAAACCCAAAATTTCATACATTATTCGTTTTTATTAGCTAACTTTCTATATATTGATCATGTACAACTACAAGAAGCTTATTGGATATTTGAGAGCTATATTCGGTTTTATGAGCCAATTTCTTATATATTCTCCTTGCAAGGACAAGAAACTTATTGTATATTTTTGGGCTAGCTTAGTAACGAGGAGCTATGATGCTGAGAGGGGTTGAGCTAGTGGATGGTTTGATAGAATATAAGATTGAACCATGTTCTTTCCATTTGCACCATACTCATAAAACGCATGTTCATGGTCATCAAACTTCACTTGCTTGTAGATTGGGATTTGGGCAAGCTCCTTCACTGGGGAGATCATGACATCTGGGGCTGCATCATAGAAGACGGGTATAGACAACCTTGACCTGTGGCGGTTGGGAACAACTCTATGCTCAATGCTTTTGTATCTTCCATTAGTTAGAATCTGGCCAAAAGAAATTAACGTAATTTAGTTTTGAGAGTCAAACACTAGCTTTCAATTTTTCCACACAAAATCCATGTCGAATAAGTTACTAATCTCCAAGCTTTAAATTTAGTAGCTAATATTGAATGATCCACCCTCTAATTGCAGGCAAACACACGAAAGAACCCCCAAAAAAATGTAAAATCTTTGAGAAAGCACACTAGTAAATAACCCTAGAAATGTGCAGAATGTTCGAGGAAATTAAGGGGGACGATATGTTAATTACCTCCACCTGGTCGGCGACGTTGACGACAAAGGAGGCGGGCAAGGGGCGGGCGGGGACCCAGTGGTTGTGGTAGCGCACCTGCAGCCCCACGGGGGCCTCATCCTCCTGCAGCACCATCGTCAACGCCCCGATGTCGCTGTGCTGGTGAAAGCCGTCCACAACCTGCGGTTGCGGGCAGGCCGGGTAATAGTTGATCAGCACCTTCTGGTACGGCGGCTCCCCGATCGCCTCTTCCAGTAGCCCCGTCCGCTGCGCCAGCCCTTCCGACATCAGCCCCAGCACCTTCCTCGCCAGCTCCTGCACCTCCCTGCTATACTGGTCCATGGTCTCCCTGCATTATAATATTGTTCAAGACCACAGGCAGTATGTATTTCGTGTGCAGCTTATATATGCAGGCAGATGCATACATACGTGCCATCATATCGCTCTATAAACGTTCGAGATCATTTATGTGTGCTTCACTCTGTTTGCAAGAAAATACTGATCATCCCTTACCTAAATGCCTCAGGCTTGCTCGGCCAATAGGCGTAATCCCGCACCTCCTCAGGTTGCAGCCACAGAAACAAGTAGTCGCGCCAGTCTCGCACCGCATCCTCCGCACCAATCGTGTACTTGCTTCCGTACCCTTGGGATATCATGCCCGGCCGACCCACATAGGCAGCCTTCTCCTCAATGGGAAGCCCTATGAACTCTTTGGCCACTTGCATCATCCTCTGCATGAGATGCACATCCACACCATGGTTCACAATTCTGAAGAATCCCCACTCCTCACAAGCCTCTCTCACCTTGCTCACAATTTCCTCCCTATGGGACTCATCCCACTCCTTCAAATCTATTAAGGGGATGTCCATACCAGAGCCAATTCGATCTTCCTCTTCGACCTCAGCTGCTGCTGCGATACTATTATCATTAAGGGCCATGAGCTCCTCCTCTTCCTCGACACTCACTCTCCTGTAGGTGCTGGGCACCTTCTCCACCCCTCTCTCTACTAGGAGCTCCACTGGCTCTACCCCCCACTCCCTTCCTGGAGCTACAATTCTGATGGGGGCCGTAGGGGCCGGGCCTCGCACAGCTACCATTGCAGCCATATAACTAGCTGATGATCACCGATTAAATGCTCAAATTAATTAGGTGGAGTATATTGATCGCAAATCAAGCACTCATGATGTGCCTCTCCCCAGATTGCCAGAAGCCATCCCTCTTAAATAGATCTCTCCCGACCCCCGCTCGCTCGCTGATCTGTGCATGTGTCCACTCTGCAAAGATCAGGAAAGAAACAACCTGTCCGACAGAGCAGACTTTTTAACGTAGAGAAAATATCATTCAGAGAAAAAAGAGTCTGATGGAGCCAGCTATCACAGCTCGATGAAAGACTCTTTCTAATTCCCTTTGCGCCAGCGATAGACGGAGGATCGACTCTTGCAAGTTGCAAGTTGAAACATAAACTAATTTAGTTATGATATTTGTTTGATTGTCTCCATCCTCATGATCCACATGAGAGCAATTATGCACTACGTATCGAAAAAGAGAAAAGGCAGACAAGGCTGCGTAGGGCAGTGGACAGATGCAGCAGCCTTGCAGGTCCAATCTAGCTCCAGCTGCCGCCTTGAAAAAGTGTGATCCGTGAAAGGATCACAGTGGCTTTCTAAAACAATAAGAGTTTGTTTTTTTTTTTTTTTTTTGAGAATTACCTACAACTTTGAAATTACAACACACACACCCAACCCCCCTAGTGGACGCAACCCGACTCTTAAGGTGAGTCTTCCCGGCTGGGTAAGGAGGCCATCCCATCATATGGACTAGGGGAAGAACCCGTAAGGGTTACATGTCATACGAGCTGTCAAGCGGGTTTGAACCCAAGACCTTTGACACAAGGGGCTATTGCTCTACCAACTGAGCTAGCACTCGTTGACAAAAACAATAAGAGTTAAAGAGAATGACCCTTTCCCCTTTTCTTAGAATGCTAGTAGGGGCTACCAGCTAGGGTAAAATCAATTAAAGACGGGAATCTGAGTTGATGCGAGGCAGCTCCCTCCCCCCTGCACAGACTCTGAAGGAAGCCGCTGCGCTTCTTTGCGTCATCCTTTTTGCCTGCTTCTTTGTCGTCGCTCTACTACAGCCAACCACCGCCTTGCTTGCTTCATCATGGTCATGCTGCGTCGGGCTTGCATGGGTTTACTTGCTTGCCAGCGCCACACTGACATCCCGAGCAGGTCATGACGGCCACGGCCACTGCCAGGCGCTACAGCCCTCGCGCAGCTCTCTCACGGCCACGGCCAGGCACTAATGTCCTTGGCGAGCGTCCCGGCCAGGTCATGACGGCCACGACACTGCTCTGCAATCGTCCCGCAGCTCTCTCACGGCCACGACACTACAGCCCTCACAGCTACGCCAGGCGTTGAAGAGAATATTGGGGGGAGAGAGAGAGAGAGAGAGAGAGAGAGAGAGAGAGAGAGAGAGAGAGAGAGAGAGAGAGCATGCCGCCTGATGAGCATACAATAGGAGTTGAGAGGAGGTAGATGGAATGCAAGTGACATGGTCGAGAAGATCGGCCACGGGACAAGATGCAATGCGCAGTAGAAGACCTACGTGGTTGCAAGTGAGGTGTTGAGGAGGGTTTCATCACTGGATGTAAAAAGTTTCCTTTATTTACAAAATTGGGCTTACGAAAATTATCCGAACAGGCGTGGTTACTGAACCAGGATTTGAATAGTATTCCTGGCTGTCTAGGTTCGAGCGATGCCTTGATATCAACCTTTGAGTTTTTGATTAGCATGGATAGAGGTCCAAAACGGAATCTGAGAAAATTATGCCTAATGGATGGAATAAAATAGTGGAGTTGCGATTTATGTATTTACAACAAAAAAATGGAAAAATAGACATCCCTTGTGGGGAGAGAGAGAGAGAGAGAGAGAGAGAGAGAGAGAGAGAGAGAGAGAGAGAGAGAGAGAGAGAGAGAGAGAGAGAGCATGCCGCCTGATGAGCATACAATAGGAGTTGAACGCATCCTGAGTAGCATCAAAACAAATCATTCAAACTTTGAAAATATAGGGCGCATTCAACTTTCTGTCAACAACTCCAAGACAGAAAGGCTGGTAAGAAAAGCCCAATTGCGTCTTTGCAACTATTTAACTTGCTGATGCTGCACACTATGTAGCATAGTTTGGCCAGCTGCAATGGGGTTTAGAGTTTATGGTTTCGCATTTAGGGTTTACAGAGTGCTCTAGCATGCCCTCTGTTGCTTGCATTAGCACATGATCAAAACACTAAATTGCGCGATGAGCTCCATGCATTCTCTGATCTCCAAAAATTTAGGAATGTAACTTTCTGTACATCTGGTTTACACATCTCCATTATCTGAAGCTTTCTTGCAACTAAGTTTCTTGCCCGCTAATGCTTTCAACATTCATCGCATGCCTTATCTGCATAAAACCCATGTTTTCCAGACACAACCCCTCACCTTCCGTTAGGGTACAACAATGCGTCCAAGACGATGCACCTGTACGAAGCATAGACGCTCAAGTCTGCAAGTTAAACCATACAAAAAAGAAGAACATATCAAAACGACACTTTCGTTAGGGTTTTTGAGATCCGTTGGGCGTTCAATGCCCACACCACTCACCTAAAATTTTAGACTACCATTACCTCCATTGGCCGCAATGTGTTCTCTGCACTGTTGTATTCAATTGAGTGCACCCACCCCCGCTGTCTCATGCTTTTTTTATTGTAGATATAGGCAAGGTTAACGCTGTCTTTTTTATTGTAGAGACAGCAGCGTGTGCAAGCGGAGGCGAGGTGTGAAGCTCAACCAGGTCGCTCAACAAGTAAATATTTTGGTCCAGTTTTTATTTTTTTATTTTTAATTTTTGATTTATTATCATTTGTTTTTTCACTGTGAGAGAGAGAGAGAGAGAGAGAGAGAGAGAGAGAGAGAGAGAGAGAGAGAGAGGTTTTGGTTAATGAAATGAAATATAACTAGGTTATGAAATGGAATGAATTTAAAAGACCAAAATGATTGTGAATGTTTTGAATTAAATTAGGTTAATGTTTTGAGGTAAATTAGGTTGAGGTTAATGAAATGAAATGATTTGTTAAATTAATGCTAGGTAAATTCAAGATAGAGAGAAATAAATGAAATGGACCTATGCGACCAAACTCTTACAAAAATGACAGAATGAAATGAAATGTAATGTTATAATAACGTCTTTAAAAGGCCAAAGTCACCTATGAAATGAAATGATTTGTTAAATTAATAATAGGTAAATTCAAGATAGAGAGAAATAAATGAAATGGACCTAGCTATGCGACCAAACTCTTACAAAGATGACCAAAATGATAGAATGAAATGAAATGTAATGTTATAATAACGTCTTTAAAAGGCCAAAGTCACCTATGCGACCAAATTGTTTCAAAATTGTGAAATGGAATGAAATGCAATGTGAGAGAGTGAGAGAGAGAGAGAGAGAGAGAGAGAGAGAGAGAGAGAGAGAGAGAGAGAGAGAGAGAGAGAGAGAAATAAAGGAAATGGACCTATGCGACCAAACTCTTACAAAGATGACCAAAATGATAGAATGAAATGAAATGTAATGTTATAATAACGTCTTTAAAAGGCCAAAGTCACCTATGCGACCAAATTGTTTCAAAATTGTGAAATGGAATGAAATGCAATGAGAGAGAGAGAGAGAGAGAGAGAGAGAGAGAGAGAGAGAGAGAGAGATTACAATTGACCCAAACTTAGGTAAATTAGGTTAATGAAATGAAATGTAATGTTGTAATAACGTCTTTAAAAGGCCAAAGTCACCTATGCGACCAAATTGTTTCAAAATTGTGAAATGGAATGAAATGCAAAGAGAGAGAGAGAGAGAGAGAGAGAGAGAGAGAGAGAGAGAGAGAGAGAGAGAGAGAGAGAGAGAGATTACAATTGACCCAAACTTAGGTAAATTAGGTTAACGAAAACCTATGCGACCAAATTGTTTCAAAATTGTGAATGAAATGAGCTGTTTTGCTAAATTAATGTTATGGCGAAAACTCATTCATAAAAGTACAAGAGAGAGAGAGAAAGAAATGAAATGATATTAACGTCTTTAAAAGGCCAAAATGATCTATGAGACCAAATTGATACAAAATATTTTGGTTAAATTTTTATTTCAATTTAATTATTTTTTATTTTATTTGTTTTGTTAATTCACACAAAGAGAGAGAGAGAGAGAGAGAGAGAGAGAGAGAGAGAGAGAGAGAGAGAGAGAGAGAGAGAGAGAGAGAAATGTTTTATTAATTAGTAGATGGTAAAAACTAATCCATAAAATACAAGATAGAGAGAAAGAAATGAAATGATATTAACGTCTTCAAAAGTCCAAAATGACCTGTGAGACCAAAGGACGGCATTCAAAAGTTCAAATGATCTATGTTGGACGGGGGACTCACACACCCATGAAGTGCATGCAAACACTACCTAGATCAACATAATGTCAATCGAGGACACAGATGACACGATAGGCACACGGAGGAAATCTCTTTAGCTTGTCAGGCTGAGACCATCCTACACATACAACACTCAGGAAGGCCAACTAAACCACAATTAAGAACCTCACTGCTCTCAACTACACCACCTAGCCACATACACACATACAAAAGGTAACTCACCTAATCATGCCAGATTTGTACGAAACTTAAGGAACACCATCCCCTCACTAGGATACACCTGTCCCTCAGCTTCTACACTCTAAACCCTCACTCTAAACCCATCTGCGAAAAACGCGTAGGATGACAGAGCAGAATTTTGAAAGTGCCCGAAACTGAAATTTATGAGTACCTATGCGTAGCTTATGTCGCCACGATTCTATAGACTACTAGCAGGCAGAAAACAGACATCGTTTGATACACTTACGACCACAAATAGCTCGTAGATGTGTCGGCGTGTGCACTTCGTCTCGCGTGGAATGCTTGGCGTTTTCGCGTAGCTCTCCTGGAGCCTACATCAATGGTGCAGTCGGATCTCCAATGTGTTTAGCGAGCCGGGCGTAGCTAGAGGATAAAGCTCACACTCACTCTCTTTCTCTCTCACACACAGTAGACAGCAACGCTAAAGTTTTGATTATGATTAAAGTCTCCTTTACAAAATGACCTAGGTACCTTATATACTAAGGATACCTTAGGTTTAACCAAAAATGGGGTTGAAAGGGTCAAATGGCTTTGTACTTACAATCTGGAAGCGCCATTGCACCCAGGCTTCTGAAACTAGAATAACTACTCATTACAAATGACATTTATAGCCATAATCCGTAGCATTTCATAACTCGCAAAAGATAAGACTTTGGTATGAAACTTGAGTTATGTTGTGTTGTTGACCCAATAGTCAACACTCCCCCCTTCCGCGTTCGTCCCCGACATGACCTGATTGTCGATGGAAATGTAGTCTTTGCTATCGTTTTGGCTTCATCTGTTGCACTGCTTGTAACTTTGTCGAACCACAACAAGAACTATGATCCATTAGAGCGGACATCTATCATCATAACCATTCATCTTTTGAGATCCTCTGATTACTTTTATGTCTGCTCTTCTTCATCGGGGACTTCTTTGTTCCTGTGCAATCATGTTGTTAGTGTTGTCTGTAGCTTTGTCATTGTAGGCAATTCTTCGACTCGCCATTGAGGAGAAGTATGCTATGATATGAAATTGGTGCTCCAATTCATTTGTCAATTGATTTGAGTAGCATTTCCTTATTGTTGATGTAGAAACACCATATTAGTGGATTTGGAAATTTCTCAATTCCCCCTTTCAAAATGAGCTTAAGATTTGACCACATGGCCAAATCTTAGCCAAATTTTTGAGAGCATGGATCAACAGGGCTTTTTAAGTACTACCTTGTGGAAGGAGTTGGCCATAAAAAATAGTTTAAGATTTGCCAGTATGGCCAAATCTTTAAGACATTGGTGATTCCCAAATTGTCTATAAAGTCTCAAACTCTTTAATATGGTGTTTAGAAGGAATATGTACAAGAGGATGGTGATAGGTGCCTTTAGATTAGGGTCTAAAACCTGGATGACCAAAGGGAAAAAACCAGGTGGGAAAAAAATGCCTTTGGTATACGCTCTTATTGGAGTTGAGCAGTTGAACGTAAAGTACATGTTCATGAAAGGTGAGTGCTTGGGTGAAACACGGAAAGAGTGCCTGATGCAAGTGCCAATTATGGGACACTCTATATGCATATGAGAAAATTGTCATCAAAAGCATGCAATGTGAAAGAAGGAGATGATGGGTGTTTCAAGGTATAAATGTAGCACATGTGACATCAAAAGATGTCTCAATAGCTTCCACCTTTGCAAGAAGGGTTTTCAATGTAGAAGTTTCTCCACTCGTATCTCACTGTGCTCAGTACGTGAGTGTCTTTTGGACCTTCTCCTTCACTTCACCAGACTTAAGTACTTAGACTTCGACTCTTTTGCTCACCTATACCAGCATGAGCGACACAACGTAAATATGCTCAACTCTTCCAGCTTGAGCAGTACCTAGAATAGCTAAGACTCTTAGACCACAAAGAATATTACTTGAAGCTTTGGGACTAACACCTCACTCATTTTGTGGCTTAGCTACTCGACTCTTGACTTGTATGACTTGTCGGTTGCATGCTGAAACTGCTTTGTGACAAGTTCTTCGGCTGTTGTAGTGGTTGCTGAGACATAATTCGTGAAGTTTCATCGTTTCCCTGTACCTTCTTCTCTTTGTAGTGCTCAGGCCTCTCGTCAGTCTTTTCTTCATGTGGATTATGGATTTTTTTAATTTTTTCTTAATAATAAACAAAGAAAATCTTTAAAAAAAAACTTAACAAAGGAAAAATCATTCAAATAGAAATCTAAATGCTATGTACACTATACACATGTCCCTAGGGGCTCATATATGGATTTTGTCCCCATACTCCTCTGTAACACTACTATGAGGGCATATACTCTAAATTTCGTCAAAAAATTATCACAATAAAACGCAAAAATTCAATGCCTCTCACAAAACATTGCCCTCTAATAGTCATAATGTTAGGTCCGCATTCAGAATGCCTCCCCCCTTCCTATTTGGAGTCATCCTTTATGACAGGGTATCACAAAGAGTATGTGTTGTGCTTGGGCAATCAAAAGTTGTGCCTATGCAGGCCTTGTAATGTAGCCCTATTATGCATACACAGTCAATGCATGGAAAAGATTTATGTTGTTCAATATGTGGGTATAAGCAATTTGCTTATTGGCATTTGTTGGCGAGGCTTCCTATTCTAAGCAATGTAATGGTCTTTGAAGCTCCTGTATCGTTGCTTGATTGAAGCGACTTGCTCTCTTCTAACTGTATTGTAATCGTAGGAAGAATTGTAAGAATTCAAGCGGCGATGCACTGACAACAGTTTTATTGTTCTTCTTTGGGACCCATTTCTTTGCGATTATTGGCTGTTTTGTTGTTGACGCTCGTTTGGGAACCCATACTTGCCCGTGCTTCGTTTGTGTTTGAAGAGACTTCTTTGGGATCCACCTTTTTGTTGTGTGAGTCAACAATGGTCTTTGCTTTAGCCCTTGTACGCTTGGTTGGGGATGGGATTTAGGCTTTGAAAGTTGATACTGTAGTTGTTTTGGAATCCAAATGAATTCTTGACTTTTTTGTGCTTGAATCAACTTCTTTGGAGCCCAAACCTGAGTTGTGAAAGCTTGCGACTTTGTGATATTCTTACCCGTTCGTGCACGCTTTCCTTGTTTTTGTTTTGGTGTTGGATCTTGTGATTTGTCATTAGAGATCTTTGTCTTCTTGATCCATATCTGTTTTTGGCCGATCTGGCTTTTTGGTATCCAGATTTGTCGAGCTTTTTGGGTTTGAATTGTGGTCGTGTTCTTTTGACCTGTCATGGTTGTTGCTGAAGGGGTTGGTGATAGTGATGGCTTGAGTTGATGATAGGGGATGTCGTAAGATTCATCACTATCGCTACTATCCTCATCAAGGTTGTCTTCTTGTACTTTCCCTTGATTTTTTGGCTGGTAGTGGAAAGTTACTGACTGTGTGCTCGTGGGTGGTAGTTTCTTGGAGGACTTTTCTAGCCCATTGATTAGAGCATTGTTAGCTCGTTGCTCTGGTCGTATTCCTCCTAGATGAGTCTTTGCATCCTTATTAGGAGCCATGTATGAGGATGCTTGTGGTGGCTGTGTCTTCACGGAGGACTTTGGAATCCACTTTTGATGCACTTTATTCGTGTAGCGATGACATTGATTCCCGGGTCGTTGATCTTCTTGAAGCTCGAAGTGTTCTACAGAGTCATAGAACTCGTCATCTTCTTCATCTTTTGATTCTCCACATTTATTTGTTTGTTCCTTATTTCAAGAGCTTGTTGATGTCTAGATCTCTTCATTTTCCTGGATTACACTCACTGCAAAATAAGGAATGACATCATAGCCATTTTCATCACAAAACTTTGTTGTGGGAGCATCCTTCACGGTGCACACGTCAAGAGTAGCCAAGATGTGTTCCCATCCAAAAGGCTCTAACTCTTCTTCAGGGAATCCTTTATAACACACTCTAGGATACATTCCTCAAGTTTCAAGCTACCACATTGTGAAACTCCACACATCCACAGTTCTTTAGGCTTACCTAACCAAGCTGGAAGTTCTGATCCTGCAACTGTGGCGGAATCAAACTCCTCAACCGGTGTTCTCGTCACATCCCTATAGCTATGGTCCCTCAAGTTTATCTTTGTTATGGTTTTCATATGTCTCAGGTATATATGGTCATAACCCCAATCTTGGACCATTTTTAATTGTTGCATGAATGGTCTTCCCAAAATGATATCATAGTTGTTCTTCTTGCCAAAGTCAACAACAACAAAAGTGTGTTCATATTCAATGCCACAAGAAGTAACAAGAACTTTTTCTAGCAGCCCTAGGGGCTTTTCCTTGTGTCCGTCTGCAAGCTACATGGTCATTTGTGTGGATATCAAGGCAGGTTTTCCCCATTTTTTCCAAACCTCTTTGGTTGCAATGGCCACACCATCTCCACTGTCAAGGATTGCCATGGTTTTTACATTATTGAATTCCATAGGAAGGGTGGTGTTTCCATCTTCTCCCTTGTAATACTCGCCTACCTTGTTTAATGGCACTGGCTCAGTATTTAGTTGAGGCATTTCAAGCTCTTTGATGCCTTCCTCGATTTGAGTCATTGGGGTTTTTACACCAAATTTCTCTAGACATTTACCCACATTAGCCCACATGTTTGGTCTTATTCTGAGCAACTCGGCTAACATTATTGTACAGGTGACTGGGGTAGATAGAATATCTACTAGCCCCTTTGAATCGATGGCCTTGTTGGGAGACAGTCTCTGTGATGGGACTGCAACCACATCTGACTTGGTCTCGTACTGTCCCATGTAGGACGGTAGTGTTCTTAGCAAATGGGGTTGACTATCCATAGATTGTACAGATACTTTGTCTCCACAATACGATCGCACGTCTAGATTCATTTGAGATCCAGTCTCAAATTCCTCTATTGGTGGTAGAAACACTCCTCGTTCATCACCTGTCTTGTCTACTCGTCTTCTTAGGTCATCGGCTTCATTGGCCTCTCTGACTTGTTTCCACAATTCATCAAGACCATCTATCTCTTTACAATCCTCAGGTAATGCTTGGTGAAATCCCTCGGAAGAGTTATCCATGGTATTCGGTACTATCCTTGGGTTCTAGTGCTGGGTCTTTGAGGTTTGGTCTATGCTCATGACTAGAATCTGGCTCTTTTAGTTCCTGGTTTGGTGGGATTACTTGTGTAGGCATGACATGGATCACATCCTCAGGTTTTGCAACTGGTGGTTCTAGTAAATCTTGGGCTGTTTGAATCATTTTCTGGCACATTTCAAACCTTTGCTTTTCTAGTTCCGCATAGGGATATGTCATCCACCTGTGTTCTTGGGTTTGGTTGTTTTTGAGCCTCAGATCATAGGCTTTCAAGAGGGCATCTAATGTCTCATTAACCTTCTCTGCCAACACAGATCCTCCTGAACTAGCACTTCTCGGTTTCTCATCCGTGGATGGTTCTTCTAGAGGTTTAACCATCTGTGTAAGAGAAGGTGCCTCCTTTTCCTCATGTTGTTTTATCTTCTCCTCAGCTTCGGTAAGCTTCTCAGCTAGGGATTTTTGCTCTCATTCCGTGCGTGCTTTCATCCTAGTCTTTCTAGCTTTCCAACTATTTCATTTGCTCTTGGTTTTCTGACTAGGTGTGTCTGTCTTTGGTCCATCATCTATCTTTGGACTCATGTCACTTTCCGTGTTCTTTGTCTCTGGATTCTCATCAGCTTTCTTTTGAGCTTGTGCTCTCGTAACCACTTGAACTGGTACGACATTTTCATTTTCTGAGCTACTAGGTAGCTGAACAATCCCTAATACATTTGTCGTGATTTTCCTGATTTGGTTTGGGTTTTTTCGGGCAATCGGGGATCAAGTGAGTGATGCCACACTCAAGACCATAGGCATTTACTTCAGTGATCTCCGTATGAGAACATTGTTTGACCAAGTGGTTGTCACGACTTTTGTGACAATCTGTCTCTGGTTGAGGAGATTTGTTTAGCATTTCCTCTTGGCTATAAGCAAGCTTTGACCTAGATAAGCGGCTATTTGCAATGAATCGCAATGTCCTTTTGTCCATTTCATACCTTCTTTCTTTCGACTGAAACCTAGGAGGTGGAGGTTGTATTGGCTCACCACTCCACGTGTTTCTCTCACATTTTGTTGCTCCGAAGGGTAGTACTCACTTTGGTTGCTATACCACATTGTAGCTGGTATTGGCGTTGGTTTCTTTGATGCTTCCATCATTGGCAGGTATCTCATGTCTACCGGCATTCTAGCACCTGGCAACGGAGGTTGTTGTCCTAAGACAAGTTGTGGCCTTAAAACTCCTACTGGTCTTGGTGCAATTCCCGTAATGTATCTAGGTGCTTCTGGAACAGGTTGTACATACCTCTCCCTAGCATTTTCCATGCTATAATAGCACTCTTCCTCCGTATGGTTCGTCCATTTTCTCTCAATTTCACACCACTTCGGCTCTCCCGAATCAGACCTTACAAGAGGAATAAAAAATGCTAAAGTCTGCTTAAAACCTAATTTTCTCACCCAAATGAGCTGAAAACTCTCACATGCACTCAAAACATCATGTAGAACATGCCTATGGAGCCATCCTATGGTTTGGTCTCAAAATTAGGCCTTGGATATAATTTGGGTAGGATGTCTGGCAATTTTCGTCTTTTGGTCTTATCCTATCAAGATATGGTTAGATTTACACTTTCCAGGTGAAAATAGGGTAAAACCTACCTTCTAAACACACTGGTAACCTTAGATTTTAAAAAAAAGTGCCCAGATCACCCTGTAGACATCCTACGCGTAGGATGTCTACTGCTGATTTTTTGAGACTAAAGTGTCCCTGATGCTTCCTTATACTCTTAACAAGTGCAAGTATGCTTCACAATTGCAAAAACATGCAAAAATCACTCAATTAAGCCTTTGCTGAAATTTTACGTTCTCCGCCTTTTGGCTTTTGGTCAACAAAAATACGGAAAAACACCCAAGTCAATATGTTACTAGGGTAAAACCTACCCTCTGAAGCCACTGGTGCAGTCAGAATTTTCAAATTTGGTCTCCAGAACCCCCTTGAGACATCCTACGCGTAGGATGTCTATGTTTACAGAATTGCAGGTTTTCTTCACAGAACCCTTGCAAATGCTCTTTTATATGCACAACATCAGTCAGTCATACAAAAATATCCACAAAAGCTTGTTTAATGCATTTTTATCCTCAAAAGCACACTTTTCCGTGATTTCAAATGCAATCAAGCACGTTAGCAAATAATTCAGTGATGAATAGCTCTAGATCAGAATCGGATCACTTACCTAAAGCTACTCCTACAAATCATATGGGGTTTTGCATCTATGAGTAGAAAACGCTTCACTGCCACACACGGACTAGTAAACGCTTTTATCACCTCACAAATCACTCGACCACCAACAACTACTCTAATCCATAGATCCTAACTAAACCTATCTAGTCGCAGACCCTCGGCAAGACACACGCTTCTTGGCTATCCACTTGATCGCGGAATATCCTCTTCCGGATCCACTTAAGAAAAACGCTTTCTTTAGCCGAAACTAAATCAAGCAACCATCACACGAGTGTTAGTAGGAAACCTACCTAGGTCCTTGTGTCCCCGGCAACGGCGCCAATGTTGGACGGCGACTCACACACCCATGAAGTGCATGCAAACACTATCTAGATCAACATAACGTCAATCGAGGACACAGATGACACGATAGGCACACGGAGGAAATCTCTTTAGCTTGTAAGGCTGAGACCATCCTACACATACAACACTCAGGAAGGCCAACTAAACCACAATCAAGAACCTCAGTACTCTCAACTACACCACCTGGCCACATACACATATACAAAAGGTAACTCACCTAATCATGCCAGATTCGTACGAAACTTAAGGAACACCATCCCCTCACTAGGATACACATGTCCCTCAGCTTCTACACTCAAAAACCTCACTCTAAACCCATCTCCGGAAAACGCGTAGGATGACAGAGCAGAATTTTGAAAGTGCCCGAAACTGAAATTTATGAGTACCTATGCGTAGCTTATGTTGCCACGATTCTATAGACTACTAACAGGCAGAAAACAGACATCGTTTGATACACTTACAACCACAAATAGCTCGTAGATGCGTCGGCGTGTGCGCTTTGTCTCACGTGGAATGCTTGGCATTGTCGCGTAGCTCTCCTCGAGCCTACAGCAATGGTGCAGTCGGATCTCCAATGTGTTGAGCGAGCCGGGCGTAGCTAGAGGATAAAGCTCACACTCACTCTCTTTCTCTCTCACACACAGTAGACGACAACACTAAAGTTTTGATTATGATTAAAGTCTCCTTTACAAAATGATCTAGGTACCTTATATACTAAGGCTACCTTGGTTTTAACCAAAAATGGGGTTGAAAGGGTCAAATGACTTTGTATTTACAATCTGGAAGTGCCATTGGACCCCGGCTTCTGAAACTAGAATAACTACTCATTACAAATGACGTTTATAGCCATAATCCGTAGCATTTCATAACTCGCAAAAGATAAGACTTTGGTACGAAACTTGAGTTATGTTGTGTTGTTGACCCAACGGTCAACAATCTACGAGACCCAATTGTTACAAAACTGTGAATCTGATACCATGTCTGGGTGCTAAATTCATCCTCATTTGCACTCTAGCTATCGACAAAGTATGGCCTCAGGTCCTTTGCTATGCTCTTTGTAGATGCTATGTAGCTCGACTCCTCAATCATGGCCATCTCGATCTCCGTTGCTTTTGTACGAGAGAGAGAGAGAGAGAGAGAGAGAGAGGAGAGAGAGAGGAGAAAGACCAAAGAGTAAAAGAAAATTGGGGAGAGAGAGAAAGAGAGATATGGCAATGAAATGAAATGTTTTGGTGATGCAACGATAGACAGAGAGTTGAAAAGGGTACTTACATGCATACATGCGTGCATAACAGACAACCTCACACAAACACACACACAGAGAGAGAGAGAGAGAGAGAGAGAGAGAGAGAGAGAGAGAGAGAGAGAGAGAGAGAAGAAGAAAAAGACCAAAGTGAACTAAATAATAGGTGTGAGAGAGAAAGAGAGTGACGAAAATGATATGAAATGTTCTGGTTATGGTAATATGCAAGAGAGAGAGAGAGAGAGAGAGAGAGAGAGAGAGAGAGAGAGAGAGAGAGAGAGAGAGAGAGAGTTAAATGTGAGTGAAAAATCCATCCAAAGATGTAGATTTTAATGTCATGGAGAGAGTTTCTTAGGATCTTGGGCTTGATGTAAATGCCTAGAGAAATTCCAATAGACCTTAGAAGGCATGATACTCAAAAGGCCATCCCAAAAGAGCCTTCCTACTGAACCAAGATGGGATCTTGCCCTTCACCCTATAAAACACCTGATTGTTTTATACATCATGCCGTGTTTGATAATTGCATGGGCGAGGAGATGATGTTAGCATCATAGAAATAAAAGCATTTCTTTTTTATGAGTCTTGAACTCAACCTGTTCTTCTAAAGTGTTTTGACCGTGGAACATGTCTCAAAGGAACATGGACTGGTTCATTTTTCATATGATGCGAAGTGAGGGCATCTCTCTCTCTCTCTCTCTCTCTCTCTCTCTCTCTCTCTCTCTCTCTCTCATTTTAAGCTTTGAGTACTAATGTTGTCTTCTTTTCTTGCAGCCAATTAAATGGCCCACGAAATTGTGAATATTTTTCCAAGTGTAAAAAAATTTATTGTCGATGCCTTTGAAGAAAATTTGTTACTTGTTGAACGGGGATGGCAATGGGCATGGGAAGTGATTGAGAAAAACTACACTGTTTGGGGGTCATACGTAGATGAAGAGTTGGACACGATTTACGTCAAGTTGCTTGATCCCTATTTCTTTCCCAACATTAGGCTCATGCTCTTAAAGGAAGAGCTTGGGTTGATTCGTCATTACAAGATTTACTTGAGCTGGGTTCAAAAAATAGATTTAAGAGAAGTTTGTAGAGCTCCAACTCAATATCTTGATCCTGTTGAAATAGCACGACTAAGAGTGCTATGCAGATATGTTCCTGAGCCTTTTTGGCAATAATGTGAACTATTTTTTTATGTAATGTGCTTTTATGTATCTCTCTCATGTGCTTTTTATACAATCTCTCTCTCTCTCTCTCTCTCTCTCTCTCTGCGCAAAAGGGGCTAAATGTACCATGAGTAGTTTAAAGGGCCAAAGACAGAAAGTGTCGATCGTGTGTGTGTCATGGAGAGATGTATAAAGATGCACACACACATAAACACATACAGAGTGAGGTGGTAAGAGCGAGCGAGGCGCGCCGGTAGGCGGGTCGCGCGAGCTAGTATATATATACGGGCACCCCAGCCTCTGTTGTTCCTATCTCTTTACACTCCGCTGTCAAGTGTTTGGAAAAAATCACTTTCTCAAACATACAAAATTCCTTTTCTTGAATTTGTTAAGAGGAAAAATAAAAAAAGTAGGCTATTTTTTTCAAAACACTATGTTTCTCTATTTTGGGGCTGGATTTCTCCTTTTACGTTTGCCCTTGAAACGAACATGGCATCATATTAAGCTGAGACACATTTTTAATCTCAAACACTGCGAGCAGCTCCAAGTGGTGCTCTCTCTCTCTCTCTCTCTCTCTCTCTCTCTCACACACACACACACACACACACACACACACACACACAATCACTCACGACTCAGGACTCAGAAGGAGTCAACAACTCAAGGTTTCACCTAGAGGCTGGAGCATTCTCTGTAGTCTACCTCACACACATGAGCTGTAGGGGTAATAATAATTTAATTGAGTCATTTGTTGACGATGATGATGTCGATCATCTCACATGAGCTCACACAGGGGAGGCTACATTGCTGGACCTTGGTAGTTGCATTATTTTCTTCTCTCTCTCTCTCTCTCTCTCTCTCTCTCGCACGCACGTGCGCGCACACACACACATGCACACACACACACACACACACACACAATGTCACACACTACTTGCACGCTGTAGCTGTGATAGGCAGGTACTTTTGCAGGCGCTGCCGCTCAATGGCTCACGAGCCACAAGCCCATTATTTTCTTCTCTCTCTCTCTCTCTCTCTCTCTCTCTCGCGCGCGCACACACACACACACACACACACACAGTGTCACATACTACTTGCACGCTGCAGCTGTGATAGGCAAGTACTTTTGCAGGCGCTGCCGCTCAGTGGCTCACGAGCCACAAGCTCATGCAAAGTGCGCACTAGGCACGGACTACCACGTACGAAAGGACACACACACTGCATGCACTGGCGTTGACTGGCCCATTTGTAATCACTCTCTCTCTCTCTCTCTCTCTCTCTCTCCCTCTCCAATTTCACAACTTTCACAGTGCACACACAGTCTCTTCCCAAGTTCCCATGCAAATCCTCGCTGAGGTTGTCGGCCCCATTAAATGCAAGCAGAGTGTGATGGCTGTCGTGCAAGGTTCTTTGGAGAAGAATGGACAGGTCTTCACGTGGAGGGGATCTTTGAGGATGAAAAATTTAAGCTACATTATAAAGAGTATAGATTGACAAGACTTTAATAACAAGGTGAAAGTTCACAATGGGGACTTTAATAATAAAAGGTTTCTTTGTGAGAGAAAACAAAAAAAAGCGACACCAATTTTATATTTCTTTAAAAAAGTAATAATAAAATATTTAAACTACAATATATTTCAAAAATATATTGAAAGCACTGTAGCAAGTAGAGACAAGGTGAAAAATGGGGAAGGCCTACTAAAGATAAGACCCATCGGCAAGGGGGATAAAAGTTTTGGGAAGTGGGTATGCTAACAATCACACACATAAAATTTTATTATCCATTATACACACATAGTCACAAATGGCTTGTATGTTACGAAGGGCCCACTTAAACATAAGTTGAAAGGCTTTCTATCACGCATGCACACCCCACCCCCCCCGCCCCCTGCCCACCCCCCCAAACACACACACACACACACAAGAAGAAGACAATTTTAACGTCGTAGGAACTATCCCAAGAGACCTTAAAGATTTAGCCGACGATGAGAGTTGAACTCAAGACATGTTATTCAAGAGGGAAATGGCATAACCAATCCACCACACTTGGGTGATAGACAGGTACTACCATTTTCCTCTTTTTATTAACGCGCACGCACAAACACACACACACACCCACGAAAAGAAGAGAGTTTTAACATCGTAGGAAACTATCCCAAGAGACCTTAAAGATCTAACTGACGAGGGGAGTTGAATTCAAGACTTGTTATTCAAAAGGGAAATGGCATAACCAATCTACCACACTTGGGTGATAGAAAGGTTATACCCTTTTCCTCTTTTTATTTAACCCACCACCGCGCCCCCCCCCCGAGACACACGAGAAGAAGAGAGTTTTAACGTCATAGGAAACTATCCCAAGAGACCTTAACGATCTAGCCGATGAGGAGAGTTGAACTGAAGACCTGTTATTCAAGAGGGAAATGGCATAACCAATGTAACACACTTGGGTGATAGAAAGGTTAAACCAATTTTCTCTTTTTATTAGCGCGCGTGCACACACACACACACACACACACACACACACATGAGAAGAAGGGAGTTTTAATGTCGGAGGAAACTATCCCAAGAGACCTTAAAGATCTAGCCGACGAGGAGAGTTGAACTCAAAACCTGTTATTCAAGAGGGAAATGGTATAACCAATCTACCATACTTGGGTGATAGAAAGGTTATACCATTTTCCACTTTTTATTAGCACACACACACACACACACACACACACACACACACACACGAGAAGAAGAGAGTTTTAACATCATAGGAAACTATCCCAAGAGACCTTAAAGACCTATCCAACGATGATAAAGACATAGTGTGCACATGAAGGAGATGCTCTCAGTTTGTTTTCTCTCTGTGAATGTCAATGATTAATGACTGGTGTCATTGACATGAGACTTGATCGCTTGCAAGGTTGCTATCATAGACTACAGTCTCTGGAAAAGCTTGTGCAAGGTAGTTGCAAAGCACTCGCAGTGTTTAGGAGACCTTCCTGCCATAATGAATGTAGACGTTCAAAACGAACGATTTCTTCATAGGCTTGAGGCTTCACAGGCTTGAGGAATCGTCCCTCATCACTATATGGCACGGACACCTTCAAATGGGATCAAGGATGGAGCACTATGAAAATCTCTAATTGTTTACGCGGCCTTTTATCGCGTTTTGTAGAGAAAAGGTCTAAATTCAGCTAAAAAAGAAGAGAGAGGAGGGTGGAGGGGTTATTTAAATTATTACCGTGAAAATTTCCACTATTATTACTGCGGTATTTACCTCGGTTATTGTCGCTACTATTACCGTGTTTATTTTCGTAGGGAGGTTTAGCGTCTAAACTTCCAAATTCTGGCTTAAACCTCCTCCTCCCCCCCCCCCCGCGCCCTTTCAAATTTTGGTGTTTCCCTCCTCTCAATCAAAATTAAAGAATACATTTTCAACAAGAAAAAGAAAAAGATATGAAAACACGAAACAATAGTTAGCTATTTAGGATTACACTTGTAAACTAATCACTTTAACTTGATTATCATAATTGAGCATGTTCACAAAATAGAGAGAGGAAGAGAGGGGAGAGAGATGAATGGATTACACGACCAAAAATCTTTAAAACTTAAAGTATGCAAAATGTCTATGAATCATCTTCCAAAAGATCCCTACAAGAAGCATCATCCAATTTTAAGCCCGTGGCTCTTAAATCAATAAAGAGAGAAACCGAATTGTCGTTTGTGGATGCATTGGCTTCATCATCTTCGAATTCGTCATCCTCCATCTCATCATGTTCATTATCATGATAATCATCCTCGCTAAGACTTTTCGCCGTCAGACTTGATTCATCGACCTCCCTCTCCTCTTTCTCCACCTCATCCAAAGTAGGAGATGGAAGAGGGTCAAAGATGGTCTCCACTTCATTAGTGGAAAAAATGGTTCTCCCTCGAGGAAATACGGGAATTATGAACCAAAGTTTTGGTTGGTGGATTGTTGGGATATAGATGACCTATAGAAGAGAAGCTCAAAGTGAGTAAGATTGGTATAATTAACGCTACAAGTAAATAAGAATAAAAAAAGTAGTCACTCACCTGCTCACAATTGCACGGTAAAACTAAATTGTCATACCTCCCTGTGTGATGCACACTAGAATCCACCACGTAGAGGCCATTCTCATGTCATCTAGACACATTTGCAAACCACTTTCACTTGAAGATGAAGGATTGAAAGGTTCTAAAACTAACCTTTAGAATCCTTTCCAATAGTTCCACAGTACTTGGTTTCATTACCATCTGTGTCAAAGTTGCCCATGGTGGTTCTACGCTCGTCAATGTGGCGCGTATGAAAGTGACGACCCTTTGACCACATAGAGTTAAAGGAAAGGCACTACAAAATAGAAAAATATCTTTATCAAATACAAAGATAAAATCAATAAAAGAATTTACAATATGGTTTAGGTATATGAGTACTCTACCTTTGTTGGTGATGTCTTCTTCGTGCACTTTTTCTTCGGTCATTCTCTCATGAATCCACTCTGCACTAATGAGATCTGGAAAACATGCAAGGTATCTAAGCACTGAGGGTGCCTCCTTCCTCTATGTGCTTGTTTCCATGCTTCTCTCTCTTACAAACGCCTTGCCTTTGCCACTTTCCACAAGCCCACCCACTTGGTCATAATCTTTGCATTGAGAATACAAAAGTTATTGACTACGCGGGATAGATTCATATCCATGTTAAGTAGTTTTCCCTTTCCACTTGGCAAGTGTGAAGTCATCCTTGCATCTTTCTCCTCTGACCACATGCAAGGCATTTAAGGCTCAACTTGTACCAAATACTCTCAGATGTAAACAAATGCCTCTTGCACGATCCACCCTTCGATCATACATGCCTCTGGTTAAGACCATAGTTGCACAAATTTTTTGAGAGTCTTTAAAAACCTCTCTAAGAAGCGCATCCATCGTGCGTGTACTACTCCACATATAGTGATCTCCTCCATCACGTGAACCAAGATGTGGATTTGACTAAGAAGGACCGATCGAGGAAATGCATCCTCAATGACACACACAGTTTCTGTTGCAAGTGTTTGAGCAGCAGAGATACCATCTATTTCAATTTCCTTGGAGCTCACAAATCTGCAAAAAAACACACAAGGCTAGACTAAGTGCTAGTTGAGATTATTGTGTACATAAAAAAGTGTAGTTGTGTGGAGTCTTGTGATGTAACTTACTAGCTCTCCAAGGAAAGAGAGAGAGAGAGAGAGAGAGAGAGAGAGAGAGAGAGAGAGAGAGAGAGAGAAATAGAGAGAAAGACACGGATAGAGGGAAAGATAGACAGATAGATAGATAGAGAGAGAGAGAGAGAGAGAGAGAGAGAGAGAGAAATAGAGAGAAAGAGGGAGATAGAGAGGGAGAGAGAGAAAAATAGAGAGAAAGAGGGAGATAGAGATAGAGAGGAAGAGAGAGAGAGAGAGAGAGAGAGAGAAAGAGGAAAGTGAGAGAAATAGGGAGATAAGGAGCAATGGTTGTAGGCGAAGCAACCATTTTGTGGTGTGCGTAGTGCTGGTATGCTTTTGCTTCTGCTTTTGTAGAGTGCTATGAAAAAGACCTTCTTTACGTGAAGCCGATGGAATTCAGAAAATTCTTTCTACTCTCTTCTCCTTAGCTTCTCTATCTTTGTCTCTCTCTTGCTATCTCTTTCTCCCCACGGAATAGGTATTAGAATGGACAACTTTCAACGGTACCGTAACTCAGAATGGAGGTAGGCATGCAATGTGTAAAGTAATCCCTCGAACAAGGAGCTGTTGTGAAGAGATGCCATGCAAGAAGCACAATAAAGAAACCCTTTTTCTTAGCACTCTACAAGAGCACGAGCACTCTTGCACTGCGCACAACACAAAACGATGGCTATATTTACGTAATTGTATATATATTTGGGTGTACATATATGTTTGTTTATACATGCATGTAGGCACTAAGTACGGGAGCATAACACCCGAAGGTTAAACGCTTCCTCTTGGATATAGTCCTTCTTTAATTGTGGCATTGCGATCATTGATCCACTCATGGATGGATTACCTCAACGTACCTAAAAGTTTGGTTTTACCACGGTTGAGACTGTGATGATATCCAAAGAGGTGCTACTTGACCTTTGGCACTACTAGCCTGTACTTAGGTCTACTAGTATGTAGACTTGACATAAAATCATGACGATATTGAAAGATGGAGTTAGAGTTAATGCCCTATTGAATACAATTGCTAGAATTAATGTGGTAAACTATTCTACTTACAAGAAGTCCACTACACAACCCTTGGAGTACTACCAAGACAAAGTGAAAGCATGTCACAAGATATTCACTTCAACTTTGGGTATGAATAATGTCAACCTTCTAATACATGGACTTCCCTATCCACACACTTTTGTCTGCATCCTAGAAAAACATACGAGTGAAGTTTTGGTATTGGTATTTCCTTGGATAAGGTATACTTACAACCCTTGGCTGTGAGAAGACCTAAAACTCAACATTTATTTGTTTAAGAGTAAACCTAAAACTCTAAGTGTCATGAGAGTGGTGAGTTGACTAGTTTGAGCTTGAGGGAGCGACTATTGGGTTTTCAAGCTTTGTGTGGTATATGTCATGGGAACACACCCTGTCAGCAAAGTGATATGTACCACTCTTTGTATGTGAAGTTCTTCATGGTAAAGGGATGGTTGGTATTAATGAATAGACACTATATATGTAAGTGGTTCTCAATCAATAAAGATAGCGTGTCCTCTTTTTTGTCATTGCTCTACTCTCTCTCTCTCTCTCTCTCTCTCTCTTTTGCCCCCTCTGCAAACTCATCACACCATCCCCAAGCCGTCAAACCGTAACACCCCTAATATATCAATTGCATCAGCCTCCCAATCTTCAAGGTCTGTCCTATGTTGATGTTGCTTGAGGTTCACAAGAAAGGTTTTCCAACACACATTTTCATCCAAATGTACAAGGAGTAGCAAGTATGAATTTTATGCCTAGTTTTTTGGCAACCCTTAGAGACAGTTTGACCAAACTATTGGGTAGATGTATTTATGTAACTTCTAGTTGATGTGCCCATTAAGTTTGCTAACCAAGCTCCTGTTTTTCAATCTAAAAAATCTAGTACTAGAAACCTCAGAAAAAATATTACCCTTATAAGCAAAATAATGTGGGTGTTGATGAACATGATACCTGCTTCATAACTAAAGATTAAGGTGCTCTCATTAATCATAAGGAAGAACTTGAGTCTTGATTTACTCAACTCTAGGATATAGTAGTCATAGGCCTCTTCCATGGACCTAGACCCTCCCTAGAAAGTCTAAAGGTTTGGATATCCCACAATTGGGAGGACATAAATTTATTCCTACAACATATCCAGTATCTATCCAACTTTTTTTCTTCTTTGAGGATGCAAACAACGCATTGCAAGTAATCACAAAGGGGCAATGGCTTATTGTAATATCCCATGATTTTCTTTTTCAGAGGTAATAAACCTACCAAGTTTCTTGTGTGGATTGATTTTCCTAATCACCCTACTTAACTATATCCTTGGCTAAGAAATATAGGAGGGCAAGTAGGTAAAGTTCTAGGGGAAAACAATAGAGGAGGGATTAAGCCCAAGTGGGACCTTCAACTTTTGATAGAGATGGACATCAGAAAACCTTTGAAGCAGGCAATCCCCATCAAAGATAGTATTGGCATCCTCCTGCATGAGCAAAGAATCCTATCAAGAAATCTACCTACTTTATGCTATCATTGCTTCTATCAAGGTCACATGATTAAGGAATTCCCTAATTTGGTGCAAAGAAAGCCTCCAAAAACAACCAGCCAGCCTAGAAAGGTAACTTTCTAGCAAACCCAACAGCCCAATAAGAAATTTAACACTAGGTTGGTAACATAACAAAACATAAAAGTGTTCTTTCAGGGTTTTGAAAAAAATCTCCAAAACCATAGTAGATCCACTCATTTTGTAAAATCCTTTCATGAGGTTATAGTTCAAGGCCTACTACACATGGAAAAAATAAGAAACTTGTAAAATTTCTCATCTTTTGGTCACACCAAGCCTCCAAAGTTGATGGACCAGTACATTTTCATCAAAGCAGTCATTTCTTACGTTTTGTTGCATAAAAATAAGATTAGGGATTTTTGTAGGACTTGAGATAAATTCCCTAGTTAACTTCAATGGTTTGGTGATCAAAACATATGATTGCTTCTCACTCACTATTTTTTGTTTTGCCAAAAGAAATAGGTACAAAAAAGTTAAATTTTTACCATTCTGCAAACCTATCATTAAAGTTTCTATAGCCATGCTCAATACAAATAATATATGCATGTTTTCTTAGTTCCCTATTGTCCTTTAGGTTCATAAGGAGCCATGGAGCAGGTCAAAAGAATAATACATCTCTTACCAAGGGGAATCTTGGGGACAAAGATGAAGTGCTAAATACAACAAACATGAAAAAACTGGGTTCAACATTATGAGTTGTATAATCCCATAGAAACTATTCAATATCTAGCCAAATTTGATCCTTATGACTAGATATGGTTACTACCTGCAAAATGCATGTAGTTGTCACAAGAAACTAACAATATTGAAAAACCTATACTTGATATACTAGAATGTTTCGTTTTCTTCTATAATTGAAAAAATCAACCATCGTTGTCTACTATGCAAAATAGGGTATTAGGTGCCCCAAAACTCAAAGAATATTAGCTTTATGTTACAATATGCGACATAGAAAATCAAAACTGCATTTGGATATCATGAAAGCCACCAAAAAAATCATAGAAGAGCTAAATTTGGCTAAAACACAAGATTTGACAATTTTTCTAATTTGGTCATAACTTACAACTTTAACATTTATTTCTCCCTAGAAGCATCAGGACATGTTGAGGACTACTAAAGATAGTTCTCTAGCATTTTAGATCTCACAAACATGAATTCTAGAGTGGTATAGTTGCAAAAAGTTGAAAAAAGCCAAAAACAAGACCCGTTTTTTCACATAGTCTAGGTTGTCACAAATGTTGTCCAAGGACAAGGTTAAAGATGGAATTGATATTCCAAAAAAATGTCGAGTTTTTTTCAGCTCATGAGACAAATTTCTAGACAGATAGCACCTCAAAATCCATTTTGAAACTCTTGACATAATTCAAGGAAAATAGTCACTTAACAGGACATAAAAGTGTCCCATTACCAACCTAGTGTTAATAAAAATTCCAACAAAAAAAAAACTTTCCTAAGCATTTTAATCCTTTTGATGTGCTTCTAGAGGTTGCTTTTGATCCTTTTAATGTAGATCAGCCAGGTCCAAGTCCTATTACTTAAGCTCAACCTTCTCAGTCGCATGAAGGCATAAAGAACTAGCAATCGTAAGAAGATAGCCCTAAGATAGTGTTTGGCTGAAACAACTGACGAGCACCCTCCTAGTTGGCCACACTTATCCAAGCCATATTTTTGAATGTAATATATCTTATTTTTTTGCCAAGCTTTGTAAATGAGCGTATATAATTTTGAATCGAATTTATAAAGCACTAAATTGTATCATTTGGTCATGTACCCAAAGCTAAATAGCTGACTATTGGCCATTTTGAAAAGCCCTAGGTATAAAGGGGAAAAGAACTTAGTTTGAACACAGCTTGGACATTATCTATTGGAGAAATAAGAATATCTTTGTGTACAACTATCAAGCGACTACTCACTTCAATCTTGTAACTCATTTTTCTCATGATTAGGTAATCTAAATGCAGTTCCAAGAATTGCATTGTGTGGACTTGTCTCTTGATCTTTCATCTAAGTGTAAAAATTACAAGCTTTTGTGTTGTTCACAACTTTGTAACTGTGAGTCTTACCTATAGATTTGAGTGCTTAAATCATTATTTTTTGAAACTTTAACCATAAGAGCGTGTTTTTAAACCTTCCTTGAGTATGGATATTATTATGTTAGTGCCAGGTACCTATGCTACAAACGTCCATTGTGGTGACCCACTAACATTGATGCCATTGTCGGGGAATGATCATTAGGTGGTGACCTAGTACATATTTAGAGCATTCTTTTCCAAATATTATTATCCATTCTTTTTACACTTCAATAATAAAGCAACTAGAAATGGGTTTAGTGCTTGAAAGAGTCTAGGGTCAAGGGACCCGGCTACATCTATCCTTGAGAGGCAAAGAAACTTGTAAGTGAGATACCAAAAGCATTTCATTCTTCAAATTTCTGGATGCTTTGTTAGTATTGTTCCAATTTTCATTCCGATTTTAATTTGGACCATTTTGTTCGTTTTTGTTCCTAGTCTCTTTCCAACACATAGGAGTAGTGTAAATAGAAACTACCACTATCAAATTGGGCTAAAAAGATCAAGGCAAAAAGGATTGAAAACCATATTTGGAGAAAAAAGATCTATAACTCTAAAAATTAGAAAATTTGATGGTGGAGACTAAAAGCTGATCAAAACTCAAAAAGTTGCTATTTAAGAGCTTCACAAAAGTCACAAGAAGCGATCTGATAAGTTTCATCAGATTTTGTGGTGGAACATGGATCGCGATCCATGTACCACTAACAGAGACTGAGCGAGAGTTGAGACCATCTGATACCTACTGATTTTACTCAAGTGAAACCCAAGTTTGGGGTAAAATTGAAACCACCAGAAGCTAGTCAAATTGACTAAAATTTGGAGATTGTCAGCAGATTTGTGTGATCCAAATCCAAAACAATTTGGGACATAGGATAAACTAGAAGTTGACCAAGTTTCATGGAAAAAGGAGGTGAAACATGGATTGCAATCCACGTACCTCATCAAAGATTCTGGTTGAAAATTGAGTAGTGGGTAGTTTAGACTCATTGAAACATATTTCCCAAAAGAGATACTTGCAAAAAAGTTGAAAAAAGTGGTGAAAAGAGCCAAAATTAGAGGATAGTGGTTGACCAAAACTGAATCAAATTCAAAAATATTCTGGGGATAGGCTACAAACATCACAGTCTATCAACTCACCAGATTTCAAGTCTAGAAATGATGGAACATGGATCAAAATCCATGTTCCCCATCTGAGATTTCGGAAAGAGAAATTTCCAATCTATAGCAGAGACCATTAGAGACAATATTTCCCAAAGAAATATTTCCAAAAGATTCCAAAAAGCATACCAAACGGGCCAAAAACACTTCAAAGTAAAAAACCGCAAAGTTGGACCTAGGATTTGACTTTTACTTGACCTAATCAAGTCCAAATTACCCAAAAGCATATAGTTGCTACCAGGATACCAAAGGCAAGCTATGTGTCAAGTTTTATCACATTCTACCACTAAGGTACATGGATCACACTCCATGTCCCCCTATCATCACAGATTGAGACCAGAATTGTATCATAGTTAGATCTAGTCACAAGAAGCCTAATCTTCTTTTTAGAATTGAATTTGGACTTCATGTGAGGATTTTGCAAGCTAAAAAAGAATTTGTGTCAAAAGCGTGATTGTTTTGTCAAACAGAGCAGCCATATGTTTTTTTGCATAGATTGCAAGGGCTAGAGCATAGCGACTTGAAGTGACTTCAAGTTGAAGATTTGGAAGTGATCAAAGAGGTAACATGTCACTTTTTTACAAGAGTGTTTTTCTTGATTTATTTGAGATCAAGAAAATTCTATCCAATTAGAAACCTTGTCGTAGGAGACCAAGTTAGCAATATTTTCACAGAAGAGGTGCGATCAGGGACCATTGTCTCCCTTAGAGCCGATCATTAGAGAGATCCTACACCTACATGGATGAGGGATTCAAAAGTGTGAGTTTACAGGGAGAACTAACATGGGAGCAGGACCATCCCAACCAACACTAACAATGAATTGTTGCACTTAAATTACCAATTTAAGAATGACGAGAGTGCAAAAATTTGCAAAGAGGGTATGGATCGCTACTATGTGAAGTTAGAGGAGAGACATAGTGAGTTTAAGACCCTAGTGCCTATGGACTACATTGGTGATTGATACTTTGATGATAAGGGAATAATGTATCTAGTTGTGCAGGAATCCCTATATTGTGGACAAATGGGGTATGAAAGGCACACAACACAAAGTTGACATAGAGCTTGAAGACAAGTTGCCTAAGTTGGACATTACAAATGAAAAACTTGCACAAGTGAATGAGACGACACGAGTCAACACAAACAAAACGCAGTCGGGGTTGTACAAGTATGATATGGAGATTAAATGCTCTATTACAAGTGTGATCAGCCCTACATTGAAGATTTATTAGAGCACAAATGATTGCATGTCTTCACATACATAGAAGGTGAAGATATCCATATCATCATGCTTGATAAGTATGGGCATAGATAATTAATAGTAGATCATAAAAAAACTTGAAAGATATCAGATTTGCAGATTGTTGAGGCAACAAACTTCAAAGGTGCCGTTCATTCATCCTCATGATGCACATGAGAGCAACTATGCACTACGTATCGACAAAGAAAAAAGGCAAACGACGCCATCATTCTGCGTAGGGCACTGGACAGATGCAGCCTTGAAAAAGTTGAGACTCAAGAAATAAAAAACATATGTTGACAGGCAGCCTTTTTCGAGATAAAATCCGATAAAGTGAAGCAATCGAATTCACAAGGATCCCACAAGTCCCAATAATAAATTCAAATTTCAAGAACTTTCAACTCACAATTAAATATATCACCCAAGAGCCACACTTCTCATTCAGTTTCCACTCTTCGTGCATGCTTCTGGTGCCTTGGATGATGCATACATTCAGTTTGTGACATGTGTGTGTGTGTTTTTTTTTTCTAGCCTTGTTAGTAGTGCTCGGGAAAAATCATTTTTCCAAACATACAAAAAATCCGTTCCTTGAATTTTCCAAGAGGAAATTTTAGAAAATTAGGCTTAGTTTTTGGGTGTTTACACTATATTTATCTAGTTTGGGATGGAATTTCTCCTTTTCCCCTTGCCCTCAATCGGCATTTTTGAAACTAGTATGACCAGCCACCTTCGGCGGCCCCTCTCTCTTTTTCTTTCCTTCTTTATCACGTGCACAAGGGCTTCTTTCAGTTTTGAAGTTTAGCCTTCATGTCGCAGATTTCGACACGTGTAAAGGGCTCCCCCTTTCGCCATATTATATTACTTTAGATTGAAAACGACAGTATATTATACTAAGACACATTTTTCTTGAACACTGTTTGTTAGTCGTGAACTGTGTGTCTTGTTACTTTGTGTGTGTGGTGTGTGTGTGTGTATGTGTGTATGTGTGTGTGTGAGAGAGGGTTGAAACAAACCAATGCTCGAAAAAAACGTAGGTTTAGTGTAATCCCACCTACAGATTTTGAGATTCACCTCTAAATTTTAAATTTGAAGGTGAGAAAACCTACAAATTTTGGAGAAATTTAGTGTAATTTAATGCAAAAACCTTCAAATTTAGTCAATTTACCTCTAGTCTTACTCAAGTGTAGTTTTGTCAAGTTTTTGGGGAAAAACAATTTCGAGCACTACTATGCACTACGTATCGAAAAAGAGAAAAGGCAAACAATGCCATCATGCTGCATAGAGCACTAGAGTCTAGACAGATCAGTGCTCGAAAAAAACTTTTTTCCAAAAACTTGGCAAACCTACGTATGTGAAACAGCAGAGGTAAATTGACAAAAATTGAAGGTTTTTACATCAAATTACACTAATTTTTTAAAAAATTTGTAGGTGTTCTCACCTTCAAAACTAAAATTTAGAGGTAAATTTCAAAATTTGTAGGTGGGTTTACACTAAACCTAGGTTTTTTTCGAGCACTGAGACAGATGCAGCCTTGCAGGTCCATGTATGCTTCATGTGCCTTGGATGGCTCATACATTGTCAGTTTGTCACGTGTGTTTTTCTTTTTTTTTTTAGCCTTTTTAGTCGTGACATGTGTGGTGTCTTATGTGTGTATGCTAAGGCGGGGTTGCACCCAGGAGTACCAGGGAGAAGGCACATATTTCTCACCTGATATAGTGTATTGCTGCTTCGATTCTGGAAGCCCTGCAAGCGTTGCACTAATTCTCTCAATTTTGAGGGTGCTAGGCTATCTTTCCGAAAACAATTTGCATAATGCAATTCACTACAGCATGAAGCCAATGAGGATTAAACATGAGGATTGCTTTTCAACTGGGTTTCCTCTTACGCGATCAGCCCCAAGGTTTTCTCTTTGGTGCGACCAGGCTGCTACGTTTCAAGGATTGTCTACACCTTTCCCCTACCTCCCTGGGTATGACCCAACTCTGAAAAGTTAAAATATGTATCTTCTATAGAGCTCTAGTATGCCCTACACATTTCAGTAAATAGTGAAGAGGCCAAATCTTTTGAAGATATTGCAAAGGCAAAGGTGTATGACGACACAAGGAGCAAAAAGTAGCGGGCATGTGTAGTGAAGGAGGTAGCGAGAAGCGATGCCAACCACGACGGCTCCAAGCTCTCACGTGATGCATTCTTGGGAGGGATGCAAGCGAGTTTGGGATCTTTCTTTTCATAAAGATTTCTCATGGAATTTTTTGCATGTGAACCTTCGTGCTGAGTTGGCTTAGCTTAGAGACCTCTGTTCGCAACCAAAGGTAATGAGTTCAATCTTGCTATGCATAGGCTAGGTATTTTGGAGACGTTTCCATCCTTGCATTCTTCCAAATATGTCAAGCAAAATCTTAGAAGATTCCAACCAATGAAATAAGAAGCGAGCCAGAAAGAAACATGTAAAATTTCAATCATGGGGCTTAAAAATTCCTTGAATGTTGAGTGTTGCCATATGTCGTGAACCTGACCTAGGAATTCTTGAGCATGTGTAATGTAGGCCTGAAGGCGCGCGCACACCCCCCCCCCCCCCCCCCCCCCCCCCCCCCCCCCCCCCCCTTTGGGTGCTCGAAATGATAGGTGGTAGGCTTGGTGTTTTCCCTGTGTGTGTGTGTGTGTGTGTGTGTGAGAGAGAGAGAGAGAGAGAGAGAGAGAGAGAGAGAGAGAGGTCATGCACTTAGTAGGTAGTGTTTTACATGTATGAGAGAGTCCAAGACAAAGAGAATTTTGCTATGCCTTGGAGAGAGAGAAAAAGAGACACTTTTCGAGCAATCGTGCCTATTGAGAGAGAGAGAGAGAGAGAGAGAGAGAGAGAGAGAGAGAGAGATAGATAGAGAGAGAGAGAGAGAGAGAGAGAGAGAGAGAGAGAGAGAGAGAGAGAGAGAGAGAGAGAGGCCATTCACTTACTACATCAATTGGCCGTTGAGTGTTTGTGTGTGTGAAAGAAAGAGAGAGGGTGAGATCGACTCCAATTTGCAAGTTTTTTTCAAAGAAAGAGATAATGACATTGACCTTTGCCAACAAGCCATTACTATGGAGAGAGAAATGGGGGGGGTGCGTGAGATAAAAGTTGTTCCTATGCAATTTTATTTATCATTCGGAGACCCGTTGTAAAGGGCAGTGGAGAGCGAAACCAAAATGAGAGCGTTTGGGAGTGCCATCAAGAGATAGTAGCTAGTGATTTCATTTGAGAGTACTACACGGTGCTGGCGCTCTATGAGAATTGCATTCACATTTGGAACACAAGGTAATTTTCTAGCAAACTGCATTCGTTCCATGTGTATAGCAAAAAAAAAAGTTCACTTCTCATGCCTTTTCGGCCCAAAGTAATGCATCCGTTTGTAGAGGCAATCACATGGATAAAAACATTATCACAACCTTGCATTCTTGCATGTGATTGCATAATTGTATGCATGAAAAAATGCACATACCTTCCAACCTGAGCCTTTTGGCCTTCTAAAGGCCTCAATATCCATATGGGTGAAGGTTGTTCAATTCTAAGTGTTTGACATGTGTCCCTCAAAAGAGCCTAAAAAATCTTTAAAAAAAGAAGTCATGTCCTTTCAAATGCTCTTTCCAATGGTGCATTGATTTTTTAGCATGCTGAAAAAAGCTTAGAGAACAAAAGAGCCAAGATTGTATTCATAGAAGTTTGATCCATGATGCCAATAATATTTTTGGCCTACTAAAAGCCTTAATATCCATATGGGTGAAGGTTGTTCATTTCTAATTGTGTAACATGTGTCCCTTAAGAAAGCCTTGAAAGTCTTGAAGAAAAAGACATCTAGTCACTTCAAACTTTTAGCAATAGTATCCATATGGGTGAAGGTTGTTCATTTCTAATTGTGTGGCATATGTCCCTCAAGAAAGCCTTGAAAGTCTTGAATAAAAAGACATCTTGTCACTTCAAACTATGTTTCCAAAGTTGCATTCTTTTTTTGGGCCTCTAAAGGCCTTAGTACCCAAGGGGCCAAGGTCATTCAGACTTGCTTGTTTGACAAGTGTCCTTATGGAGCTTAAAAGTCTTGTGAATGAATAGAAAGAGATCTTAGCATTTTAAACACTACTAGTATGTGACCCGCGTGTTGCTGCGGTCAAGGAAACATAGCATGTATTCTCATAGGGCTATCTTATGTTCCAATTAGAACAATATCCATACTCTCTTTCTACATGTATAATCTATTGTATTTCTAAAAATGATGCATGACACCTCCTCTTGATATATTTTAACAAACATGAATATATGTAAGATGCTGCAAAGCATTCTTTAAAACCAAGCTTGAGAGCTTCTCATAAACATTATCTTTCATGAGGTGCTAGCCTTTGTTCAACAAACTTAGGAGTGCTCTCCTTCTATTGGGGTGGATAGAGAGGAAGAGAGTCCTCCTTTTGGTCTATATGTAAGATGATGCAAAGCATACTTTAAAACCAAGCTTGGGATCTTCTCATAAACATTATCTTTCATGAGGTGCTAGCCTTTGCTCAAAAAACTTAGGAGTGCTCTCCTTCTATTGGGGTGGGTAGAGATAGAGAGAGAAAGTTCTCCTTTTGGTCTATCTTGATCTAGCAATGCTACCAAACTTGATGATAGATTAGATAAGTTAGCATGGTATGAAGAGTTGAATGCTAAGAGAAATCAATGTGAATAACTTTTTTTTGAAAACGGAGTGGGTTCTAGAACTGGTTTCAATGATAGGAACACAATTGGACTCAATGTTTCTACTCCACTCTCTTACTTGCTTCTATCCTTGTGTCTTTCTTATAAGTAAGACATAGTAGTAGCGCACATCACAACTGTCTATAAAATAAGAAGGAGGTCTTTTCCTTGGTCTACCTAGGGTTGACAAAAGTGCTACCAAGTCAAGAAGTACAAAATGGGAAGCCAGCAAGTTGTTAAAGGTGAGGACCAATGAGGACCAATGACTGCTACATTGTGTAAGAAAAGATTATGGCTCATAGTTTAGTTTCCAATGTACCAAGAAAGTTCCAAGTTTCAAAGAGATGAGTTGGCTTTCTGTTAATATTAAGAATGTGATTGACCCTTCCATGTATGTTTTTGTCTAGATGATTAGCTTGCATCTCTATCTATGTTTTTTGCATTGTGCATAAGCATAGTAATGGTTTAAATTATCACCTAATCACACTAATTCATAATCATCTTAATACAATAAGGTTCACACTATTTGTTCATTTACACTTTCACGTCATTTGCATCTTTAAATGTGATATAAATGAAAGTAAAATAAGGGTGCTTGGTTTTTTATTTTTGTAAGAGTTTTGGTCATTATGTTAAATTGAAGGATGTGGTGCAAAATGAAGTCAATGACTTGAAATCATGCATGCCATTGTCTCTCCATCTCTCCCTGAATCACAAAAGCATGATCCTCTTTGTGAGAGCATATTGTATTCAATCATTTACATGCTTTAGACTATCCCCTTATGCACAATGTATATCATACCAACCATTTGGCTTAGCTCCTTATCTCCTACTCCCTTACATGTGAGACCGAACATTGAGGCACTGTAGAAGAGAGTCTTTTTATATGCACATTATATCCTTTGAAAATTTGAGAGTACGAATATTATACTCTACTTTAGTGTTCATCTTTTGATCATGTCAAATTTGTTTTCTTACATTTTAGCCTAGATCACAACCTACATTTCTTTCTCGCCTAGAAACTTCATGGACTCAATTTGTTAGTTGCCACCATTATATCCATAGTAGAGAAGCATCTTTTTAATGGAAACTTTAAAGATGCCACCAATAAAGATGATGCCACCATTAACATCAAGAAAGAAGTTATAGACTATTTTAACATTATAGAAAAAGCCTCAAATTATTTCTAAGATATAAAGCATCTGATAAAATTGGAATGAAATGATACATATAAGTCTCTTTCTCTCTCTCTCTCTCTCTCTCTCTCACACACACACACACACACACACACACACACACACACACACACACACACACACACACACACAATGTGTGTTTGAGTTCAAGACTCTATGGATAAATATTTCATTGAAATTATGGTTGTTTTTGAGATGTAAAGCCCTGTCATAAAATTAATATCTAACTTTACGAAATAATTTTCTCATATTAAACTGATCACTTAATATGGAAAGATAAAAGAAGAACAAGTGTTAGGATATAGATATGTGCTACCTGACCTCTCTCAACAGGGGACTAAAAGGAGAAATGGTTGCATCTCAATAGGGATCCAAAAGGAAATGGTCTACCAAAGAGCAATGTGCAATAAGTGCTTTTAGATTTACCTCAACAAGGGACCAAGAGGAGAGATGGTTACATCTCAATAGGGGTCTAAATGGAGGTAGTCTATCAAAGAGCAACGTGCATCTAATGGATCTTGAAAGACCTTAGGGTTAGCTTCAATAAAAGACCTCCAAAAGTTAGTGTTAAAAAGTCCTTTGATCTTAGGCAAGCTAGGGCTACCCTTGAGGTGGGAATCCTACCCAAGCATGAGATGCTAAGATGATTAAAGTGGTTGTGGAAAACTTGCCCAAATCTCGACGTGGTTTTTATTCTTAAATCACTAAGGTTTTTGAAGTGTTCAATTCAAAGATAAACTCTCAAGAGGCATAAAACGTTTCCATGCTTGATTGTCTAAGTGCTTGAAGTATTCAATTCAAACCAAATGACTTAATAAGCATAAAAGACACATGTTAAAATAATCCTCCACATGTGTCCCTCATGATGTGCTTGAATCTATTGGATAGGTTTTAAAAGGGTCCAATGAGAATTTAGATGCATAAAAATAAATAATTTAGTTCTATATCTCAAAGAGGAAAAAGAGGACACATGTCCAAATGATATAATTAACTAATACACAAGAGAGAGAGAGAGAGAGAGAGAGAGAGAGAGAGAGGGAGAGAGAGAGAGAGAGAGAGAGAGAGAGAGAGAGAGAGAGGTGGACCAAGCATGAGAGGGGATATACTCTCCCCCCCCCCCACACACACTCTCTCATTGTGTGGAGTGCAAAGTGCAAGAGCTCCATCTCCTTCTCCAAGCTCGTGGAGAAGTGGAGAGCCTACACCAACACTCGTGGCTATAAAACACAAATCCAATCAAGAGCCATGCTTCAATACTTAAGCTTGCCATCTTCTTCATCTTCATTACTATGCTATCATGCTAAGCTAAGCAAAAAGAGTGATGATAAGAGAGGAACTATTTCTTTGTCCTATGAATGATTCTTCTTCCTCTTCCCTACCCTCATTCCTCGCTAGCTTTCTCCACCTTCGAAGGTGTTTGAAGCCTTGGGACTGAGGCTTGGGATAGCTAATGTTTTTTGCAAAGTTTATGTTATGCTCATGATGCATGAAGCTTTCCATCTTCATAGCATCTCCAAGGTCACAATGAACAAAAAGATTGTATTATTGTACCAAGTCTCTGTTGATGGGAGAATCTATAATTCAAACGCCTTTTGGAGGGGGACCGGCTCCAAGTAAATCCGGTCCTCAACTATTGTCATGTTCTCTAATACTCACTCTCTCTCTCTCTCTCTCTCTTTTGCAAAAGTGTTTTTCATGCCAAGTTAATTAAGTACTATGTTTATGTTGCTACCATCAATTAATTTCACCCTCTTTGTTCTCAAATTAATCTCACAAAAATGCTCACTCAAATTCTCTTAATTCCGCTAATTCTCAAAGTTTATAGGCCATTTCCATTACATTGGTAGTAGAGCATTTGGTTTCTCTTTTCTTACTTAAGAAGAGAGGTCCTTAAGTAGGCTATTAATGGTTGATTTTGTTAATTATATTAGGGTAAGCGGGACTAGGATCTATTATCGGTTTTGTTGAGCCCACTATGGGAGATATGGTGCACACCTCGAGAGATTTGGTCTTAATAATGTAGTCTTTTTAGACTTGCTTACGGCTTTACCATATTGAGCCATAAGAAGTTCAAAATGAGCTATCCCTTGCTGATTCTACTATGATAGAACCATTCCACTACTCTCTATAATTAATCAATTCGAGCCGTGGGTGTAGATACTTAAGTGCTTATTTTCAAAGGCTAAGAGGAGTAGCAATTAAGGTTTTGAATTGCCAAAGGATACACTAAGTAAACACATAAGTATAATTAGCCTGGCTGACAATAACCAAGAGAGGTTGCATCAAGCTATGGGCAACCCTACTTTGCAAGCGGAAGTTACCCAACAACTTCATGCTTATGGGGTTTCCCTTCCTCTCCAAAAGGAGAGAGAGTTTAGGAGGTCTCTTGATGAGACTCCCAAAAGAAGACTCTCTCCCATAAGAGAGGACGAATCCAAAGAACAAGAAAGAAGTGAATCCCTAAGTTTCTCTAAAGATGTGGCTCCATGAAGACAGTTGTCTAGACTATCACCAACTCCTCCCTTGAGGAAATAGTCAACACATAGTCCATCTCCTCGTCACTCCAAAGGGGAAGAGAGGAAACAAGGGAAGAAAATGGCAAAAAAGCGGCCACCCTCTTCTCCTTCTTCTTCACCTTCCTCCTCGACTTCCAACGAAAGCAATAGTTATTCTGCTAGAGAATACAAGAGGAGAGGACATCAAAAAGCTTACCCTACATGGCAAAGGTCCCAAAAGATCAAGAAATTCAAAGAGGGAGGAAAGAGTATCTCTTTTCTCACCTATGATGGCACCTTTGGTGCCACAGACAAAGTATTGACCTTCATCCAGCAATTTGATGTGGCCTTTGGAGACAAGGCTTCACGGAGTCCTCCAAGAAGTTACACCATGTAGTTATGCACTTCTAGAAATCGAGTCGTCGATGGTGGGCTAGACTTTGTGGCAATGGCCAGGACCCAAAGACATGGAAAACTCTACGAGTTTCCATCATGAAGCAATTCCTTGCAAGCGATGCAAAGGACAAAGTGCTTACCAAATGGCGGAGCTTGAAGCTGCTCTTCAACGAGTCTATCCACAAATATGTAGCCAAGTTTTGGGATTTATATGTACATGGATGCTAATGATTCAGGGGAACACCATATCCCTGGTAAATATGCTTGCTTTTGATAAGTTAGTGGAAAGCTCTATTTATGCGTATATGATTTTTGTTAGAGAATCTATAAATGATTCTAATGTTTTCACAAGTAGCAATAAAGGCAATCAAGAGGATTTAGAGTTGTCTAGTTTCCTCAAGATGTTTTCATTGATGACATCCCTAGTGAGCTACTTTCAAAACAAGGGGATGATGACCATGCAATAGAGTTTCTACTAGGAAGCTCACCGCCTAATAAACCTCCTTACTGAGTTTCACAAGCTCAAAAAGAAGAGATGATGAGGCAAGCACATGAATTGCTGGAAAAGGGATGGTGAGGCCTACTTCCTCTCCATTCTGTTCACCAGTATTTTTAGTGCAAAAGAAAGATGGCACATATCACATGTGTGTTGACTCTAGAGCACTAAATAGGATCACTATAAAAAATAGATTTCCCGTGCCATGGCTAGAAGATATATTCGATAAGTTACAAGTTTCGGCTTGACAAATGCTCCATTCACATTCAAACTCACGATGGATATTCAGGCCACTTAAATTCTCTTGAGGAGGACAAGTGGCACCTCCAGGTAATCTTTCAAGTTGTGTGAGAGAATAAACTTTTCATTAATAAAAACAAAAGTGATTTTTTCCTACAAGAGATTCAATATTTAGGTCACATTATCTCTCAAGATGGTATATGGATAAATCCATCAAAGTTGGAGGTAATATATGCTTAAATGACCAAGATTCTTGAAGTGCTCAATTCAAAGATAAACTCTCAAGAGGCATAAAACATTTTCATGCTTGATTGACTACGTGCTTGAAGTATTCAACTCAAACCAAATGACTTAATAAGCATAAAAGACACATGTTGAAATAATCCTCCACATGTGGCCCTCATGATGTGCTTGAATCCTATTGGATAGGTTTTAAAGGGGTCCAATGAGAATTTAGATGCATAAAAATAAATAATTAAGTTCTTTCTCTCAAAGAGTAAAAAGAGGACACATGTCCAGATGATATAATTAACTAATACACGAGAGAGAGAGAGAGAGAGGTGGACCAAGCATGAGAGGGGATATACTCTCCCACACACACACACACACACCCTCTCATTGTGTGGAGTGCAAAGTGCAAGAGCTCCATCTTCTTCTCCAAGCTCGTGGAGAAGTGGAGACCCTACACCGACACTCTTGGCTATAAAACGCAAATCCAACAAAGAGCCATGCTTCAATGCTTAAGCTTTCCATCTTCTTCATCTTCATTACTATGCTATTATGCTATGATAAGAAGAAAGAGGAGAGGAACTATTTCTTTGTCCTATGAATAATTCTTCTTCCTCTTCCCTACCCTCATTCCCCGCTAGCTCTCTCCACCTTCGAAGGTGTTTGAGGCCTTGGGACTGAGGCTTGGGATAGTTAATGCTTTTTGCAAAGTTTATGTTATGCTCGTGATGCATGAAGCTTTCTGCTTCATAGCATCACCAAGGTCATAAGGAACACAAAGATTGTATTGTACCAAGTCTCTCTTGATGGGAGAATTTATAATACAAACGCCTTTTGGAGGGGGACTCCAAGTAAATCCGGTCCTCAACTATTGTCATGTCTCTAATACTCTCTCTGTCTTGCAAAAGTATTGTTCATGACAAGTTAATTAAGTACTATGTTTATGTTGCTACTATCAATTATGTTCACCCTCTATGTTCTCAAAGTAATCCTCAAGTAATCTCACAAAAATGCTCACTCAAATTCTCTTAATTCCGCTATTCTCAAAGTTCATAGGCCATTTTCATTACAAGCTCTCTCTCTGTATATGTGTGTGTACATACATACATACATATGTATACATGTATATATGCATAATATACATATTATGTCTAAAATAATGAAGCAATTAATCTCCAAAGCCTACATAACCAACTCAATTTCTAGTTTTAGCTTCTTGTATTCCAAGATAATCAATCTTCTTATGAAAAGCTACAAAGTTTTTTATTGTTGGAGAAATTAAATCTCACAACCAAGGGTATTTTGGGCATTTTGAAAAATTTGAAGGGATTTTAAAAAATTTATGATAGCATATTTGGGGTATTTTTGGACTGTTTGAAAATTGAGGGATATTTTGGAAATTTCCACAAATTAGAGGGGTATTTTGGTGGTTTTCCCTATATATAGATACACACACCCACATACATATATACATATGCATGTGTCTATGTATGCGTGTGTGTGTGTATAAATAAATAAATAAATATAGACACACACACACACACATAGACATGTGCATATGTATATGTATATGTGTCTGTGTGTACGTATGAATGTATGTATCTATGTGTGTAAATAAATAAATATGTATATATATATATATATGTGTGTGTGTGTGTGTGTGTATTAGGCTGAATCAACGATTTGCCACATATGTCTTGAGGCCTCCTCCTATTGTTCTAGTACAGTAATTATGATGTTCAAAATTTCTATGCTCCCCTCCCACAACAAAACCTCTCTCTCCCTCTCTCTCTTTCTTTCTCTCTCTCTCTCTCTCTCTCTCTCTCTCTCTCACACACACACACACACACACACACATGTTGGGTGGATAGTAGCTTGCATGGAATATGATCAGTCTCTCTCTCTCCTCTCTCTCTGTTCTCTCTCTCTCTCTCTCTCTCTCTCCCCCTGCCCCATAGATATTCACTTTTGTTGAAGACTCATGCAACCTTTAGTGTCTTTTTAAGTTGTTCCTACACCCTTGAACATTTTTCTATGTTTTTCTCTCTCCCTACTTGTCCTTGATGCATCAATCATTGGCCGCTCAAAATTTATCCTCTCTCTCTCTCTCTATCTCTCTCTCTATGGGGTTGATTTTTAATAGGCACCCTTGTGTGTCAAAATTTAGAGAAGTTATAGGTTTTTAAGCATGGCGATTATTTTAACTCTCAAAAATTAATGGACAAAATATTCAAGAACTAGTAAAAGGTCCGTCAACTGAGCAATCTCTCCCCTCATTTGGGGTGCCAATGTGAGGGTTGGTTTTTATCAGGCATTTCATTCATTTTCTATCGGAGAAAAATATTAGCTATCCTTTTAAAATTACACTATAATGTAAAGAAAACCATAATATTTTGGAAATCAGAAGGTCTTGAAGGATGCCCCATTACCATATACATGTGGTAGTAATGTGTGTGAACACACTAGGACCGCCGGGGCATTTTTTCCCTCTTTAGGAGGTTTTTTCCCCCATGCATTGTATATACACCCATCTCTCTTTGGGCTATCTATCTTTCCATTACACACTAAGTAACACACTCTCTATTGTGTGCCTTGAGCTTCCTTCGTCTTCTCCAAGCTGTGTGTGTTTCTCTGCAACCCTAATTCCAACAATTGGTATCAGAGCAGGTTGCGTCCTCCCGGGATTAGTCGTCAGCAGTTCTAGACACGCCTACTGATTTTCTCCGATTTCAGTGAGCTTTGGCAAGCGCTCGTAGATCGATTTTTTTTTTGGGAGAGCTCGAAGAGCATATTCTACTTAGATTTTTGATTCTGGCTCATTTCGGCCTCCGTTTCCACTACAGGCAGTAGTACTGCACAAGCTATTTCATCATTTTGTGTATAATTTTTGTCAGTGCCGTTTTCTTCATAACAGGTGCCTTACAATATTCTATGGTTTGTGCTATATACCACGTGTTGTTCCCACTTTGTTTCTTCTCTTTTCACATCAGGTGCAACATTTAACATGGCTGACAACAACACATATAAGTTCAAGATGTTTGTTGCTGAGGACAGATTGGATGAGGACAATTACCCTATGTGGTCTTACATGATGCAACATGTCCTTATGTCAAAGGGCATCTAGAATATTGTGCAGGGCATTGATGTACGTCGTGGTTCTGAGGATGTAGGCGATGTTGAGTATGTGGCAGGTCTTGTTGCAAGGATTGCTGCTATTAGAGTTGTTTTGCCTATGGCAGAACAATCTTGTTGGGACGTAAAGGATGTGCAGGATCATGCATTGGTTGTGTTTTCTATGAAGTGCCCAATGTTCATCACATTTGTTCAGCAAAATTTGCAAAACAGGCTTGAGATATTTTGGTTGGTCTTTATGCAAGTCGCAATGAGCCTAAAATTGCTTTGCTGCGTAAAGAGCTGGAGTCAAAGATTATGCATGAGGAAGATGGTATGGACACTTTCCTTGCTGGTGTTAAGGATATCAATGAGCAACTTATTTCTGTAGGTGAAATCATTTCAGAGAGTTCCCTTGTGCATATTTTTCATGCCTTACCAGATTCTTACCATACTTTTACTAGTACTTGGAGACTTATGACCCAAGGAAATCTTGAAGTTGTCATGTTTGATGCATTATGCACATTGCTGTTGCAAGAGTCACTTTCCAAAAAAAAAAAGGACTAGACAACATGCAGTTGAACAGGCTTTCATTGCTTCTCAAAGAAAGGGTGGTAATAGCAATCGAGCCACTTCTTATGGTTCTGTTGCGAGTCACGGCAAAATTTCTTTTTCCAATGCTTCTGCTAGCACCATTTTGTCTGGCAATTCTGGTGAGTGATGAGGGCAAAAAGAAGATGCGTTGCCATTATTGTAAAGCTAATGATCACTTGATCAAGCAATGTCCTAAGCTGAAGGCCAAAGAGGCTAAGAAGAAAGAGGGTGGTTCCACTACAAATTCAGCCATTGTTGAGTCTTCTGTGAAAGGAGAGTGTGATGCTGATGTTGATGTAGAATGGGCTTTTAGTGCAGAGTGCACTTACAATCTTGCTATCCATGATGCATGCATGTCAGTTGTTGTTGCAGATTCACATGTATGGTATTTCGACAGTGGTGCTACAAAGCATATTACCTCACATCATAAATTGTTCACCTCTCTTGAGTCTGTCCCTCATGGGAATTCGTGCCAGCAATGCCTCTTATCCGGTTCAGGGAGTTGGAAACATTGTGCTTACCACTACAAATGGCAGTTATTTCACACTTGTTGATGCACTTTATGTACCTGGGATCAAGAAGAATCTTTTGTCTATATTTGCACTTGCTAGACTTGGACTTGTAGTCAAATTTGTGGATGACAGATGTACAATTCATGATCTTAGTTTTGGTGATGAAATTGTTGCATCTGGGCTTTTGTGTCATGGGCTGTATAAGCTCACTTTGTATGACAAGTGTGGACAAAATTTTGAAAATGCAGTTGCAGATTCAAAGGCTATTTTAGATGCAAAACTTTGGCATGCATGTTTTGGTTATCTGAATTTTACCAGTTTGCTGCGTTTGCAAAAATTTGATATGGTTGCTTCTCTGCCACCTCTTGAAGCACTTGTCAAACATGTTTGTGAAGGCTGTATTTTGGGTAAGATGCAGCATTCGAAGTTTCCAAAGGATGGTTCAGTTAGGGCCACATGCAGTTTGCAGCTTGTGCATAGTGATGTTTGTGGGCCTATGCAAACTCCGTCCTTGGGCAATTACCTTTACTTCGTGACTTTCATTGATGATTACTCCAAGCATGCATGGGTATTTTCGCTTAAAGAAAAGTCCGAAGTTTTTATGTGCTTCAAACAATTTTTGGCTATGGCCGAAAATGTCGCGAAATGTACTATGGGCACCCTTCGTTGTTCCGATCGAGGGGGGAGTATATGTCTCATGAATTGAATGCATTTTTGGCTTATTGTGGGATAAAACACCAATATACAGTGCCTTATACACCTCAACAAAATGGTGTTGCTGAGAGGAAAAATAGATCACTTACAAAAATGGCATGATGTATGGTCAAAAGTTAAGGTTTGCTGCATTCTTGTTGGCTTGAGGCCATCATGTGTGCCACTTATGTACTAAATAGGTATTCTATGAAAGCTTTGCAGTCTATTACTCCATATGAAGCATGACATGATAGAAAGCCTTTTATTGAGCACATACGTGTTTTTGGCTGTTTGGCATATGATTTGGTGCCACAAACACAGTTCAAAAAATTGGATGATAAGGCTGTCAAATGTAATTTTTGTTGGTTATAGTGCTGAAAGTAAAGGTTACAGGTTGTATTATCCACAAACAAAGCGTATTTTGGTTTCATGGGATGTAGTGTTTGTGGAAGATTCTGTTCAGCCCTGGTTGTCATGTACTAGAGACAATAATGTAAGCTCACAGGACATTTATGACACTTTGTTGCCTCCTTTGAGTGGTGGAAATACGAATGTAAATTCCAATGAGGCAAATGTATAGCCTATGGGGGTTTCTGAAAATGTTACAGATCGGCCTATTACTGATGCAGATGTACATGATGTACTTGATGAGAAAAGGGCTGAAAATGAGCAGGCTAGAGGTATGCCAAAATGGCCGGTACATACATTGCGTGACAGTAAACTGGATGCACCCCCGATGAACCTTTGTCTAGTCGTACTCGTTCACGCTCTCACCATGCATCTTATTCATCAGATTGTTATGCTTTGGTTGTGTCTAGCTTACATGATGTTGAGGAACCTCTGTCTTTTGATGAAGCACATAATTCAAAAAATTGGATGGCTGCCATATGCAATCAAAACATTATGCACTTACAGAAAATGACACATGGACTTTATGTGATTTACCTCATGGCAAAAAGGCCATTGGTACAAAGTGTGTTTACAAATTGAAACGCAAGCTGGATGGTGAGATCAATCACCATAAGGCTCGACTTGTTGCAAAGGGTTATGTACAACAAAAAGGCATAGATTATGAAGAGAATTTTGCTCCCACTTGTCGTATGACTACTGTGTGTTTTCTTTGTGCATTGGCAACTCATTTTGGTTTGGATGTACATTGATCAGACATTGTTACTGCTTTCTTGAATGGTTATGTAATGCAGCCTCCTGATTTTGTTAAAAAAGGACAAGAGGACAAAGTGTGCAGATGTAAGAAGACTTTGTATGGGTTGAAGCAATCTCCTTGTGCTTGGTATGAGAAAGCTGACACTCATTTGGTCAAACAAGGCTTTTGTAACAGTCCAACAGAAAGCACATTGTATGTAAAGCGTGAGGGTGATGTACTTCTCATTGTGGTTCTTTATGCAGATGATTTGTTGATCAGTTGACCAAAGGAGAGACATATTGCTGAATTCAAGACTGATTTGAATGCTACTTTCAAGATAAAAGATTTGGGATTGTTGCATCATTACTTAGGTATATAGTTTAAGCAATGTAATGGTGGTATTTCCTTGTGTCAGAAAAGTTACATAGAGACATTACTATGTAAGTTTCGACTTGAGGATTGCAAACGTATTGACACTCCTATGGAAACATGTTTGAAGTTGAGTCTACATGACGTTGGCGATCTTGCTTATGTCACTCTTTACCAAATTGCTATTGGATGCCTCATTTATGTATGCAACACGAGGCCGGATATTCAGTTTGCAGTCTCACAAGTCAGCAGATTTATGCATAGCCCAGGGTCTAAGCATGGCAGGCTGTCAAGAGGATTTTTTTGCTACCTTAGTGGCACTTTACATCTTGGATTGTTTCATCCCAAGGGGAGATCATTGCCGCCAGACTTACGTGCTTTTTTGAACACAGATTGGGCTGGTTGTTTTGACACGTGAGTGTCCACAAGAGGTTTTTGTTTCATGATTGGTAGTTCATGTATATCATGGTTGAGCAAGAAGCAACCTACTGTGGCCACTTGGAGTTGTGAGCCTGAGTACAGGGCAGTCTTCACAACTACGGTTGAGTGTGTATGGCTCAGATGCCATATGGATGATTTGGGTGTTGGACAGGACACTGCCAACACTATCTACATTGACAGTCAGAGCACATTGGTAGTTGCGAGGAACCCAATTTTTCATCCTCGCACAAAGAACATTGAGGTAAATTACCACTATGTCACGGAGAGGCTCTCAGCAGGAGAGATCAGCTTGGCAATCGACCTCTTTATTTGTATGCATGTCCTCAAAGCAAGACATCAACAAGTCGAAATGAGGCGAGCTTTTTTTTTCTCAATCTTCAAAAAAGACAAACTTTTATAAATCTCTAAAAAATATCAATATTGGTCTTGGAAAAACCCCTTGAAAAGATAAAGCCAAATATATATATTCAAAAAATTAATTCCTTTTAAATAAATAAAATCTTCACTAAAATTATCCATTTCTTTTTATGTACATTTAACCTGCATGCTTAGGATTATTTTTGTGGCGACGATGTCTCCCAAACACCAAGTAGAACTTGTCACTCTACTTTGGAAGTATGATATGGACTAAAGAGAAGACATGCTTGTAGAAACTAAGTCTCTCGAGCACGAAATGGATTAGTCATCCATTCTAGAATGATGTTGTAGGGTCAAAAGGGATCCTCTACCCGCTAAGAAACATGTACTAATGACTAGACTAAATCTCTTCTACCTGATAGTCAAGGACGACTATGATTTCAGGAGAGAGGTAATGTCATTAAATCTAATATCTAACCAACCCAAATGATTTTATCATATTTAACTGATCATTTAATGTGGGAAAATAAACAGGAACAAGGATTAGAATATAGACATGTGCTTCTAGACCGATCTCAACACGGGACCAAAAGGACAAATTGTTGCATCAATAGGGGTCCAAAAGGAGACAGTCTACCAAAGAGCAATGTGCAATAAGTGCTTCTAGATTTACCTCAGCAATGGACCAAGAGGAGAGATGGTTACATCTCAATAGGAGTCTAAAGGGAGGTAGTCTATCAAAGAGTAACGTGCATCTACTGGAGATTAAAAGACCTTAGGGTTAGATTCATTAAAGACCTCCAAAAGTTAGTGTTAAAAAGTCCTTTGACCTTAACCTTAGCCAAACTAGGGCTGACCTTGAGGTGGGAATCCTACCCAAGCATGAGGTGCTAAGGTGCTTAAGGTGTTTATGGGAACCTTTCCGAAGCTTGAGGTGCTTCTCATGCTTAAATGACTAAGGTGCTTGAAGTGTTCAATTCAAAAATGATATCTCAAGAGGCATAAACGGTTTCCATGCTTAATTGACTAGGTGCTTGACATGTTCAATTCAAACATGATATCTTAAGAAGCATAAAGTCAAGATCCTCCTCTTGTGGCTCTCATGATGTGCTTGAATCCTATTGGATAGGCTTTAAAGGGATCCAATGAGAATTTAGATGCATAAGAACAAATAATTAAGCTCTTTTTCTCAAAGAGGAAAAAGGACATATATACAAATGATATAGTTAAATAATATAAGAGAGAGAGAGAGAGAGAGAGAGAGAGAGAGAGAGAGAGAGAGAGAGAGAGAGAGAGAGCGAGAGAGAGAGACCGAGAATGAGAGGGGGTATAATCTCCCACAACCACAACCACACACACACACTCTCATTGTGGGAAGTGCAAAGTGCAAGAGCTCCATCTCCTTCTCCAAGCTTGTTGAGAAGTGGAGAGCCTACACCAACACTCTTGGCTATGGAATGCAAATCCAACCAAGAGCCATGCTTCAATGCTTAAGCTTTCCATCTTATTCATCTTCATTACTATGCTAGTATGCTATGCTAAGCAAGAAGAGTGATGATCAGTGAGGAACTATTTCTTTCTCCTATGGATGAATCTTCTTCCTCTTCCCTATCCTCATTCCCCACGAGCTGTCTCCACCTTCGAAGGTGTTTGAGGCTTGGGATAGGTAATTCTTTTTAAAAAATTTATGTTATGCTCGTGATGTTTGAAGATTTCCATGTTCATAGCATCTCCAAGGAACACAAAGATTGTATTTTACCAAGTCTCTCTTGATGGGAGAATCTAGAATACAAACACCTTTTGGAGGGGGGATCGGCTCCAAGTAAATCCGGTCCTCAACTATTGTCATGTTCTCTCTCTCTCTCTCTCTCTCTCTCTCTCTCTCTCTCTCTCTCAAAAGTATTGTTCATGTCAAGTTAATTAAGTACTATGTTTATGTTGCTATCATCAAGTAAGTTCACCCTTTATGTTCTCAAAGTAATCTAACAAAAATGGTCACTCTAATTCTCTTAATTCCTCTATTCTCAAAGTTCATAGGCCATTTCCATTAGAGAAGTTGATAACAGTTGAGGACCGGATTTACTTGGAGCCGGTCCCCCCTCCAAATGGCTTTTGTATTATAGATTCTCCCATAATGAGAGATTTGTTACAATACAAGCTTTGTGCTCCTTAAGACCTAATCAATGCAATGAAGATGAAAAGATTCATGCATCAAAATTATTCTCTTAATCAACTTAATCAAAGTATTAACTTGTCCTTGGCCTCAGTCCCAAGACCTCAAACACCTTCAAAGGTGGAGAGAGGTAGTAGGGAATGAGGATAGGGAAGAGGAAGAATAAGTAACACACGAGAAAGAAGTACCTTCCTCAACATAGGTTACTCTTGTAGCTTAGCTTAGCATAGTAATATAGATGGTAGAGAAAATGAGCTTGCCATCGAAGCTTGCCTCTTGGCTGGATCTGCATTCCATAGTCAAGAGATATTGGTGTAGGCTCTCAACTTCTCAAACTTGGAGAAGGAGATGGAGTTCTTTGCTTCACATCATTAAAGTGTGTGTGTGCTAGAATGAGAATAAGGATACCCAAATCAGTCCCCCCTCTGATGCTTGGTCACCCCCCCCCCCCTTCTCTCTCTCTCTCTCTCTCTCTCTCTCTCTCTCTCTCTCTCTCTCTCTCTCCCCCCCCCCCCCCCCTCTCTCTCTCTCTCTCTCTCTCTCTCTCTCTCTCTCTCTTTTGTATTATTTAATTATATCATTTGGAAAAGTGTCCTCTTTTCCCTCTTTGAGAGAAAGAGCTTTATTATTTATTTAAGTGCATCTAAATTTTCATTGGACCCCTTTAAAGACTATCCAATAGGGATTCAAGCACATCATGAGAGAAAAATGGGGAGGATTTTGACATGTGTCTTTTGTGCTTCTTAACACTAGGTTGGTAACCTAACAGGACATAAAAGTGTCCTTTCAGGGTTTTGAAAAAAACCTCCAAAACCATAGTAGATCCACTCATTTTGTAAAATCCTTTCATGAGGTTATAGTTCAAGGCCTACTACACATGGAAAAAAATAAGAAACTTGTAAAATTTCTCATCTTTTGGTCACACCAAGCCTCCAAAGTTGATGGACCAGTACATTTTCATAAAAACTATCATTTCTTACGTTTTGTTGCATAAAAATAAGATTAGGGATTTTTGTAGGACTTGAGATAAATTCCCTAGTTAACTTCAATGGGTTGGTGATCAGAACATATAATTGCTTCTCACTCTCTATTTTTTGTTTTGCCAAAAGAAATAGGTACAAAAAAGTTGATTTTTTACCATTCTGCAAACCTATTATCAAAGTTTCTATAGCCGCACTCAATACAAATAAGATATGCATGTTTTCTTAGTTCCCTATTGTCCTTTAGGTTCATAAGGAGCCATGGAGCATGTCAAAAGAATAATACATCTCTTACCAAGGGGAACCTTGGGGACAAAGATGAAGTGCTAAATACAGCAAACATGAAAAAACTGGGTTCAACATTATGAGTTGTATAATCCCATAGAAAATATTCAATATCAAGCCAAATTTGATCCTTATGACTAGATATGGTTACTACCTACAAAATGCATGTAGTTGTCACAAGAAACCAACAATATTGAAAAAGCTATACTCGATATACTAAAATGTTTCGTTTTCTTCTATAATTGAAAAAATCAACCATCGTTGTCTACTATGCAAAATAGGGTATTAGGTGCCCCAAAACTCAAGGAATATTAGCTTTATGTTACAATATGCGACATAGAAAATCAAAACTACATTTGGATATCATGAAAGCCACCAAAAAAATCATAGAAGAGCTAAAATTGGCTAAAAAACACGATTTGACAATTTTTGTAATTTCGTCATAACTTACAACTTTAACATTTATTTCTCCCTAGAAGCATCAAGACACATTGAGGACTACTGAAGATAGTTTTTTAGCATTATAGACCTCACAAACATGAATTCTAGAGTGGTATAGTTGCAAAAATTTGAAAAAAGCCAAAAACAGGACCCGTTTTTTCACACAGTTTTGGTTGTGAAATGTTGTGCAAGGACAAGGTTAAAGATGGAATTGATATTCCAAAAAAATGTCAAGTTTTTTTCAGCTCATGAGACAACTTTCTAGACAGATAGCACCTCAAAATCCATTTTGAAACTCTTGAGATAATTCAAGGAAAATGGTCACTTAACAGGACATAAAAGCGTCCCATTACCAACCTAGTGTTAAGAGATCATGTTTGGATTGGACACTTCAAGAACCTTAGTCATTTAATCATGACAATCTTTTATGCCTCTTGAGAGATAATTTTTGAATTGAACACTTCAAGCAACCTTAGTCATTTAAGCATGACAAGAACCTCCAGCTTGGGCAAGGTTCCCACCAACACCCTAAGCACCTTAGTCAGCAAACAAGCACGAAAAGAACCTCAAGCTTGGGTAGGGTTCCCACCTCAAGGTCAGCCCCAGCTTGCTTAAGGTCCTAGGTCTAAGGACTTTTAACACTAACCTTTGGAAGTCTTTAATGAAGTTAATCCTAAGGTCTTCTAAGATCCATTATATGTACATGTCTTGTTCCCATTCATCTCCCCTATATTAAACGATCAATTGAATATGAGAAAGTACTTTTGGAATAGGTAGATATTAGATTTTATGAAACCAAAGCTCCTATTACTGAACCAAAGAATTCTCATGAGAGCTCACCTTTTCGGCTTTGAAACTCCCAAACCTCGTCGCCTTTTGACATTGCCGGGCTGGTCAATCAAACCAAGCAAAAACTGAAAAAATCATATGTAACCTTCCCCCGAGCGACTGCCCCCAACTTTGATAAGCCATAACTAGGCACTCGGGACTCAGAATGGAGAGCCTTCACCTCTTGCTAACTTCATATAGCACCCACCACATCTGTAAACTTTGTCAAGCTCTAAAAAACACATAATGGAATGCCTTCCAAAGCAGTCAAACTTGGCCCTCGGCAAAACTTCACAGCTCCGTAACTCGGCATCCAAGACTGAGATTGCCAATTTGAAAAGACCAATAGGCTCCATAAATCAAGCACTATGTATCTATCTGCTAAAATTGTCTTGGAATATCTAGCACCACCTATCCTATCCATCTAAGATCTGCAAACACCTTCAACTTCAAACTCAAATATCTTGGAATTCGTAGCTATGTTTGATGAGCAGTCTAGACCAGATCCCTCAACACTTCAAGCTCTACACATCCAAACCAAAAACTAGCCCCGTGATACTCCTACACTTGCTATCCCATTTGGACCTTTCTACAACCCTTTTGGCCTATAAAACCACATTAGGTATTACACATGCACTGCTGCATGTCTGCCCAGGATCTTTGTATCTATTCTAGCTCTCTGTTGTGCACCTACTAGCATATCCATACCTACTCCCTCCATCTTCTATGGTCAACCAGATTTGGCTGCACCATCATTGCCCACTCCCTTTGTTGAGCATTCATGATCAACCACAAAAGAGATTTATTCTTCTAGAAACTACAAAAATTGAGCATACTATGAGCAAACAAGAAAAAACACAAATGTATGTACAAAGTCTTTTCTCAGCATATAAGAAGCATGCTTAGGTTGGTTGCACACCCCCCTCTACCAAAACTTGATGCACAACTGGCACCAACTCCCTTTCAAAATAAAGCTTTAGGCGCACCCCATTAACCGTGTTCTTGAGAACACGACCATTCATCCGCATCTGTAAAAAGGTACCATTGGGGAAAACATGAAGGACCCTATAAGGCCTTGTCCTTGAACTTCTTCTCAAAGTTGAAATCGTGATAGCATTTGTACTTCACCACAAAATCATCCTTCTCAATCAGGGATTTTAATTACGCGATGACGCATTTTGTTAAATGTTAATTATTGTTGTTATTATCACTATTTTTTTCATGTTAATAACATATCTAATGTCATGACTTATGAAAACTGGTAGAAAACGTAGAACCAGCGGGGCAACCACAAACCCTGGCAGGCCCGGCGGGCATATTAAAAATCCCGGCGGGCCCGGCGGGCAAAGCAAGAATCCCGCCGGCCCCGTCATGTACCCCCTCCATATTTGGAGGCTGTATATAACCCCGTAGTAGACATCACATCACATCATCGCTTCCTCTAAATTTGGTCATCCTTTAAAATTTAGAAGAAAAACTAAAGGTAAAAGAATGAATAGTCTTTAAAAAAAATTTAAACTTAATGAAACTCTGATCATGGATCATTAGTTCTTTTTTGGATTGAACTGATTCTTGAAAGGAGGTAGAAAGGTGAATCTTTGGGTCGGTATCTCTACATTTGGGATGGACTAATCTCATGTTTGGTTCACCGTTATATTTGCTAAATTGATTGCTATATTGATTAGAACTTCTATCATGGGTCATTAGTTCTTTTTTGGACTGAACTAATTCTTGAAAAGAGATAGAAAGGTGAATCTTTGGGTCGATATCTCTACTTTTGGGATGGACTGATCACATGTTTGATTCACCGTTGTATTTGCTTGCTATTCCGATTAGAGCTCCAATCATGGGTCATTAGTTCTTTTTTGGACTGGACTGATTCATGAAAGGAGGTAGGAAGGTGAATCTTTGGGTTGATATCTCTACTTTTGGGATGGACTGATCACATGTTTGATTCACTGCTGTATTTGCTTGCTATTTCGATTAGAGCTCCAATCATGGGTCATTAGTTCTTTTTTGGACTGGACTGATTCATGAAAGGGGTAGGAAGGTGAATCTTTGGGTCGATATCTCTACTTTTGGGATGGACTGATCACATATTTGATTCACAGTTGTATTTGCTTGCTCATGTTTGAGTAGATTGAGGTTATTCCCTTCAAGCTTCACTACTACGCTTGTGTGTGATATTGATTATAACACTAATGTTTGGTTTGAATAATACTTGAAAGAAGAGTTAGCATAATGAGCTATGTTTATTGGTATTGCAGGCATCCAATAAGTATGTCTTCCACCGAGAATGTCAGCGGTGGTGTTGGTGTCCCAAGCCTGGCTTCCTTGAGGAGACCTCCTACCTCGATGCCAGGTCCTGCTTCGCAGGGCACCACTTCGCAGGGCAAGCGAAAGGCAGGTGGAAAAAGTCTAGGACCCGAGTGGAATTTTGCCACAAATTTAAATAAGTATCAAGATTGGAAATGTAACTTTTGTGGCGAAGAGAAATCTGGAGGAGCACCAAGAATAAGGGATCATTTGCTAGGTGGCAATACCAGAATTCAAGGAGGAAAGTGCAAGGGCTTAGGTGCAGAAGAAGCAGCTATGAGCTTAAAAGCTTTAATTGGTAAGCTAATTTCCACGAGCAAAAGATCAAAACTCTCTACTTTCGACCATCACAGCCCCATATCGATAAGATCAAACCAGTATGAGGGATCATTGGGTGTAACGCCCACCAATGGAAGCACTCAAAGTAGGGAACCAACTTCTCATATCAATGGAAGTACTCCTCCAAACCATGGATCTCCTGAATTTCAAGTAGGATCATCAAAAAGTAGACAGGTTAGCTTACAGACGAGCTTCAAAACACTTTCCTTAGAAGAAGCACAAGTTGCACTAGCTAAAGCCGTCTATTTCATTGGGGGATCATTGGCCATTGTCACCCGTGATGCATGGAAGTCAGCTTGGAAACGCATTGGGGAGTATGGTGCTGTATTTACCCCTCCAACATATCACCATATGAGAAACCAACTGTTGGATAAATGTTACACAAGCACACAACAGGATATTCAAAGGGTAATATTAAATGCAACAGAACAATCTGGATACACCATAGTTAGTGATGGTTGGTCCAACGTTCAAAGGCGGCCATTGATCAACATCATGCTTGTATGTCCTCGTGGTGAATGTTTTATCAAAGCTGTGGATAGCTCTGGTCAAATAAAGTCTGGCAGTTTTATAGCTAACATCATTGGCGACGCAATAAAGGAACTTGGAAAAGAAAATGTTATCCAAGTAATCATGGACGATGCCAAAAATTGTAGGGCTGCAGGTAGAATACTTGAAAGTCGCTTCTCTCACCTATATAGTGCTGGTTGCAGTACACACAGCTTGAACTTGGTATTGCAAGATTGGTACAAGAGGGAGGACACAGAGTGGTTCAAATGGATAGTAGACAATGCTCGCTTAATAGTCAAGTTTGTTTTGAAGTGTCAGAGGGTTCTTGACATGTACCGTCAGAGGATGTCTACTATGTTAAAACTGCCGTGCGAAACTAGATTTTGCACCAACTACTATACGGTAGAATCACTAATAAAAAATAAGAATGCTGTGATGGAGACATTTGTTTGTGCCACTTTTTCAGAATGGGAGGCTGGTCAAAGGGAGAAGATAAAAAGAAAAATAGGGGTGATCAGAGATCTACTAGCTGATCGCCACTTCTGGGATGATGTGGTGGATGTGCACAATGTCATGATGCCCATTATGCTCGCATTACGCCAACTGGATTCTACCTTGCCTAACATAGGTAAGGTGTGGATGGCTTGGTGGACTATTCAAGAAAGCCTTGCAAATTCAGAGGAGCCCCAGGAGCCAATTGTGAAGCCTTGGAAGACACCATTCACTCAAAGAGGAGAGAAATTTTGAGAAAGTATGTGCATGGTCGATGGGTTGGAGCACATAGTCTACTACACAACGTAGCTTTCTTATTGGATCCAGAGTATTGGGCAATGGAAATAGACAAACTTGATGAGGAGGTGCTGGAAGACTTTTATGATGTGATAGGTAGGTTTTATGATGATCCTGATGAGCATGCATCAGCTGTTACTGATCTTACGAAGTTTAAACTCAAAGAGGGTAAGTTTGGTACAGAATTTGTGCAGAAACTTGCCACGGAGCAACCAGCATGGAAGTGGTGGATGATGAATGGTGGTAGTGCACCCACCCTTAAACGCCTAGCTGTTAGAATCCTAGCCCAATGTGCATCCAATTCAAGTTCTGAGAGAAACTGGAGTACATATAAATATGTACATTCCACCATCAGAAACCGCCTTCTAAATTCAAGAGCTGAAAAATTGGTGTATATGTACTGCAACCATCGGCTATTGGCAAGAGTGCAAGCTGAGAACTACAAAGAGGAGATGCCGCGCTGGACTTATGATGTAACCAATGATGAGGTGGACAAAGACAGTGAGCTGCAAGGGGAATCTCATGAAGTAGAAACTACATGTACTTTAGAAGAGATTGAAAAGAATTTGGAAATTGAACCAACTTTGACATGTCGCAGCAAGCAACGGTGGTTTAATTAATAGATTATCGAATCCATTGAGTGACTTCTGCTTAAGTTCAGAAACTGTTTATCTTATAAGCTTTTTTTAATATTTAGTTTAAGGTTTAGACATTTGCTTAATAATAAACGAAGCCCTTAAAAACCTTTACAAGGACACAAATCACTATTAAAGCTTCATAATATACAAAGCCCTAACAAATCGTTGCATTATCACATATCATAATTGAAGCTGAAGAGAAGACAATTCATAATTCACTAATAAATTCTCGCAAGACAACGAGTCAATGTTATCAAATGTTACAAAAACTATCCAAGTGATAGTGAAATATTTGTGAGAATATCTTCATTCTCCTGTTCACGCTGACATTTAAGCTTATTATAGTCTTCGGACATTTTGAACATTGCATATAGCTTTTTGGATATCTCAAACTCACATATAGCACAATGAAAGTTATTCATCATGCTTTGCATCAAGCATGATATATGATACATATGTCCGCATGGCAAGCTGAAGTGACCACACCACTCATGAAAGAATGATGTACATATGGGGCAAGGACCACCGTGCTCACCAGAAGCTGGAGGGGCCTCAATAGATGTTGGGTGCTCAATCAATGTGGCAGCATTTTGTTTTTTTATAGTCGCCTCTAACTCTTTTACGTGGCGAGATAGCACCTTCACCTCCCTTTGCAAGTCTCTATTTAGGGTTTCTTCTACATGAGAGCCTTGTGTAGCTTGTGATGCTTGCCTGAGTTGAGTTTGAAGCTCCTCCTTAACTTGATGCACTTCCATTGATGCACCTTCTAGTGCCAATGACATCTCTTGCCGTGTGACGGTGATTGCAGTACTGCGAATGTCCTCAACCGTCATGTGAGGTGTCCTTAAGCTAAAGTCCACTGCTTCACCCAAGACATAATGCATGTATAACATCTTGGCAAACCACAATGGACAATCCATATGATGCATAGGATGACCCATAACATCGAGATATATGTTCTCTCCATTGTCTCGTATGTCTGCATTAATGCATTGTGATAGCTTGAGTCGGCCTTTCTTGAAGTTGTAATATGCAACGCCTGGCCATATGGATTTCACCATTTCTCGGTCAATCCTAGTGTTCACCTCTTTCCATTGTGTACCCACTGGGTTGGCCCACTGGGAGCAATGAGGAGCAATTCGAGCGGTGTCGTTCACTCCACCGCCTTGACACATGGATCTGAGACGCTCAAAAGCGCGCTTAGCCCTTTGATTATCATTATCCATATCCTGATTAAACACTATACTTCAGTTACGGCATACAAACTTAATGATAATCAATTGCTATAAGAGTAACCACCATTTTACGACAATCAATTGCTATAATTTTAACCACCATTTTACGTCAATCAATTGATATTAGAATAACCACCATCTTACGACAATCAATTGATATAAGAGTAACCACCATTTTTTAAATCAATGAATGACAATCAGTGACTCCACGTGGCTTATTGCTTGAAACTTCAGAGAAAAAACAAAACTCATAGAAAATTTGTTGTCTATTGAGATATAACAAAGTGTTTTCATTACTCATACATCATCCATTGCGCATAAAACCCAATTTTTAAAAGTGCTTTTATAAGTCACAAGTCTCAGAAAACCCTGCTTAATAAAGTACATCATATATCCATTAAAAAAAGGCTACACTCAATTCAGAGGGAGGGCGTAAGCATTGTTCTGGCTGGGCTTCAAATCTTTCTAATTCTTCGTCCAAAAGTGCCAAGGTCTTTTTGTCTGTGGATTTCTTCCTCACCCAACCTTCCACAACAATCCTAGATATGGCTTGTACCTCCACTGAAACCTTATGTTTGAACCAATCTGTGCTGTAGTAGTCAGAGAACTCTCCACAAAACTTACAAAATTGCCATATCACCCATCCTATGGCGTACACAAATGTGGCCTTGGTCCATGGGCATAAATTCTTGCCATCTAGTAACTCAGGAGCTCACCAAGGATGAAGCTTTTGCCAGTTTTCATCGGTATTGTTGGTCTTTTGTGTCTCTAAGCCAACACGCAGATCCAATCCCCAATCAATTATTCCAATACGGGGAGTGAGATCCTTGGTAAAGTCCAACATGATGTTCCATGGATGGAGATCATTGTGGATCACTCCCTCGTCATGTGCGAATCGCAATGCCTTCACCAAGGCATGGATCAATGAGGGAGAATGATTGCACAGGCTCTTGATACGTGTTTTCTTGTCTTCATAGGGCTGCTCCCATTTAAAGTCTTCAGGGATCTTTCCTTTCCCCTCTTGATGCGCTACAAGCGTCGTGAAAGAGCCATGTGGAAGGGGCACTGTCTCCATAAGATCACCTAAAGTTCCCCCATTGAAGTAGGGAAATATCAGAAACCATGGAAACGTTACAGAGTGGGCAATAATCCTCACAATCCCTCTATGGTTGAGATCTACTCCACTTTCTGATGCAAAGCTTTTTCACTGATGCTTGGCCTGTCCTTTGAACTCCTTGGCACAATAAGTATTCGTTGCAGGAAGGAAACTGATCCCTTTGATTTGAACTTGCCACCCTATGCCATAAGCCCCTGACCCAAGTTTCTTGATCTTCTTAATGCACTTATTTGGAATGCCCAAAGTCATACTACATTCAGAATTGTATATACTGCTCTCCAGGTGACTAGCGGAAGCAGTAGCACCCGATGTTCCCTCAATGGAAGCCTCCTCAATAAACGGTTCTCCAACTTGGCTGCTCCCCATAACTCTCGTGATAGCCATTCGCATTTTCTTGCTTAGGCCAAACTGTGTGTCTATGTGGGATGCTCGCCTTGACCTCTCCTTTTCAGCTCTCCATCTCGATGTGTTCCAATGCTCTAGCTTACCCTTGTCTACTTCTTGAGGGCATTCCTCTTTCAAATTAGAGGCCACCTTGGGAAAATTGCCCACCCAACTGCTCAGTAATGAGATTATTGATTCGATTGTTTTGTTTGGATATAACAACAAAATTTTGCGGGCAATCTCACTGTATAATGATTGCAATCTAGACTCATCTGCAACAATCTGCGCTATATCGTCGGGATCTAGTGCACTGACGATTGTAATCAACAATTGTCTAATTTTCTTTTTGAACTCTATCACTGAAGTAGCAGAAGGATCCATTTTGCCTGCAATGGTATTATTGCAAACAACACATTGTGAAATATAACTATGTGCCACTCCATTTGGATCTTTTCTACGTGAAAGAAAAAGTGCAGTATGCCTCACTGTACAACAACTTACAAACAGATGCTCCTGTCATTCTAGCAGCAACACACCTAGTCGCAATTGCAACCATGTGCCGAAGCATGAATGACTTGGAGCAACATAAAACATAGTCACCCTATGCTTTTGCAATGACACACCTAACCGCAATTGCAACCATGTGCCAGTGCATCCACGCACGGTGAGTTATTTCAAACAGATGCTCCTGTCATTCTAGCAGCAACACACCTAGTCGTAATTGCAACCATGTGCCGAAGCATGAATGACTGGGAGCAACATAAAACAAGTCACCCTATGCTTTTGCAATGACACACCTAGCCGCAATTGCAACCATGTGCCAGTGCATCCACGCAGGGTGACTTCTTTCAAACAGAAGCTACCGTCAATCTAGTAGCAACACACCTAGTCGCAATTGCAACCATGTGCCGAAGCATGAATGACTGGGAGCAACATAAAACATAGTCATCCTACGCTTTTGCAATGACACACCTAGTCGCAATTGCAACCATGTGCTAGTGCATCCACGCACGATGTCTTCTTTCAAGATTCAAGCATATGAAACACTATGAAATTATTTGAGCACACATTCATGCATTAGATGCTACCGTCATTCTAGCAGCAACACACCTAGTCGCGATTGCAACCATGTGCCGAAGCATGAATGACGGGAAGCAACATAAAACATAGTCATCTTGCGTTTTTGCAATGACACACCTAGCCGCAATTGCAACCATGTGCTAGTGCATCCACGCATGGTGAGTTCTTTCTAACAGATGCTCCTGTCATTCTAGCAGCAACACACCTAGTCGCATTTGCAACCATGTGACGAAGCATGAATGACTGGGAGAAACATAAAACATAGTTACCCTACACTTTTGCAATGACACACCTAGCCGCAATTGGAACCATGTGCCAGTGCATCCACGCACGGTGACTTCTTTCAAACAGATGCTACCGTCAATCTAGAAGCAACACACCTAGTCGCAATTGCAACCATGTGCCGAAGCATGAATGACTGGGAGAAATATAAAACATAATCATCGTACGCTTTTTCAATGACACACCTAGCCGCAATTGCAACCATATGCCAGTGCATCCACGTACGATTATTTGATAAAAGAAATTTTATACCTTTAAGTTTTAACACAAAAAACTCAAAAAAACATCAATAAAATAAGGAAGGGATTAAAAAATTACCGCTACACTGCTTTGAGAATGTGGAAAGCTGCCAGAAAGTTTGGTGAAGAAGACTTTTCAATGTACCTCTCTTGTGAAAAAGACAAGCACCGGCGTCGTCTTTATATAGCCACGGCGGGCCCGGTGGGGAAGTGGCTTTACCCGGCGGGCCCGGCGGGTTAACTACTTAGTCCGGCGGGCCTTTAGCCGGTCTCCAAGTCTCCTTGCAGGTCAAAAACGATGAATGTCAATTAACATAATATTCGTTATTTTGCATTTCTATTGATATTAACCTGAAATTATAGTGTGATCACGTCATTTTAAATCCCTGTTCTCAATTAGCTATTCTGGTAAAGTGTTGTTTGAACTTTGCCACTCTTTCTTCCCTCTTCTTAACATAGAAACCCGCTACGGCCTCACAATCCATCTTCAAAGTTTCAAGACTCATAACCTTATCCTGAAAAACCTCTTGATGAGTCTTATCAACTTGCCACATATTTTTCAGCGCCCCTAACTACACATGCACATGGAACACTGCCTGTTTTCCATAAACCAACTCATAAGGAGTAAAGTTGGTAGCCACTTTGTAAGAAGTCCTTAAATATCTGCCCATTGGAACTCTCAACTAGACCATTGCACTATAGATGGTACTGCGATGAAAACCTGCATTGAATACCTAGATTTTCCACTAGTGCACACACCAACTTGCTTCTGAACCATTGCCTTCGATAAAAAATGAGTAATCAAGGCACTCCAAAACGACAAAATATGCAATCAAAAACAAATTGAGCAACTGCATGAGCCTTTACCTCTTTCACTACTTTAGCCTCAATCCATCTGGTGAGATAGTCAATAGCCACCACAATGTACTTCTTACCGCTTGCTGACTTGGGCAATGGACCAATAGCATCCAAAACCCATTTCTTAAAGGAATCTTGAGCTATGATAGACCCTTGTGTTTGGCTACCACCCATCACTCACCCATTGTCTGGCATTGATGGCATGTTTTGCACCAATAGTGCACATCTTGCACAACAAAAGGCCACCAAAATCCTCCTCTCAAAATACAGAATAGTACTTGATCCTTGCCTTGATGTCCTCTCTCCTCATGGCACTACTTCAATAGCATACCAATCTCATCTTTGTAAAGAACTCTCTGTAGTACTCCATCTCGATCGTACATCATTAGATATTCTCCCACCAGAGTGAGATTTTGAGATTTCTCTCCTCTTCTTTTTCAACTTTGAAATTCCCTTTGAGCATTGACCTGTGCTCAAATCATTAACTTCCTTTAGAGTCTCTCTACCTGCATAAGTAGCCAGGGTCAGATACAAACTCGACACTTGAGTCTGCACACGACTACTAGCCAACCAATCAGCTTCTTGATTTTGTTCCCTTCTAACATGCTTGAACTGCCGCACTTTTCAAAGAATTTTAACAACTTCTTTATAGAAAAAAACCAATTCTTGAGAAAGTCTCTCTGTACCTGCCATTGCCTCAAAAGCTGCTTGATAACCAACAGAGCATCACCTCTTACTATCCATTTTGATATGCCAAACTCTATACACTACTTCAAACCCAACTAAAAATTAAGATACTCTGTCTCATTGCTGGTATGGACATCCTCCAAGTTGTAAGCCTTCTAAAAGATTACTTTGTCGTGTGGGTCTTGTATCACCACACTTCCACCTGCTTTTTGTGTTACCCTCCTATAAGCACTATCAAACCACATAGTAAAGGACCCTACTAAGATGAACTTGAATTTAAACTTCAGGATCTCTATCACCCACTTCATAATCCTCTTCCCTGGCTTCAAGTGTAGCACCAGCTCAGGCAGAAGATTAGTAGACATCAATACATAGACTTATAAACAATCATATACACTTTAAACTTTCTACAGGCAAAGACTAAAGCCATCTCCACTTCTCTACTTCCGTATATGTCGCCTCTCTAGGACTTATTACCTTGATCTCAAAGTATACAGGCTTGTAGCTTCTTCCCACCTTTTGTAACAACACTGTTCCAATGGTCACCATACCTCCTCGACTAGTGCATAGAGGCTACAAGAGGTTGTCAATCTCTCGGGAAACAACTAACAACTCGCATCTAACTCAAGCTACACTCAAGTGACTGAAATTACCAAAAGCCAATCGCTCATCTACAAGCAAATCACATCCGTTACAGCATCAAACGACATCCAAACATAACGAAACTTCTAGGACAAGTTTATAAGACCTAAGCACACGTTCCAAAATCACGATTATTAACAGCAGTGGATTTTTGACCTAGTCATTTTCGACCCAGAATGCATCTAAATGCTTAGCAATGATGCCCCAATACCCCGCCTATGCTTAGTTTTTGATTTAAAAGTGTAAATTCCTAGTTATGATGAAATTAGGCCGCGGGTCGGCGACGCCAAAAGCTACGAAATACGGTGAATGGCTTACGTCAATACGTAGAGCTCTTACCTGCGGTTGCAATGCAACAAACGTATTCGCAATGTGACAACCGGAGAGGGAGTAGGAAGCACGAGAAGGAGATAAGTGAGCGCCGTTAGCTCACATCACTGTGTATTTCTTATCCAAAAACTTACAAAAATTGGCTTTTATATCTTAGCCAAGTTTTTTGGGTGGTCAAAACTAATAATCTGGAGTTCTACCAAAGCTGGTAAATGACTGGTTGATACAATCTGGAAGCTTGTAGCCCCGACTCATTAATTACAAAGTTTATCCAAGAAAATCGGAGTTACAATATTCCCACTTTATCAAAATAATAATTGTTTTACAAGGAGAACTCCGAAAAATGGTGTCTGTATTAGCTTGCTGCTAACATTTCCCCCCTCCTCGCCTGTGTCGTCCCTTGACACAACATTATGGGCTGAAGTAGTCTTTGGGTTGACGGCAGGCAAGGCGGTCTTTAAGTGCTTCCAGTGCCTTCTGGTATCTGATTCTTCGTTCTTTGTCAGGCACTTGCAAAAATTGCATGGTGACTTGATTCTTCAGTTCCACCGCTGAGTAGCCTACGAACCTGGATGTTAGGTTGTTTACCACCAGTGCAAATATCTTCGTTCGCCAGGTGAAGAATCCAGTGTAGAAGGCTTCTTCAAAGGCTAGCATATCATGCGAGGGTAGGAACATGCATCTCGCATAGAATCCGTAAAGGATTTCTTTTGAAGGTTTCCCACTCAGATCGTAGCATAAGCCTTTGTTTCCTTCCAAGAATGAGAGCCATGGGGCTCCTGTCTGCTCAGACTCATTGAAAACTTGTATGCATGTGAGTAGCATCTTGCAGATCTTATATAAAATTGCAAAGGAGAGATTTGGCAGACTCTTGAAGAATGACATGGCGCTCATTTGGGTTTTCACCATGTATTCCTCTGTCGCTTGGCCTCTCTTTGGAGCTAGAAACCTGGGGAAGTTGAGCCAAGTTGGCCTCTTCTTATGCAGTGCTTCATGCGCTTGCCATGTCCTTACTCTAGGTATAGGACATAATGTTGGATATCTTTGTAAGGTTGCAGGTGCTCTTGTGAACACAATCAGGTATCTTCGATTCTTATTCAGCCAACTTAACCTCCACTTTGGGTGGTCTTTATCTGCGCCATATTCTTGCATATCCTTGTACAATCTTTCTTTTACCTGTAAAAGTTCTACTTTATTGAGAGGGTACGGCAGGGACAATTGGTTCCATTGAGCGTTGATTTGACTGGGAGTGAGTTGAGTGACGTTGATAGAGTGTAAAACTCTCAACTCCCAATCCATAGCGGCCTTCCACTGATCATCCACCTCTAAGGTGATCTTCTCCCTCAGTGCGTCTTCTTCAGCTTTTGATAGCAGGACCATTGGCACTGTATCTGCATCTGTGATGTGAATCTGAAAATCTTCATCACCACTCGGCTCTCCTGTGGACTACGTCTCAAACTCAAAAAACGAGACCAAGGGTATGTCTATTTGTGGCAGCTCTGAAGTGCCTACCTCTTCCTACGTGTCAGGATTCTTTCTCTGAGGATTTGATTTATCCGCTTGAGTTCTGCTATCTCCTTCACAAGATCCTCCTCTCTTTGAACCCGCATTAGTGCAAGGTCTCTGCGCTGTGATTGTTCAAGATTTAATTCCAATTCTAAGTCCTTGTTTTTCTTTTCAAGTGCCTTGTACACTTCATCAGTTCCCTTGATCGAGGCCATGACTGGGTTCTCTCTGATTTGCTGTAAGAAAATGGCATGACCATTGATTCTCTGTTCAGAATATTGTAGGGAAGCATTGGCAATATCTAACTGCACTTGAATTTTTTGAGCTGACAGAGAGGTTGTAAGAAGTTCATTCGTGACTTTTGTCAACTGCTCATCTTTTACCTTGCAGCATCAGATAATTTGGTGAGGAGATCACCTAGCTCCTCCATTTCTTTTTGTTGTTTATCTCTGGCCATCTGATGCTGATCCGCTTCTGTCTTCAGCTATTACACTTGCCTTTGGAGATCAGTGATGATAATCATCGTGTCTTCTAGCTCTACTTGAAGAGCTTTGATCACCATTTCCAGTTCCTTGGCCTTTGTGTTGCGGTTCAAAGCTGCTGAACAGAGTCTCTCCGTCATTTCCTGCATCTGACGTGCATATTCATTGACATGTATTATCACTTCATCATTTAAATTCCACTCCTCCTGTCTTGCCAGCTGGGATGTGCCTGTAGCCTTGTGTGTTGCTTCTTGCTGCATTGTAATTGCTGGTGGTTCTTCTGTGGAGGTAGATGGTCAGTCTTCTTCTTGGCCATCCTGAGGCTTTGATGCCTCGGCAGTTTCTGGCTGAGTAGAAGTGGATGGTGTGGTCTCAACCCTTGCTGTCTCTTCAGGTGCCGGCCTTTCTGCCTTCTCTGGATTGGGCTCCATCTCATGTGTAGTGGTTGGCTCTTTTTTTGTATCTGCTTCCTTATCAGTTTCTTCCTCCGACTTTTGAGTCTCTTCTGCTGCCTACTCCAGTTTTGGCTCGGCTTCTTTTTCCTTATGTCCGAGGTGTGGTCAGCTTTTTGTGCAGATTTTGTTCATTGGGTGGACTCAAAATCTTTCTCTTTTTCAGTCTCTGCTTCTTCATTGGTACCTTTGCTTGCTGGTGATGGTGGTGAGTTAGGCATGGGATGGTCTCGTTGTTCCAGAGGTAGTGAGGTGGGTCGGGGAGATCCATGGCTTTCCTCTTGTGTAGCCGTTTTCTCAGCTTTCGTTGCAGCTTCTTCTGCCTCTTTCAGCTTTAGGGCTTCGGCTTCTTGATACATTCTTTCTAAATATTCTGTGAGATCACCTACCTCTTTTCTGGTATGATTCTTTGTTTGAGGTCCTTTCAGTCCTGTGGGTACCCACTTTTCTGGATCCTTCCCTTGTGCTTGCCTACTGTGCTGGTAAGCCTGTTTTTCTCTTTCAAAACACGCTTGTTTTTGAGCTGGCTCCTCTTAGTGTGCAGCCACAACTTTCCTCTTCATCTCTTCTCTCCGAGCTCTCTTTTCTTCGTTGTTAGAGCTCTTGCTGCTGTGCCGCTCTGGTGAGCTCTCAGCTGATTCATCATTTGATTTTTGTGACCTTTTACCTGACCTTGTAGCTCGTGGAGAGGGTTGTGCTACAAAAATCCATGTATTCTGATCAGGGGCAGGTGGTAGGTTGTCGGCCATGCCCATGGCATGATAAGCTATTCTAGTCAACACCTCTAGCGCGCCCAAGTATGTGATTTTGTCTTCCTTCTTGGTGCCCTTCAAGGTTGTCAAGACATGTATTTCGTAGCTTTTGGCATCGCCGACCCGTGGCATAATTTCATCATAACTAGGCATTTAAACTTTTAAAATGAAAACTAAGGGTAGGAGGGGTATTTGGGCATCATTGCCAAGCATTTAGATGCATTCTAGGTCGAAAATGACTAGGTCAAAAATCTACTTCTGTTAATTATCGCGATTTTGGAACTTGATCAAAAGTGGGGTTTGAGGTCATAGGCATGTATGCTTAGGTCTTATAAACTTGTCCTAAAAGTTTGGTTACGTTTGGATGTCATTTGATGCTCTAAGGGATGTGATTTGCTTGTCGATGAGCGATTGACTTTTGGTGATTTCAGTCACTTAAGTGTAGCTTGAGTTAGATGTGAGTTGTTAGTTGTTTTCCGAGAGATTGACAACCTGTTGTAGCCTCTATGCACTAGTCAAGTCAGCTTCGTCCCATGGTTTGACAAATTAATTGTGGTTCTCGCTAATACTGCAATAAGATAGGATGGTGAGGTTAGACATGCGTCCCACATTTGGTGCCGCTACCGGGGATCTAAGAGATCTAAACTAGGGAAAAACACGAGCGTCTTGTGATATTGTCCTTTAACTTCCTCTAGGTTTGCCTAGAGTTCAAAAATCTCTTTTAGAAACTGCATAGATTAAGATTGTCGTCTTTTGCTATGTGGAGGTAGCTTGGAAGTAATCGTACTTGCTAAGTTCCTTTAGGACTGTAGGATTATAGATTTAGATTAGGATTTGGAGAATGGTTGGTAGACGAGACAAGTCTTAAGATCAAGACTCTGGAAAACATAAAAAACACAAGTGTTTGTGGACACTTTCCACAACCCCATTGCATGAGAAACTAGGAGTAGGGTAAGTAGGATCTGAGGTGGATTCCATAACATTGCTCTTTCTGAAAGAATCAAGTGTGAGTTGTTATGTAAAGTTGTAGAATTTCAGGTATGTGGCTATAAATAGCTTGAAAAGACTCGAATTCACTCAACCCGAAGAAACGTCGAGGTAAAAATTTCAAAAAGTTGATCAAAACTCAGATTATTTACTTTTTCTTGACATTTTAGGTCAAATTAAGTTTTGACTTGATTTATAGGCTTCAAAAACATCATAAAAAGACTGTCTTTGAGAAAATTGCAAAAAAGTGCTCATTTCAAGCCTCAAGTTAATAATTGCGATTATTAACTTTTTTCTCTAAATTGGCCAAGGTTCATACCATTGACTCATTGCATGTGTACCATGAAACAACTTTTGTAAAGGCCCAAAAGATTTGGATCACTAAATTGGCAAAAAACTGGGTAAAAACTAAAGTTTGTAATGACTTTTTGAATCTTGAGGATAAATTGGGAAAAATTTGTCCAAACTTGTTGAAAACTGATCCATAGGCTTATATTGATGTGATAAACATGTATACATGCTTAGTTGACCAAAAACTTGCAAAATTTTGGCAAAAGTAAATAATCACGATTATTTACATCCGTCCTGTTTTTGAAATTTTTTGACCAAGTTGGCATACCACTAGCTTTATCATGTTGTAATAAGCCCACAAGCCAAATTTGGATCATTGGATTGAAAATTGTGACTAAAATTGCAAAGTTAGTCTGCAGACCGATAACTGAAGACCATTTGACCAAAAATTGTCCAAACTTGATGAAAATTATTGGCTAGTGACCTTAACTTAAAGTGCTTAACAGATCTATGTAAAAGTTGGGGCAAAAATTTGCAAAAAATTGTCATGAGTAAATAATCGCGATTATTTACATCTGCTTCAAAACTTGGTGATTTTGCAAATTTGAGTATACCACAAGGTCAAGCACATCAAGTAGACCCCACAAATCAATTTTGGTGAAATTTGGACCACAAAAGTGAGACTTAAGCCAGATTCTCAAAATCAGAGTCTGCGGACACAGAACAGTGGGTAAACTTGATCAAATTTTGTCTAAACTTGTTGAAACTTGCCCAAGGGCTTTAACAAGTTGTATACTTGCCAAACCAATCCAAAAAGCGAGAACTTAACAAAAGTAAATAATCACGGAGACAATAATCGGCCATAGGGAAATTTTGGGTTCAATCAGATCAAAATTGGTACATATACACTCACTTTATAGGTTACAGATTAGACCTTTGTTTTGCTAATCTGAATCTGAAAGTCAAAATTTTGACTTCCATAGCACGATTTGAAGTGATATACAGAGACCAATCACGGGAGTTCTAAAGAGCTCTACTGTCCTTATAGAAAAATAGCTAATTTGATTAATTTTGTACAAGAATTAGGTTGTAGACGAGGAATCAGTGGCTTGACAAAAAATTGCAATTGAATCGAGTCAAAATTGACGACAAGTCAATCCAAGGTGAGTACTCTATCCAGGGCTTCATAAGTCTATATGAACCTTAGATCCGGTCGTGTAATAGGAAATCAAGGCCTATCCGGAGAAAACACCAGTAGAGTATCCACTGAAGAAAGCATAAATCAAGGCAACTCCTTGCACACAATTCTTGAAGAAGTCTCAGACACTTTTTCATATTCAATATCCGAAATGTCTTCTTATTCGACTCACTAGAAAACCGGAACGACAATGCGCTATAAGCATATACTCTCTTTTTGCAAGACTAATCGTCATGGAGCCCAGGTTTACTTGGATCCTAACGAAGAGTATGCTATTTGCATTGATGACCATGGTATTGAGTTCGAAGAAGAAGTTAGGGCAAACAAACAAGGAAAAATGTACATGGATCGAAATGGAACTCAATATGTACAAGTCAAAGATCTTGATGTGGTAGACAAATGGGGATTAGAAGTAAACACTATAATCCCAGATATGTCAGCAAAAGAAGGACCACCAACTCTGGAATTTGAGGGATACGATCAAGTAGACTTGAAGCCTTTGAAATGGCTTAGTACGGATAATCCTAGGATTGGAGTCTATTGTTGGGAAGATAGAAACATAAAAGATCTTTTGTGGACTCTCATGCTAGACCAGGACAATTAATGGCCATGAAGATCATCTATATTTTCAAGATCAAAGATAAGGGATCTGCGGACCTACCAACTTACCCGTTTAACGATTGTTATAACAACAATTATGTTATGATGACTCCTGAGGAGGTAGAACGCACCAAATACCAGGGGTATTCCATACGGGATTGGATATTGGATCAAGGACCAGAAACCACTCCAAGAGACGAACATCGTGAGAGATCATCTGAGAGTAATGTGAAGAAACCAAAAATCACCTCATCACGTAGAAAACCGGGTGACACTAAGGCAAGTTCAAGGCTACACGAGTCACTATTTCCGATAGACTGGTTTGAAGGACTCGGAACAGGACCAACTCCCAAAAGACGTGGTGTTGAACCAAACAGACGTGTCAGACCAGTTGATTTTAAAAAATGGGTCAGAAAATACAGTGGATCAGGGGATCCATATGACCACTTAGCAAGCTTTAAGCAAGTGCTAAGAGCAAAGCGTATATTTGATTTCCATACTCAATTCGAGGGCTTTGGAATGACATTAGAAGGACAAACTCTGACATGGTTCCAAAACATTCCACCAAGGTCGATCATGGACTTGAACACATTAGCTCAAGGATTTTTAGCTTCTTGTTCTAAAACGGGGATTAAACATAATACGGTAGCTCAAATCTATAGCTTTAAACAGAAACATGGTGAGTCTGTTAGGGATTGTGCAACTCAAATGAAACAATGCATTGCCAGATGCCCACAGATGGAGATGCCTATTTCTGGAGGGACTGCTAAACAAAGAACTTCATGCTATACTCTATAGTAAAAAGCATACAACCCTAGAAGCATGTGTGTCTGATGCTATTGACCTAGGAGACAATTGTGAGATCTTAAATGAAGAGGATGTCCCTAAGTATTTCCATTGCGAGAAGACAGCATCCACAAAACCAGCACAAGTGCGAACAACTGCTGCGGCACCACTCTCAGGAAGATATGCTAAAAAGGATGAATGACATGATGAACAATATGCAAAAGCCACCTATGAGAGGACCATGACAGGGGACCATGACAGGGGATACCCCCACAGGGACAACCAATTAGGCCACAAAAATGGTGTTCAATCGAGGGTAAATGGATCAACCATGAGACCCACGAGTGCTACTTCAGACCAAAGTATGATGGGAATGTTCAGTACGTACCCGTGAGGCCCCAGGGACAACCCATGTGCAGGTATCAGCCTAATATGGCTGAAGCTCAAAGACCACCAATGGGTATGGAAAGACCTCAACCTGTGTTGGGACAACAACCTCCTTATCCAGGACATAATGCGGTGCCTGAAAAGTACATGCACTCAGAAGGAGTCATAGATGAACAAGCATTAGTGCCTGTTACATCCTATGCATAGCCTAGTCCATCTACAGTAATGGTAGAGGGAGATTGGTATAGTCCACACCCACCACCAATGGAGGAAACCATGACTTATGCTCCACCAGAGCTCGCACCAATGTATTATGTAGCTAATCAAGGTGTCAGACCTCCCATGGGAAGACCCATGATGAAGCCCATAATAGGAAATTGTCATAAGTGTGGTGTTGATGACCATTGGAAGAATGAATGTCCAGAGCCTGACAAAAACCTCAAACCAATTGCAGCCTATTGCATACAATGTTGCAAAAAGGGAGGACACTTTCTGGAAGATTGTCCTAAGAATCCTTTGAACAAGGGAAAAACTGTACTAAACGTAGTCCAAGTGATGCCTAGTAGCTCATCAGAGAGCGAGCAGATTTTTCCAATCAAGGTAATCACTAGAGCCTAGGCAAAGAAAAAGAAACACAATTTCTCTGATGATTCGGAGAACATGAAAGTTTCTTCTCAAAGAATCAAAAGGAGCAGAAGCAAAAGATATGAGATGAGAAAAGAAAAACAACGGATTGAAAACGAAGAGAAAGCAAAAATGCTAGCCTAGGACAAGTTGAAAGAATCTGGAAGTGAATTCAAGGAAACAACCGTGAAATTTGGAGGATCCATTCTGGTTGATAAAATTTTTGAGCCTATCAATGCTGCCTTGGAAGCTTACCAAGCATGACTTAAAGCAGGCCAAAACATGGAAAACAAATGGAAAAACTATCCATCTCCAGACATGGAAGCAACGAAGCTAGAAGATTATCAAAATTTGGTAAGAATCACGCAAGAAATGCTGGATAAACAAAAACCCAAGCTTGAAAATATTGCAAAATTGGAAGAGCTTGCGGTAGAAGAAACGAAAGCAAAATCCGATGTGGTGGCAGAACCCCACCTTGAAACAAATGAACCAGAGCTTATAGTGCCGTATATTGAAGATGCCTCAGACGGAATTCCATTCATAGAGGAAGACTTGCCAAGACACTTATGGGAAAAGTTAAGAGAGATCAATGATGGGAGCCTAACTTTAAAGTCGGCTCCTATAGAGGAAGTTGGTCGGATAACCTACCATCTGTTATAAACATGGATTTACAATCCTTGTACGGGGATTGCGGATCAGAAGCTTCAGGAATATCTAAACCTGTGACATTAAAAAAATTACCTTCTTACTTGGGAGATAACGAAGATGAATCTATCATTTGCAAGACCACTCAAGTAAAAAGAGCCAAACAGACCCTAGAAGTAGACAACATTCACTCGATCATGTCTACACCTCTCAAATGCACTCTTACTTTGGGAGAACTGTTGAAACTCAGGCCATACTTATGGAAAAATTTACAAAAAACCCTAGAGAAGGATGGGGATAACGGGGTTAATCTCTAAGAATCTGGGAAACTTGAAAAATGAAACGGAAAACAAAGAGATTCGATCAATTCCTATGAACAAGGTTGGAGAATATTATGAAGGGGAAGAAGGAAACACCACCCTCCTAGTGAAATATAATGACATTGAAACCTTGGCAATACTAGATAGTGGAGCTGGCATAGCCATAGACACTAAAGCAGTATGGGAATCCTGGGGACATCCAGCCATTAGACAAACGCGAATGAAATTGCAGTTGGATGACGGACACATTGAGAGACCACTAGGGCTACTAGAAAAAGTGATAGTCAACTCCTGTGGAATTGAATATCAACACACTTTTGCCATAGTAGACTTTGGGAAAAAACTCAACTATGAAATTATATTGGGAAGACCTTTCATGCGACAGATACAGCTTATCCAAGATTGGGGAAATGACTATCTGTACTTGAAGCAGGTGTGATAAATAACAAGAGTCAATCTAAAAGATCACACCTATAGAGCTATCTTCAAAACATCCATCCAAGAGTTTGATTCAGTCTCTTCGGCTGAAACTAAACTCCCATCATGGCTAAACAAAGACACTCCTATTTGGATGTGCGGAGCTTCAGAAAATGGAAGCTTAAGACGAGAGGAATGTATCTTAGAAAGGGACTGTACAGACAAAGCCTACATACCTGAACCCTTTCCAGAACATTTATTCGAACCATTGGAGATATACACCACCGAAATGGAAACCACGGAAGAGGATGGTAAGGATGTAATGCACATTCCATCCCATTACAAAAAGTATACTCTCCAAGATCAGAAAATAATAATTGAACAACCTATTAGGGAACTACGGAAACAAGGCGAGTCATTACAAAGGACTTGAAAACGCTAAAAGGGTAGACTTGGCTGAATCAGGAGAGGAGCCTAGACCGGCTTACATTGCAAATGACTTAAGAGAAGAAGAAGAAAAGCTTTTGCTAAGCTTGTTAAAGGGATACCGGGATATCTTCGCTTGGTCTTACAAGGATCTCAAGGGTGTTGATCCAAAAATCTGTCAACATACTATACCCATGAGAGATGATGCGAAACGAAGTAAACAGAGACCATACACTTATAGCGAAACATTTTCCAGAAAGATCAAACAAGAGATTGAAAAACTAAAGGAGGCCAAATTCATTTACGAAATTGAACACATTGATTGGGTATCTCCAATTGTGGTAGTACCTAAGAACAATGGGAAATTACGAGTGTGTGTTAATCTTAAAAAAGTGAATGCAGCTACCATTAGAGACAACTTTCCTTTTTTGATAACTGAGCACGTTTTAGAATGAGTGGCAGGAAAAGAAGCTTACAGCTTCTTAGATGGCTTTTCGAGATAAAATCAACTATTTGTTGACCCAAAAGATCAGCATAAAACTGCTTTTGCAACAGAATGGGGTATATTTACCTATCGGGTTATGCCATTTGGATTAACTAATGCTCCATCCACATTTCAGAGATTGATGAGCCATGCTTTCAAAGAGTATCTTCGAAAATTCTTGGAAGTATACATGGATGATCTATGTGTACATTCATCAATCCGGGCTGATCATTTTGAACACCTCAAAAAGGTATTCGAGAAATGTAGAGTTTATAGGATTTTCTTAAACCCTAAAAAGTGCACATTCATGGGAAGACAAGAGAAAATTCTTGGACATATCGTGTTTAAGAATGGTATAGCCACCGATATTGAGAAGATTCATGTTATTGCTGATTTGCCTAGACCAACAACAGTCAAGGGGGTACAAGCCTTCATGGGACATTGTGGATATTACCGATGGTTCATCTACATGTGCGCTATAATTGCAAAACCCATGTATAGCTTGATTACGCACTTTGAATGGACCGAGGCATGTGAAGAATCCTTCATGAAGCTTAAGCAACCTCTCACCTCATCTCCAATACTGAAAGCACCCGATTGGAATAAGGTATTCCACGTACATGTAGATGCTTCAAACTTTGCTATTGGTTGTATACTAGCCCAACCAAGAGATGGGAAAATCGACTTTCCTATTTCTTATGCTAGCCGACAATTGAACATGGCAGAAAAGAATTACACCACCACTGAAAGAGAAGGACTAGGAATGATCTATGCCATTAAAAAGTATAGGCATTATCTATTGTCCAACAAGTTTGTGTTCTTTGAGGACCACCAAGCTTTGTTATATTTGGTCAACAAACCATGCAGTACAGGGAGAATAGTGAGATGGTTCATCATTCTTCTGGAATTTGATTTCACTGTGGTTGTAAAAAAAGGCACTACACATCAACGAACAGATTATTTGTCAAAAATCGTTTCAAGGGAATCACCTAAAGGGGTAGACAATGATCTACCAGATTCCTATTTGTTCTCCGTGGAAATGATACCTAGATGGTCAGAAAACATTGTGTCATTAATGAAAATAGCTCAAGTGGATTCACAAATACCACTTTCTATTACAAATAATTTAATCGAGCAATCGGATACGTATCAATTACTAGCTGGAAGGCTATATAAAAGGAATCAAGATGGGATATTTCTTTTATGAATTAACCCTGAAGAAAAGAAACAATACCTAAGTCAAGCACATGTTACCATAGTAGGACTTCACTTTGCAGAAGATCAAACTATGCAACGAATCTTAAGACTTGGGGTATTTTGGCTGACTATGAGAAGAGATGTTAGATCTTTTGTAAAAGATTTCCCTCAGTGTCAAAAACAACCACCCATTCCTCACCTAACATTGTTTCAAATGTCATCTGTCCCTAAGTGGAGCAACTATCTGGTTACTTACTTATCGAGCCGAACATTTCTTGAGGATATGAGTAAACGCCGTCAAAGAGCAATTGAAATGGAAGCAAGAGACTATGCTCTTATTGGGAACCAATTGTATCGGAGAGGTAAATATCAACATTTACGTCTTTGTGCAAATGAAAACGAGTATATTCTGATTATAGAACAAGCACATGTTGGATTAGCTGGAGGTCACTTTTCTAGTGAGACCACTGCAAGAGCAATCTTGATGGCAGGCATATGGTGGCCAACACTTTTTGCAGATGCCAAAGAATATGTTCGAAGGTGTGATGCTTGTCAACGAGCAAAAATACCAACACGAGTAGACAACATGCCCTTAAGACCAATGATGGGGTCTAGAGCCTTCGCAAAATGGGATATAGATTTTGTTGGACCGGTACAGCCACGTGCTTATAGAACCCAAGCTCAATATATCATTGTAGCTATGGACTATTTGACCAAGTGGACCGAGGCTAAAGAAACTCAAAAGAATGATGCCAGAACCACTGCTGCATTCTTATCTGAGTATGTATTCACAAGGTATGGACTGCCAATAGAGATTGTCAGTGATCGGGGAACTCATTTCCTCAACGAGGTAATAGAGTATTTTCTTAATGAGTTTATGGTTATCCATAACAAATCAGCTCCTTATCATCCACAAGAAAACGAACAAGCTGAGCATACGAATAAAATTCTTAGCTCAGTACTGACCAAAGTGGTTAGTTCAGGAAGGACAGACTAGGAAATGAATCTCCATACTGCTCTATGGGCCTATCGAGTTTCATTCGAAACAACTCTAAATGCTACAGCCATTAACCTTGTTTATGGTCTTGATGCCATACTCCCAATAGAGTTTCTATTGCCGAAGTTAAGGGTAGCACAGACTCTTGAGTGGATTGGACATGAATTTTCAGAAAGACTTGAAGATTTGGAAAAGCTAGACGAGCAAAGGCTAACTGCTGTAGCTCATATCTATGCACAAAAGCGGAAACAAAAACAGTTTTTTGATTACCACTTGATCACAAAAAGTTTCAAGAAAGGGGACTTAGTTTTAGTCTATTCCCTTAAGCAACACATTCCCAAGTTTAAGAAAAAGGGAAATGGACCATTTATCATTGAAGATGTATCTCCAAGTGGAGCAGTAAAATTATCACCCTAGATGGTGAAGCAATGGCTAATTGGATTAGTGGATGTCGTTTAAAGAAATAAAATTTTCCACTAACCAATGAATTGCTAGAGAGAATGCATGCAACCAAAAAAAGGAAGATCAAGCGACAACAGGTTATTGATGAAGCCCAAGAGGAAGCTAGACTTCGGGTACTGAAGCATAAAGCCGCTCTCAAGAATCCATAGATACCGATTCCCATCAACACTTTGGAACTAGATGATCGACAATGGGAATTACCTAACTAGAGCGCTTCGTTAGCCGTAGAGTCCGAGGGTAAGAGAAAACAAGAACCTCTAGAAGACACAAACTTGGGGGATGGGAGGGGAGAGAGAGAGAGAGAGAGATGTATATTTTTTATTATTGTCCTCGATGGACAAATATGACCTGTAGGACCAAAGGTACATGTGATTTCTTATTATCATTTTGGGTGGTCAAATATGATGTATGGGACCAAAATATACATGTGATGAACTATATGGATAAGTGACTCTCAATGATCAAGGATTATGTGACGAGACACAGTGGAAGCCCACGCTATGGCTGGAGCGGAATGTATGTAGGTATAGGTCATGGCTGAAAATGTGAGAAGCAGTTTCAAAATTTGAAGGTGAATTCTTTCCAATCTAATTCGTCATAAATATGAATGTGTTCATGATGCTCAATACAAAGTCTACCAAGTACTATAAACCATCAAGTTTGCAATTCTTGAAGTTTAGTATGAACTATGCTCCTTTTTCCCCCAGTAAAAGCATCAGAATTTATATTAAGAGGGAGAGATCAGAAGCCATTTCAACATGTCAAAAAGTTGAGAGTATTGGTGTCTCAAACGGCAAATGCCCTAGGTGTCAACGGCAGGAAGATGACATTCCTCATCTGTTCAAAGATTTGCGCTTTATTCCCTCTTTGGGCTTTGTTCCCTCTTGGAGTCGGTTAGTCTTAGGGCATTCCATAAATCAGCTTTTGGAGGGAGAGATGCAACAAATTGTTTGATCAAGCTTACCAAAGTCCATGTATGAGAGTTCTTTGTTCTGGTTTGAACTTGCAAACAAGTTGAAGCTCGAGAAGTGTTGACTTTACAATATCAACAATCAGCACAATAGAGTCAAACGAATGACAATCGACACTAGAGTTGTAGATGCAAAGATGGTCGGACAAATTGCCAATGCTGAGAGACTTATTTCTCAAATTGACGAGGGTTATTCAAGTCTTGCCTTGAGGTGTTCCTGATCCAATTTAAGAATAGCTATTTTTGTATGTCTCTCTTAGGACATCAACTATGTAGCTTGGGAGTATACCATCCTTTTGGATATTATAATATTTTGAACTATGCTCTTGAACATGTAGTTTTGTGTGCCAAAGAACTCTATGACAAGCATAGGACTTGAGACATGTTACAAAGAGGAAACCAAGATACCAAGCTACCACTTGGGTGATAAAGAAAGAGAGAGACCAGAATAGCTGCTTAACTCACTTAACAACCTTATTAGCAGCTTCACACCCCACAATTGTGGCCTTCATGTCACCTGTATGACCACCATTTCCCCATTTGGAAGATTCACCCGCACCTACAAGCACAAATAGCCTGATGCCACATCAATCAAGAAGAAAATTCTTAACCATGAACTTGTAAATGTTATTGAAGTCTACCTGATCATACTTTCCACTTAAAATTGCGACCCTGGCTCTCTCACTAATTTGGAGGGCTTTCATGCCAGGCTTTTCATTAAAAGTGATACCTTGGTCACTTTGTATCTCCACATAGGTCTCCAGCTTGCTATCGAATAAGCCTAATCGATTCCCATTCTAGAAGAATGTAACATGTCCAAACTTCACTGTCTCACTATCTCAAACTTCCAAAACGATTAATTTCTAAATATACTGCATAGCCCTCCTTGGCATGAGGATTAACAACAAAAAGCTGACTTGTAAGGCCTCTTCCAAATGTACCTGCATGCAAAGGTTTGGATTCCTTTCTTTGTGAAGTATTCACCTAATGTCTGGTCAATTTCGGGAGGGCTCACCAAGTACTTGCTAGGGAGCTTCAACTCACACATCATATTGAAGCATACCTGCATAGTGAATTTTGGGCACACACACCCTATCAAAGTTATCAAATTTTGCAAACTCGAGAGCTTTTGCCAACATGATCATTCTGTCTGCTCTAAAGTTGAAGGTTACAACTGCATCACCATCAACAATTGGAACAATAGACTTGCCATTTTTGTCCACAATCACAAATGGAGGACAGTATTGGTCATTGAATTTTGGATTATCTTTGCTGGGCATATCCTCCTATAAGTGCTGTCCAAGAAACTAAATTTGGGGAGAAACCCTCCCTCCGCATTCGCTAAAAACACCCCTTAGCTTCCTGGCCCTGTGCGGCCTGTCGAACATATCCTATAATCAGTGCATTCCAAGAGACTTCATTCCAGACAGAAAGCTGGTCAAGAACTTGTTGTTCTTTCAAAAGTACACCACACTTGGCATACATGTCAACCAAAGCATTGCCAAGCAGTTCTTTCCAATAGCCCTTGATTGAAAATCTCATCGTGAATTTGTTTGCCCATATCAATGTCTCGCATAATGCCACATGCCTTCAAAATGCAAGCATAGTCCGTGACTGCATTTGGAGAGAAACCCTCACTTCGCATACAATGGAAACAATTCAAAGCTTCCTGGCCCTAGCCTTGTTGGGCATATCCTGCAATTAATGCAGTCCAAGAGATGACATCTTGATTGGGAATCTCGTCCATAACTTGTTGTGCTTTCCAAAGTACACCACAATTAGCATACATGTATACCAACACATTGCCAAGCACGGCATTCTTCTCCAATGACCTCTGACTAACAATCTCGTCATGAATTTGTTTGCCGAGATCAATGTCTTGAATAATACCGCATGCCTTCAAGGCACAAGCATAGGTGATCACATCCGGAGAGAGGCCCTTGCTTCTCAAGCGGAAAACAAAACCTGGCCCAAGTTTTTTTGAACGGCATGAAGGAGCTGTGTGACCTTATTCGTCATTAGCATTATGCAACCTCTTGCCAAGCTCACTTTTTTCAATAAGATTAAAAATGCTTGTAGCAAAATCTCACGTCTAGCCAAAATAAAAGAGGACATGGATGCATAATGTCTCTTTTGGCAATCCTTGAACAACGTTATGGTCAGGCACAATTGCGAGCCGGCAGACTTCCATGGGTAGCAATGTGGACTAAACCAACAACTTTAGCATTATAACATGTAGGTGTCATTGTCAGACAATGTTAAATTCAAAGGACCTTCTAAAAGACTTGACCCTCCCAAAGCATTGATTAAAACTAGGTTCGTCCTCATCAATCCCATGTACAGAATCAATGGTCACAAAACCACAATGTGTGTACAAAGGAGTATAGAATGACCCTGATGCACCTACTTCCACATAAATAAGTCTGCATAACAAGAGTGAAATGTTTCTCACCATACACCATTTCTCTGCCTTCAATCAATGAGTAAGGTAGATCAAAGGGGGGGTATATGCAAGTGTTGGACTTCTCCCCTTGGATTTTGCTTTCTATTAACACAAGTCAGTCATATTGGGGGCATGGGAATGCACTTTGCCTTGGATGGGCTTGGTGAAAGTCTTCGAAGCCGACTTCTTGTCATTCATGAGTGAATCAGGTTGTGATGCTGCTATTTTGGCCTCTGCCTCCGCTTCTTCTTCAAGGTCCAACGACTTGCAAACTCCAAAATCTCCTTCGCCCCTTCAAAGTAGCTCATGCATATGTTGTTGCGGGGTCATAAAAGGTGTGGAGATTGATCACACAAACAACAATCCATTGCGCCTGCTTGCAGAGAAGGGGACCCTTGGTCGTCTTTGCTCAAATCTCTACACAAAAAGCGCCTTTCCTTGAAAATCCACAGAGAATCTTCTAGGAAGGCCCCTTTGGCTACAATCTCCTTTCCTTGTAGAATTTTTCCGAAAACAGAAGCTTGAAACAACAATCTTTGATCTTTCAAAGTCTTGCTTTATCTGCAAAATAGAAGTAGGGAGCCTTAAGCCGAGAGAGTACAGAAAAAGTTAAGGAACTTGGAGAGGGTGAGGCATGTCAAGCGACGATGCAGAAGCCATGGCGTGCGGGCCTGTTAGTGCGGACATGAGCGGGGACCTGTAGGATGGTGCATGCAAAATGGTCGCCTAGGGGGGAGAGGGAGAGAGAGAGAGAGAGAGAGAGAGAGAGAGAGAGAGAGAGAGAGAGAGAGAGAGAGAGAGAGAGAGAGAGAGAGAGAGAGAGAGAGAGAGAGAGAGAGAGAGAGAGAGAGAGAGAGAGAGAGAGAGAGAGAGAGAGAGAGAGAGAGAGAGAGAGAGAGAGAGAGAGAGAGAGAGAGAGAGAGAGAGACCCAGGCTCGATTCCGTATCTAGGCACAAAAAGAGGAGCCATGTGGGCTAACGACAGGCCAGGAATTTGGAATTGCCCACTACGCTAACGAAGTAACTAGTCTTGCTTGGTGGGCCTTGCTATATAGCATCTATAGAATAATCATGAAAAGCACACCAATTGGGATTGAATACAGCTCATTGAACTTAGGATTTAGAAGCCACTACTGAAGGACATTTATATTGTACCCGCGTTCGTCTTCATTTCAATTTTTGTAATGTCAGTCTAATTGTACTACTTTTTCAAGCAGCAAGGTTGTTATAGTGTTGGACGTCTCATCTATGAGTACAAATTATTTATCATGGTAGAGTTGTTGATGTAGTCATGCACATGAGCTTCATCTATAATACATGCACCCAAGGTACAATTGATCTCATCTACGACTGTTTTTCTTTCACGAATAATGGTCAAGAACTGAAACAATTCAGGGTCCATTGCATGTCTTACATATCATGACATCTTGTACAAAGTGTAAGGGTTGTAAAGCTCTAATTAAGGCGGTTTGTTGTTAGTTAAAGCATTCATGCTTGACACATGATTATGAGTAATTTCACTTAATTAAATAGACGAGATATGCAAAATGGCAAAATACAAAGTAGAGCTTGCTAAAATAGATTGATATTGGAAATGTACAATGGTGCTCTTATATAGAAGAGCCATACGATGACATACAAGGTGATATCATAGGTTAGGTGGTGGAAATATCCAAGATATTATTTCTAGCATAGTGCCACACAGGCTATTAGGCTAGATATTATGCCACATAGGCTAATAGGGCTAAGAGGTGTTGCATATGCCATAGATAAGAATAATAGGACGTGCCCACCCAAAAATCCTCCCCTTGGACATGGACTATAAATGAAGACAAGGTATAATGACCAAAACGGTATCCACTCACGATGACAACATGTTATCCACTCAGGATGACAACATGGTATCCACTCATGATGACAAACATGGTATCCACGCAGGATGACAAAATGGTATCCACTCAGGATGACAAACATGGTATCCATGCAGGATGACAAAATGGTATCCACTCAGGATGACAAAATCCACATAGTATGGTAAATCCAAACAAGAAAATAAAAAGTCCTCCCCTACAAATTGAGAGGCTGCAATCTTCAAAGTATGTCGTCATCAAGCACAAGGTTGTTATCTCCTTATTCATAAGGTTCTTTTTCATCATCTTCTTCAACTATGTGTGCTGCTCCTTGCACTTTTGTCTTCCCTTTCATGTTGCCTTTTCTTTTGTTGTCGTTGAATCTGTTGTTGTTGTTGCTGGAGTTGATTGCATAACATCTAGAAGGGGGGTGTCCCTTCTTTCCACATACATTACAAGACTTGTTGAAGTAGAAATATTTAGCAATGTGGCCTAATTTACCACAATCAAAACATTTCATGACCTTATTTGATAAGGATGATGCTACATATACTCCTCCCCTTAAAGGAAGGTTTTTCATGTGCTTCTTTTCTTCTGCTTGTAGTGAATTTACAACATCTTGGAGTGTAGGTGTGGGCTCTTTTTCTTCAAGCACAGTGACAATGTGATCATAAGAAGAAGGTAATGCACTTAGAAGCACTGCAATTTTATCCTCCTCTGGAACTTCACACTCAATGTAGGTGAGCTGGGTAACAATGCTTTTCAGCCTATTTACTAGGCTTGCTATGTATTCATCGTCGAGCATTGTGAGTTTGTAAAGCTATTTCTTGAGACTTATTTTGCTCTTTTTAGTTTTTTGCACCAAAATTCCTTTCTAAAATATCCCAAGCTTCATTTGCATGATAGCATTCATCTATAAAATGGACATAATTATCATGCAGAGAAGTGATTATGATGCCTAAAGCTTGTTCGTCTTTGGCTTGGGTTTGTGCGCTCATTGTGGCAGCTGTAGCCCTAGTTTGTATCCCTTCTGGTTTTGCTTACTCTAAAGGTGCTTTGACTATTGCCCACAAGTTCTTTTTCATTAAATATCCTCTCAGTTTTGTTTGCCATGTATGGAATCCTTCACCGGTGAATTTTTCCACTCCTTTCTCACTCATTTTGGTTAGCTAGAGGGGTCTTAGATTTAGGAGACTCTCCTAATTCCAGTATCTGCCTCTTTACAAAATAATCACCGAAGTGATAGCATACAAATCATAAAAGTCTTGAAAAGACCTTAGAAATTAAGCACTCTATTTACCAAGCTTTGAGCGTAATTGCGGAAAGCTTCGTTCAGATCATTTTCACCGACTTCTTCAATGAGGTTGAATTGTTGATGTTGAGGAGCTCGTTGTTGCACCCTAATCTTTTTGCACTAATGGTCTTGATATTCCTTCCTTAAGATTCTTGCCTTTCGTGCAGTCGAGACAGTTGAATTTTATTCGTCGGCTTTTGAATTTGAGAGGGTGTTGTTACTAGCCATTCAAAAGGTTCATAAACATTCTTTATTTTATTTTAAAAAAAAACCGATAATAATGCTTAATCGTGAAGCTACATACAACTAGGGTAGCCAAGAATGGTGCGACTAATGCTCAAAGACCTCGTGTGAGAACAGTGGCCTATTAAGGCTTTGGAGGCCTTTTTTTAAAAAAAATTACAGTTGAATGGGTCGCCTGCAACCATGACGCAGCAGGTCGTGAGTGGAATGGCGAGCGATGCTGCGCAGTGCATGGGGAGGATGAGCCTGACAATGGTAGTTGAAGCTCGCAGATGCTTTTGATGACGATGTCGAGGGCCAGAAAGGCTATAGGTGCGCAGTAAAGATGAGGCGTGCTCTAACGGTAGCCTATGACAGGGCTTGACAGCAAAACTGCGGGACAGGGGGCGCAAGCAGTAGTAGAAGCCTTCGGGCAGTTTTGAAGGCTTGATTGATGCAGGAGGGCGCGACAATGCTGCAACCAGCAGGTGTGTTTGTGTGTGTGGGGTTGAAGGCCGTCTCATTAACGGGTTTTTATTAACTGGATGAGAATGAAGGCGAGAAAATCTGCAATTGCTCGTGGCGAATGAGAGCAACACAAGAGGAGCAGGTAGTCGTAGCAAGGGGGTTGTGATGGTAGCTAGGGCGGAGCTGCGAGTTTATGCCGTGAGGAGAGAAGTTAGCACACTTTGATAAAGATAGGAAGTGTGGGTACCCATCTTATAAAAATGATAATATCCCTCAATTGAAAACTTGAAAACCTCTCTCATTAAATGAAAATGACAGAGAGCCTCTTGACTCTTGGCTTATCCTCCCAGGCTTTCCTAACACTCATCACAACCTGAATGAGACACCTAGCTAGACCATGAAAATGAATACACTTACCATGCATGTAGATAGAGATACACTTAAAAAATAAAAGATAAATAAAATATTTACAATCTATAATAGTGCTAATATAAAGCAATTGAATCGATCTCCTAGTTAGAAGAAGAGGCAGATGAACTAGCTGGGAGATTATTCCTAAGTAATCTAGAATAGCCTAGAACCATGACACGCTCTGATACCAGTTGTAAGGGTTGTAAAGCTCTAATTAAGGTGGTTTGCTGTAAGTTGCATTCATGCTTGACACATGATTATGAGTAATTTCACTTAATTAAATAGACGAGATATGCAAAATGGAAAAATACAAAGTAGAGCTTGCTAAAATAGATTGATATTGGAAATGTACAATGATCCTCTTATATAGAAGAGCCATACAATGACATACATGGTGATATCATAGGTTAGGTGGTGGAAATATCCAAGATATTATTTCTAGCATAGTGCCACACAGGCTATTAGGCTAGATATTATGCCACATAGGCTAATAGGTCTAAGAGGTGTTGCATATGCCATAGATAAGAATAATAGGATGTGCCCACCCAACAAAAAGTTGCATGTAGCCACTGGCCAATGGACCGAGCTTGTGATATGGCATGTGTTACAAAGCTTCTGTGCATGAGTACAAACTGGGGGTAGCTGGGCAAGATCACCGAACATATTTGTTGCTGAAGGGATCTGCCAATGTACTGCTTTCTATATTGATATTTTTTCTTACAATAAGGTCAAAAGTCATTTGAGTTAACATGAATAGCATGTCTATAATTATAATATATGCCTCTTTTATGTCCAAATATCGCTCATCATCGATCTCATGAATAGAGAGGGGATACTGTTGAGTTGTGGTTGGTATCTTGAACTGGTAATGGACTGTAGATGTAATGCTGCTAAGTCTTGTTGCTTCCGTTCGGATGGCAAAGCACCCAACAATAATATAGAAGTGAGGGCAGTAGGAATGTCTATTTTATTTGTTTTTCGATCTTGTTTAACGCTATATATGTGAGATATGTCGTCGTGCGGGAAGGACATATTTCTAGATTGTGAGGAAAGATGTCACATTGCATGCTCCAATCTTTATACAATAGAGTAATTTCAAACCATGACCTAGCACATGGACAATAAGCTAGTTTCAAGTTGGCTACGGTTTTCTCTCTATCTTATTGACGCTTGGACCGTAATCTTCGAATTCTAGGTCTTGAGAACTTCATACTGACACCTAGTACAGGAGGAACGAGGACATATATAGTATGGCATCGATTATTTAGACACCTAGTATGGTACAATTATTTAGAGCTAAAGTAAAGATGCACAAGGTGAATTCACTTAGTATGATACACCACATGCATTCACTACTTGTGTATTCACTATTGGAATACATCACATGCATTGGCTAGCAACCGTATGCAAAGGAGTTGCGTGTGTAGCTAACATATGCAGATGTTGATCAACATCGAGTGTATAGTTCTAAAAACGAGATCCAAATAAATTGAAGCAAAGAAAGTAATGCAGAAAATTCTAAAACAAGCAAATAGATAGAGCATGAATGAAGTGCAACAATACATTAGGGAAAATTTGGACTCAGAAAGGGGCCCTATAAAGAGTTTGACTTTCTCTCTCATGTCCAAAACGGGCGTTTGGTAAAATTTTTACAAATCAACTCTAAACTTGGCGGAGCTTTGGCAGTTAGAATCTACTCTTCAAACTCTTTTTATTGATATCTAGCATGCCACGAGATTCCTCATATTTAGAAAGATTTTATTTTTGATTCTCTAGATTGTAGACGGAGTTGTCACATCACAAGAGAATAAAAAATAGAATCTTTCAAAATATGAGGAGTCTCATGGCGTGCTATATATCAATAGAAAGAGCTTGAAGAGTAGATTCAAACTGTCAAATCTCCGCCAAGTTTAGAGTTGATTTGCAAAATTTTTACCGCACGCCCATTTTGGACATGAGAGAGGAAGTCAAACTCCTTATAAGGCCCCTTTGTGAGTCCAAATTTTCCCTAATGAATGAGGTTCTTTACTGACCTGTAATGTTATATTGCTACTTTTTGACTGTCCAATCTATAGGACGATATTTGAGTCGAGCTACAAAAAAGCAATGTGAATAGTTAAACATATCGTCTTGCACTGAAACATCACATACTAAAAGTGAAAAGTATATAGTGCACGTCATACGGAGGTGCCATACAAAAGTATGGTGGAGAGATGGCACTGTGGTCTCTCCAAAAAATTATAGGAAACGAAAGCCGTGCCCTGCCCCGTAGCGTTTATGTGTTGCGCCAAGCAAACTCGTGCGCATGGAAAACTGGATACAGATAACGGACCTTGCAGTGTTGTCGAGCTGGAGTTGCGCTTGTGCAATTGGAACGTGCACTGTTGTGAATATATGTCCTCCCTGTCATACAAAAAATACGCAGATGTAACTTTATATTCTATATTGTCCTCTGATCAATATTACCTTCTCTCTCTCTCTCTCTCTTTCTCTCTTTCTCTCTCTGTTGTAAGTTGTTTCGGTCAGTAATTATGTCTTCTTGTCTCCTTGCTGACTAACCTGCGTTATATATCATGCTTCTTAACTACACATGATAATGGGAATCTTGAGGTCCGTGGTCCCATCTCTAGTCAAAGGATGCAACTTGAAGGCTGTCAAGGTGCGATCCCCCCAAAAGATGCAGAAGCCAGTGCTTATGACAAAGGTACTAGTAGTTCTATTAATGATGTGATTGAGGTGGTGACATGAAGCCTGCGAGAAACCTAGCCCTTTTTTGTATACAACCAGATTCCATATGTTCAGTCCAATCGATGTCACCTCCACCACCCCATGCGGTCAACTCTCCTTCTCAAGCCTTGGTGACCCTCCAATCAAAGAAAGCCAGTAAGAGATGCAAAGAAAGCTAACTCATCTCTACAAGAAAACCGAGATAACATGCAGCATCATGAGGAATGTATTTGCACAAGAGGACGCTTGCCATGCAACATGTATGATATATTGAGTGTATAACTGAAACTGGAGGTTGCAAAATTCATTTAGCAGTAGACAAACTTTGTCTTCTTGACGTTGAAATTGGTTCCGCACTCAGACAATATATTAAGAGCAGCATGCCCTGTGCTATGGAATGTTAAGTCACTGTTGGCAATAATTGCCCTCGGCCTGTTCAATATACTATAGCTGCTATATGGAGTTTCTATCTTGACCGCCTATTGCACAAAAGACCTTTGATAAGATGTGAATAGATTCTTTCACTGTCCGCCCTCGAGTAGCATACCAATGTGATGTCTGCCATCTGTAGCCATCTGAACTTGATCCCAGAGCTACTGTGTACATGGACCTTTGCTCATAAGATCCACCACCGAATTGTGGTTCTTGGCAAGAAGGGAGCTCCGAAGCAGTTACTGTTGCATGTGCGTTCAAATCCACACCACCAGCATTCCTTGCTTCCTATGCAACTGCTGAAGAGCAACACTGCAGTATACTGTTGTTGCTAATCTCAATTGTGCCTGCATTGGCTGCCGCTTGCACACGATTTAGCAAGAGAAGCTCTTTACAGGCCGCAATAGCGGCCATATTGTCTGTAAAGTTTTTGCTATCCCACCCAATTGTTGAATGGTCAACACTTTGAACTGTTGTTGGATTCTAATAGGTGTTGACATATTGGTATACCTATCTCCAGAAATGCCATTACTCCGCAGTCCTTGTTCTTCACCTTCTCCAACATCAAATCTAAAAAATAATACGCTTCCGCTTCTGCTCTTTGACTATTCTTTTGATCATGGTTGGCAGCATAGGTACCTGCACTACCCTCTAGCTTGATGATCTGCGAAGTATTATGGGGGGTTGGTTTGTGTCATTGAGAGCCCTCGTACGCAGAGGAGAGAGAGAGAGAGAGAGAGAGAGAGAGAGAGAGAGAGAGAGAGAGAGAGAGAGAGAGAGAGAGAGAGAGAGAGAGAGAGAGAGAGAGAGAGAGAGAGAGAGAGAGAGAGAGAGAGAGAGAGAGAGAGAGACCTGTTCAAAATCCAATGAATGCTCCATACAATCAGGAAAAAGATTCTATTGCTGAGCCATCCATTCTAGCTCATCGAAGTCAGGAGCGTCCATGACACTGTGTGTATGTCAGGGAGCTGCTACCCCCCACCGTGGCAGGGTGCTGCGCCTGCCATTGTGTGTGTTCTGCCATGCCCTGTACTTATTACTGGAATGAATAGAGAGGATAAACTCTCAGCCCCACTCACGATGTTTGTCTTGGAGTCTCCTCTTCTTTCTCTTTCTCTGACTCATCGCGCTCCCATCGCTTTTCCGAAGGTTGACAAGCAGTGCTCTGTTCTTGTCTTTTATCTTGTTTCCAGTGGAGTTCCTGGCCGTGCGATTGGAGAGGTGGGCAATGGCTCAAATCATGCCAAGTGGCCAGTTCCACGTTCAAGAAACAAGAAAATCGACTCCTTTGGCTCACCAAGTAACTAGAGTGCGTCGTTAGCTCTATTCGCATCGAATTAAGATTGAGCAAAATATTGGAAACTATATATGCCATTTCAATACTTCTCAAGTGAAAAAAATTTGATTATTTGATGCTATTAATTAGTCTAAGATATTGATTGATTGGGAGGAGAGACATCAAAATGAAGGGAGAGAGAGAGTGTGTTTTCATCAAAGGGTGTTATATTTTTTTACCCGAGAGAGAGAGGGAGGGAGGGAGAGGGAGAGAGAGAGAGAGAGAGAGAGAGAGAGAGAGAGAGAGAGAGAGAGAGAGAGAGAGAGAGAGAGAGAGAGAGAGAGAGAGAGAGAGAGAGAGAGAGAGAGAGAGAGAGAGAGAGAGAGAGAGAGGCTACCGATTGCCGTGGTTTAGAGGTGTACCTCGCAAGAAGGAGATACCGATTGTAGTGCTTCAGAGGGGTACCTTGCAAAAAACCACGAGGAGGGTTAGAGGTTTGTCAAGCTCAATGTTCATAATCATATGACATGTCAATGTTATTAATTGTTTGTTATTCCATTTTTATGTTTCAAAAAAAAAACATGCAAGTTTCCTTGCTTGGGGAGTTTGCACAGTCCTCCCAATTTTTATAATACGAGGGAACATGCCATTCCCACAGCAGTGTGCAATTTTCAGTGTGTTCATTAACTGGAAAACTGCATTCACAATGTCAAAAATGTCAAAACACACTGAATGATAATGCTTACTCATCGGGCGATTGAGCATCTGTCATCGATGCACCTTGCATCAACGATGTTGGGCATCCCCTGCTTTTAACCTGCCTGCAAGAGGCGACATCCCATGGAGGATGAAGGAGATAGGCTTGTGACTGTTTGGGTGAAGGAACTTTAGGAAGAAGCGGGTATTCTTATATTTCAGTTTGTGCCAATTCACAGCCTATCAAAATTCACTCGTCGCTTCATACATCCAAATCTGGTGGAAGCAAGAAGGATGGTGCTTAGCTATAAAAGGCACATTAACAGTGGGCAATCAACATCAACTAGTGTAATTACATCAAGGAAAGCGGTTCTAAAGATTTACAATCAATAATTACATCAAGGAAAGCGGTTCTAAAGATTTACGATCAAAATGAGTTGTGTGAGCAAGGACCTTGCATGTGGCATATTGCACGTGAGACAGAGATGATAGAAATTCGCTTATATGCAAAGCAATCTGTGGAGGTTCGCTATGCAAAGCCGATTGTGCAGATTCGCTTTATAAAGCTGCTGCATGCGTTTTCCATTGAAAAGTGTCGCCACATGGATGAACCTCCAGCCAGAATTTTGAATCTGTGTCTATGCTAATGAAGGTACGACGAGAATTTCTCAATTTTCATATGGTAAAAGTAGTCAGGGATTTGCTGGCACATCCATGTGGCACATATCTTAGAATCAATTCCCAAGAGACTAACATAGAAAGCTCATCATGAACTTGTTGTGCTTTCATAAGGGCACCACATTTGGCACACACTCCAAGAGACAGCGGTTAACAACCCAGGCCGAAGCTTCCCAAACACAACAAAGTCGTGCTATAAGAGACCTCCAAGAAATTTCTAGCAAGAATCTCTCAATTCGCATCGGGTAAAGCAGTCACAGCTTAATTGCCACATGCATATGGGACATATCCTGGAATTAATGCACTCCAAGAGACTAACATAGAAATCTCATCAAGAACATTTTGTGCTTTCATAAGGGCACCACAATTCACATACATGTCCGCCAGTACACATATTTTTCCAACACTTCTTGGGCAAAAATCCATACATTGAGCAAGAATCTTGACTTTTCATATGGATAAGACAGCTCAAAGCTTCCTTGCTAGAGCCATGTATCTCATATTCAGCAATCAACGCACTCTGAAGGCGACATTTTGCATAGAAAGCTCATCGAGAAGTTTTTGTACTTTCATACGGACACCTCATCTGGCATACATATGGATCAAATCATTTCCTGAATGTTTTTGCAATAGCCCTTGACTTGCAACCACATCATAAATTCTTTCACCCATTCAAAGATCTTGTATAAGCCACAAACCTTCCAGGTGGAAGCGTAGGTGATTGCGATTAGAGACAGAACATCCCTTCGCATCTTGTAAAAAGAGCCCATAGCTTCCTTGCCACGACGAGGATCCCCATCAAAATATTCTTGTGCTATTGTGACAGCACTACATTTGGAATACATATAGATCAAAGCACTACCAAGCATGGCGTCTTGATCCGATAGCCCCTGGCTAGCAGCCTCATCATGAATTAAGAAATCGTACATGTGAAGGTCTTGCCTAAGCTTTCCACAACCAGGTTGACCATATCTTGCAATCCACTCACTCTAAGAGACAACATCCTAGAGAGGACCCCATCAAAAACTTCTCATGCTTTTTGATGGAACCACATTTGGCATACATATAGATCAAAGCACCGCAGTCAATGCATTCCAGGAGATGACATTCTCAACAGAAATCTCTTCAAGCACTTTTTGTGTTGTCTCAAGCTCTTCAAGCACTTTTTGTGTTGTCTCAAGCGCACCACATTTTGCATACATATCGACCAAGGTAGTTCCAAGCACGACATATTTTTTCAAGAGCCTATGACTAGCAATATAATTGTGAATTTTTGTGCGTATATCAGCATCTTACATCTTGCGTAGTGCCACGTGCCTTCAAGATGCACACGTAGGTGATTTAGGCTTGGAGAGAGGCCCTCGCTTTGCATATGCTAAAAATAGACTAGAGCTTTCTTGTCCTGCCCCTGTGGGGAAAATCTTGCAATCAATGCATTCCAAGAGTCCACACTCTAGACAGGAAGCTCCTCGACCACTTACGTAGAGCCACAATGAATTCTCTCACCAATATGAAGGTGTTGCGTCAAGCCACATGACCTCAAGGTGCAAGCATAGGTGAATGCATTTGGAGAAAGTCTTTCCCTTTGCATCTGGTTAAAACAAAGTTTTGTTGCCACAACCATTCTGGGCAATATCTTGCAATCAACACGCTCTAAGTGACATTATCGAGAGGATTCCAATCAAGTCTTTTTCAATGATTCCCTGACGGCACCACATTTGGCATACATATATACTAAAGCACTCCCAAGAATGCCATCTTTCTCCAATAGACCTTGATTGGAGCTCTCGTCGTGAATTTTCTCACCCATGTTGATGTCTTGTGTAAGTAAGGCCACATGGTTGAAAGGTGCAAGCATAGGTGATTTGCATTTGGAGAGAGCTCTTCCCTTCGTCGCGTCCACCAATGAAAGAAACACAAAGTTTCCTTGCTCATCAAGACATTTATCTTCCCTTCATCGCATCCACCAACGAAAGCAGCACAAAATTTTCTTGCTTATCAAGAAATTTATGTGGTTTTATAAGGGCAGCACATTTGACATACATATAGCATTGCCAAGCACACATGTTTCTTCAATAGCCGTTGACTAGAAATCTCATCGTATATTTTCAGTCCCAATTAAAGATCTTGCGTAAGCCTAGTGCTTTCTTGAGGGAGGCCTTCCCTTTGCATCCAATATCCCGCATCAACATGCTCCAAGTGACATTACGGAGAGGATGCCAATCAAGAATTTTTCATGTTTCCATGACGACACCACATTTGGCATACATATCAACTAAAGCACTACTAAGCATTCCATCTTTACGTTGACTGGCAATCTCGTCGTAAATTCTATCACCCATGTTGACATCTTCCGTAAGCAAGGCCACAATGTTGAAAGGTGCAAGCATAGGTGATTTGAATTTGAAGAGAGCTCTTCCCTTCGCATTGACTAGTAAAATTAGTAGAGTGTTTCCTTGCCCACAGCCATAACAAGCATCCTACAATCAACCTGTTCTAAGAGACGACATTTCAGATTTACATGTCCAGGAGTGCACCACCCCACCCAGCATGATATGGATTTTCAAAAACCCCTGCCTTAGAATCCCATCATGAATCTGCTTCCCCCTATCAATAGCTTTGTTTGTGGCACAAGCTTTCAATGTGCAAACGTACGTCACTGCATTTAGTGAAACACCCTCACATTGCATCTACTCAAGAAAATTTAGAACAAATCAATCTCGTCCTTCATGTGCATAACCTGCTAACACCATAATCCATGTTGTCAAGTAGTGTTTTGGACTCATCAAGATTTCCACATTGCCATGCACAAAATGTTTCTGCAACAGACCAACAATAGCCCCTAATTGCATAGGTGATCGCATTTGAAGGAAGGCCTTTCCTTCGCATGTGCTAAAAACATCTTAATGCTTCATTGCCACAAACATGTTGTGCATATCTCATGAAAAAGGGTCCTTATTTTGCATATGGTGAAAAATCTGATTTCTTCGTTATTGCCACAGCCATGTTGGGTATATCCTGTAGTGCACCACATTTGGCATACATATCAACCAAGGCCCTACCAAGCACGACATCTTTTTCCAAGAGCCTTTGACTAACATATAATTGTGAATTTTTGTGCCCATATCAACATCTTGCCTAGAGCGACATGCCTTCAAGATGCATGCATAGGTGATTGCAGCCAGAGAAAGGCCCTTGCTTCGTGTCTGCTGAAAACAGATGGCATTCCTTGCCCTGCTTTCTACACCCCACTTGGCATAAAAATTGACCAAGACAATGCCACGCACGAAATCTTTATTCAACAGCCTCTAGCTGAATTTTTATGCCCATATCAGCATCTTGCGTAGAGCCAGATGCCTTCAAGATGCATACATAGGTGATTGCATTTGGAGAGAGTCCCTCGATTTGCATACATATAGGTTAAGATAGTGCCAAGCACGCTAATATGGCCACAACATCTTTTTTCAACAGCCTCTGACTAACAATGTAATAGTAAATGTTTTTGTCCCATATCAGCATCTTGCGGAGAGCCAGATGCCTTCAAGATGCACCCGTAGATGATTGCAAGATGCACCTGTAGATGATTGAGAGGCCCTTGCTTCGTGTCTGGAAAAAATAGATGGCATTCCTTGCCCTGCTTTCTCATGCGCACCCCACTTGGCATACAAATTGACCAAGACAATGCCAAGCACAACATCTTTTCTCAACAAACTTTGTCTAAATTTTTGTGCCCATATCAACATCTTGCGTAGAGCCAAATGCCTTCAAGATGCACACATAGGTGAGCACCATCCCTGAAACATTCAATGACTTCTTGTAAAAGGAAACGATGTTGCCGATGTTGATGCCAGCATTATTATCATTGAGATGCCAGCTCTCTTGCGATGAGTCAAGTTGAACGTGACAACAAAAATAATGGGGCCCTTCTGCCTCAATAGCCCATTGCAAACACTCTGGATTAGCCTCCTTCAACACTCAACTTTTTAACGGGTAAAGGCTCCTACGTTATTTTTAACTCGCTTTCTTAATCGCCCAGGTGGATGAACCTCCAGCCAGAGTTGCGATTTTGCCTTCTACGCTAACGAAGTAAAGATGCCGCTTCAACAGATGACGACTAGTTAGATGGAATGGATCTGCGCATCAAAGTACAACTCAACAATCATAGCACCAATGCTTTGGTAGATACAAGAGCTAGAGTGAATGCAGTCAGTTATTCCACATACAGGAAGGCAACAAGTCAAGTATTGACCACAGGAATAACGACAATCAAAGGATGCAATAAGAATTCAACTCCAACATTGGGAGTAGTCAACTTGAACGTGATAGTACATGGATGTTCATGTCCACATCAGTTTGTATGCTTGCCAGATAAACACGTGAATAAGACGATGATTCTTGGCATTCCTTGGATGCGTACATACAAAGCAGTACCAGATTGGGATACGAATCAACTAAAGCTATCACTTAAAGAAGGGCAACTCATTGTTCCTATTGCACCAAGCAAGGAGGAATGGAAAAGATGCAATCAGAAGACCATTCCACGAAGCAAATCTTCTCCATCTCCTCAACAAACAAATGCTACAAGTAGCATGCAAGGAGTCAGGAAAATTTGGGCACCAAAAGCACAACTTGTGGATAAACCAAATCAGATCTGGGTGCCTAAAACTTCACCAAAGAAACAGAATATGGTTCCAAGGATTTGAGCACAAAATCGAGCATCTATGAACAAGGAACCTAACATGAAAAAGATTTGGAAGAAAAAGGAGCACTTATCTTCTCCACACACCACGAAACCAAACAAACAGTGGCGAGTTAAGTCTCAACAGGCTCTAAAACACTATATAGCACCAAGCCGACCGAGCTACCAATGGCGAGAAAAATCTCGACAACCGTCTAACGTGCTACCAACAGCTCAAGCAATCTGCGTGCTAAAACACCCTGTTGGTATTATCAATGAAAGAGCACATAAGCTACAAGATTTTCTCTTTGGAAGACATCAGCAGCAGCAAACCTCGACATCGGAAACCCTTGAGTTATTTACTCAAGACCCAGCGCTTGCACAACATATTGAGTTAAATTTCATTGATCTTCATATCATGGTAGAGCCAATCACGGCTATGCATAGACACACTTGTTCAACCCATGCACGCAGTCGTCCCAGAGAACGCTATCCAGGAGGGGTGGAAGGGCAAGGCACTAAGTACTAAGTAATTAAGGGCAATGTTTGAAGAGGGAGGAAAAAGTTCCATGTTAACGTGTGATTTTTTGTAAAATTACCTAATAATGCCCTTATAATTCATCAACAAGGAAAAATTCACTGAAAATATCTTCCCGATGAGTGTAAATAGTGTATATACTATTAAAAAACTAATAAAAAATTATCACGGGAACCGAATAATAGAGATCGACAGCAAAAGATAGAGAAAGAGATCTTTGTATTGATGAATCTTTGTATTGATGAATCTTTGTATTGATGAATCTTTGTAGAGTTTTGATACAACAGAGGAGCAATTGAATTTGGGCGCACTCCGTTGTACGGAGCTCGAACCTCCCGATCACCCCCGAGCTTCAGTTTGCTTGCATGCAGCGTCTACTCGCACTCGCACTCACACTCGCACTCGCAAAAGAGGAGATCTATGAATGATCCCCAAACGCCCCATCCGTCATTCTTTAATCCTTCTTTTCATCAAAAAGCATGCGGCCTCTCAAAATAGTCGCTTTTTAGGCGTTCAATCAATTCGATTCTCGCACCAAGTATACCTGCGAGAATAAGATAAGAACGTGATTGCTAAGCGATCCGTAAAGGTTAGATTTTTATCATGACACTTTGCACAGATCCGGTTTCACAAACTGATTTCTGGATCGTTTACAAAATAGTCAAAAGAACATACTCGTGCAACCAATTCAACATGATAATCAAAGTAAAAAAACATAATTTTATATCTTCATAATCTCAATTGCAATACTCTACCATGAAGAAACAATCCACTTCTTGGTTGATAGTAGGGAGAGCTGTATGATGTTGTATGTCTGTCTGTCCCTGTGTATACTACATTGCTGCTGCCTTCTGTTTGTTTTCATCATAACTTCTACAAACAAACTCAGAACAGAACAATCTAGGTACTCAAAACGACGGGAATAGGTCTGGTCTACAAGGTAGCGTGGACAAAATTACGAAAAACGTCTGTGTTTGGCTAAAAACGCAACTTTTAGGTCGCGACTCATAAAACCTCTATTTTTGGGTCTCCACTACTTTTACAACTTATTTTAAGCATACCCATGCATTTTAAGCTAAAACACATAAATATAAAACATTGATATTAATAAAAATATCAATTTTACTGTTCATAGACAGACTATCTGTTATTCATTAGTCTTTATCAAATCCGTCTTTAGTATATTATTTAAAAAAAAGAATATATGTTCTCTCTTAATATCTCAACTCATTCGTATAAGATCTATTTAATAGACTATTCAACAATCTTTCAAATCGTGATAACGAAAGATATGCCCTGCTACATTCTTTTCGACTTTAAGAACTTCAAAGACTAGTCCTATTACATTCTCCCCTTATCAAAATTAACTCTGTCCTCAGAGTTGGTCTAAAGGGAGAAAAATTCTCTTTGCAAAACACTAAGATGAACCCATGATGCATCCTCTACTGGATAGTTCTGCCACTTAACCAAAACTTCCACAATGTCTCTATTTCTCAGATGTTTAACACACCTATCTAACACTAAGTCTGGTTCTACTGTCAATGTTCCGTCATGTTTCAACTTAGAGGTGTCCTCTAAAACATGATGCACATTAGGAACATACTTTTTCAATAAACTCACATAGAATACATGATGCACTTTAACATGAGAAGGCAATTCCAATTTGTAAGCTAATGAACCAATGCGCTTCAAAATTTTAAATGGCCCAACAAAACGTGGAGACAATCTTCTATCATTTCCAAGAATCAAATGAGACTTCTCAGGAATAACCTTTAAAAAACCATATCACCAGTTTCATACTCCACAACACGATGTTTCTTGTCATAATACAATTTATGTTTCTTTTGGGCTTCTCTAATATTCCCCCTGATTTTGGCCAACTCGTTATCCATTTTCTCAAGCATCTCACGTGACAGTTCTACCTTATTCCTCGAGCTAAGAAAATTTATAGGTGTGGGACAGTTATAGCCATACATTGCCTCAAACGGAGTCATTCTAATAGATGAATGATATGAACTGTTGTATGCAAATTCAACCAAAGGCAAATATTCATTCCAATTAGATTGGTTTTCATTGACATACATTCGTAACATATCTTCTAAAATACGATTCACTATCTCCGTTTTCGCATCGGTTTGAGGATGGAAAGCATTAGACATGCGTAACTGGGTACCTATAGAGTCAAAAGTCGCTCTTCATAAATGAGAAGTGAACTTAGAATCTCTGTCAGACACTATGCTCTTGGGCATGCCATGCAAACGAAATATCTCTTTCATAAACAAGTATGCAATGGTCAATGCAGTATAAGTTATTTTTACAGGAAAAAAGTGAGCTTGTTTTGTGACCACAAAGATCGAGTCATACTCTTCACGAGTACTAGGAAGTCTAATGATAAAGTCCATAGATATAGACTCCCACTTCTGTAAAGGAATGTCTAAGTGTTGAAGGTCACCAGGCATCCTCTTATGTTCAATCTTAATTTGTTGACATTGAAAGCACTCACGCACATAATTCTTAACATCCAATTTCATACGCGGCCAAAAGAATGAACTTTTAATCTTTTCATATGCCTTATTCAATCCAGGATGATCAGAAAAAGGTGAATTATGACACTCATGCAGAATTTGACTCTTAAAAGCAGAATTTGCAGAAATACATAAGCGGTCATAATAATACAAATTTCCCTTATACAAGTGATATATGTTCTCATACATCTCATCAATATTTTTACGCAAGAATTTTATAGGCATATAAAAAGAATCATTTTCAACTTCAGCATGTACATCATCAATCAAATTGTACCGCACAACAGTCAACAAATTATACATGGACCTACGACTCAATGCATCTGCAACTTTATTTTCTTTTCCACACAAATACTTCAAATCAAAATCATACTCAGTCAGGAATTCAATCCATCTCCTTTGTCTATTGTTTAACAATGGCTACGTGAAAATATACTTCAAACTTTGATGATCAGTACGCAATTCAAATTTCACACCAAGCAAAAGATGACGCCAATGTTTCAATGCATGAACAACAGCAAGCAATTCTAGATCATATGTTGCATAGTTCAATTCATGTCGTCTTAATTTCCTAGACTCATATGCAACCACTCTTCCTTCTTGTGTCAAAACACAACCTAGTTGTTCACCACTAGCGTCACATGACACAACAAATGGTTTGCCCATCTCAGGAACTTTCAAAACACAATTTTCCGCTATTTTAGCCTTCAAGGTCTCAAAAGCAGTCCCACAGGTAGAAGTCCACACAAAACCCTTGTCTTTCTTGGTCAATTCGGTCAAAGTCTTAGAGAAATGTGTGCTCTCTCATATTGTGCTAGACCCATAAAGCTTCTCACATTCCTTAATGACTTTGGTGTTGGCCACTCCACAATAGTCTTAACTTTGTCAAGGTCAATGTGAATCCCCTCTTTAGAAATCACTCTTCCCAAATACACAATCTGATCCTTTGCAAAAGAACACTTACTTGCTTTGGCATACAATTTATGTTCACGCAAAACCTCAAATGTTTTCTTTAAGTGCAATGCATGATCTTCTTCATTCTTAGAATACACAAAAATATCATCCAAGAATACCAGAATGAAGTCATCAAGATACGGTTGAAAAATATTATTCATTAAGCACATGAAAGTCGCTGGTGCATTAGTTAAACCAAAAGCAAGAACTGTAAATTCATAATGCCCATAACGTGTACGAAAAGCAATCTTTGGAATGTCCTCGGCCTTGATGTGGATTTGATGGTAGCCAGAACGAAGGTCAACCTTTGAAAATATTGCGGCACCACTAAGAAATTCATCTATGTGAGGAAGAGGATATTTGTTCTTAATGGTCTGTTTGTTTAATCCCCTATAGTCAATGCATAACCTATATGTACCATCCTTTTTCTTTTAAAATAACACAGGACTACCCCAAGGAGATACACTAGGTTTAATGAAACCCTTTTTCAAAAGATCATCAAGTTGTATCTTGAGCTCTTTAAGCTCATCAATATTGAACCTGTATGGAGCCCTTGAATAAGGTGTTGCTGCTGGATATAGATCTATGGCATGGTCTACCGCTCTAGACGGAGGTATACTCGGAAGATCGTCCGAAAACACATCCTTAAATTCATGTAAGAGATTCTCTATAATTCTGGATTTGTCTCTTTATGGTTATCCCTAGATTCTTCTTTAATCTCATTAGCAAACACAAGCAACGTCTAACACTCTTATCTAAGTCACCTTATCAATTCCATTGCCAAAACTAGATTTATAATCTCTTTCTTTCCACAAAGAGTGTGACTTATCATCATCAAATGATTAAAGATATATTTTTCTTTCTTAACAATCAATCAAAACATGACTTTCAATGATCTAATTGATACCAATGATAACATCATGCATATCAATGTTTATGTTATAGAAATCATCTTTATGATTTCGACTCTTCAAAGAAAAAAAAACAAATTTTCTACTAACTCTTTCGTGAAACTATTATTACCACTAGTTAAGTCCACAAGTCTTTTAACTTCTCGATTTAATTTCAAGTTTAATTTCTCAATCAATTTAGACGATAAGAAGCAATGAATACTATCCAAATCAATTAAGAAATTCAAACTTTAATCTCAACTTCTACGCATAAATTCGATCTCACAGAAGCTTTCAAAGGGCGTATCAAAGACATAAAACATCACAAAGAAGGGGTAGATGACTTACCTTTATCATACGCATCGCCAAAAGTCTCCAATTGAGCCATCTTGGTACGTATTGTCTTATCGGTCACCTTGCTCGAGCATTCGAAAGTCTCGTGGTCCTGTTCTCGATATTGAAAGTATAATCCAAATCTTTGAGTTCTTCAATATTCCACGCTTCTAAATCTTCGCATATCTTTCCTATGCCATCAAACTCTTTAATCTTAGCCTTCGTTAAGAACGATTTGGTTGTCGCTTCTCCCATATCGTCATCGTTTCTTTTGGCGGTACCCAGCGCCGCCACGATGATTATTGTTTCCAGGTGGATTAGCATGGTTTTCACCTTCATGTTGGCCATCAAGGTCTACATAGATATCAAGATCTCGTGCTGCTTTGCCCCGCAGAGCCTCAACACGCTCTCGATTTGCAATTTTCAGATCTTCTCATAGTCGCCGAATCAGGTCTTCTTGCTCCTTCATCCTCCTCTCGTATCCTTCCATGTCCAGAATCAATCGCTTGCTCTAATACCAATTTTCACGGGAACCGAATAATAGAGATCGACAGCAAAAGATAGAGAAAGAGATCTTTGTATTGATGAATCTTTGTAGAGTTTTGATACAGCAGAGGAGCAATTGAATATGGGCGTACTCCGTTGTACGGAGCTCGAATCTCCCGACCACCCCCAAGCTTCAGTTTGCTTGCATGCAGCGTCTCACTCGCACTCGCACTCGCACTCGCACTCGTAGAAGAGGAGATCTGTGAATGATCCCCAAACGCCCCATCCGTCGTTCTTTAATCCTTCTTTTCATCAAAAAGCATGTGGCTTCTCAAAATAGTCGCTTTTTAGGCGTTCAATCAATTCGATTCTCGCACCAAGTATACCTGCGAGAATAAGATAAGAACGTGATCGCTAAGCGATCCGTAAAGGTTAGATTTTTATCATGACACTTTGCACAGATTCGGTTTCACAAACTGATTTTTGCATCGCTTACAAAATAGTCAAAAGAACATACTCGTGCAACCAATTCAACATGATAATCAAAGTAAAAAAACATAATTTTATATCTTCATAATCTCAATTGCAATACTCTATCATGAAGAAACAATCCACTTCTTGGTTGATAGTAGGGAGAGTTGTATGATGTTGTATGTCTGTCTGTCCCTGTGTATACTACACTATTGCTGCCTTCTGTTTGTTTTCATCATAACTTCTACAAACGAACTCAGAACAGAACAATCCAGGTACTGAAAACGACGGGAATAGGTTTGGTCTACAAGGCAACGTAGACAGAATTGTGAAAATTGTCTTTGTTTGGCTAAAAACGTAACTTTTAGGTCGCAACTCATAAAACCTCTATTTTTGGGTCTCCACTTCTTTTACAACTTATTTTAAGCCTACCCATGCATTTTAAGCTAAAACACATATATATAAAACATTGATATTAATAAAAATCTCAATTTTACTGTTCATAGACAGACTATCTGTTATTCATTAATCTTTATCAAATCCGTCTTAAGTGTATTATTTTAAAAAAAGAATATATGTTCTCTCTTAATATCTCAACTCATTCGTATAAGCTCTATTTAATAGACTATTCAACAATCTTTCAAATCGTGCTAACGAAAAATATGCCCTGCTACATTCTTTTCGACTTTAAGAACTTCAAAGACTAGTCCTATTACAAAAATGGTTCTTTTTTTGGATATTTTTTCATTATTTTTGTTGATAAGGAGGTTTAAAAATAGATAAATCCAACAAAAAGCAATAAAGATGTGTTTTTCAAGGGATTTTATTAATTATTGGGTTTTCACTTTACTTTTTTAGAGCATTTTGTTATTTTCTTTGATTTTTTTGAATAAAAAGGTCAAAAATAAATAATAAATAGCACGGAAGCTCAGATGGAAAAACGGAAGACATGATGGTGATCAGAAAGCAGGCTGGACAAGCACAAAAATTTTCAACGAAATCAGAAGATGGAAGCAGGAAGTCTAAATTAGGCGGCCAGGCCTACTTTTGCAAAATTCTTACAGAATGAGCTATAGGAATTTGATTTTGGAGATTTTTGAGCCTAACATAGATTTCACGGCCTAATAGGACTAACGGGGAAAATTGGTTTGAGAAGTGCAGGTATAGATATCCAAGGTAGGCTAAAACCACCTCATTTCCAGTTGGAGCGTTTGCAGAAAGAGCATTTCAACCTCTTTCGCGCGACATTTCTAGAGCCCACAATTGATCTTTTTCAGTGCCGTCTCACACAAAACATGAGGGGTAAGTTCTTTACTCATCAATGATCCATTTTGTACGGTTGGTAGCTAGTCTAAAGCCCTAGAAAAAACCCTAGAAATCGACCAGTGCACGAAGAACTACAACCTAAAACTGACCATAGCGGCCTGTCAACCTAATCAAATTGGATGGGATTTGAACCATAGCATGCCCTAACATAATAGAACCTTTCCGTACCATCAGATGACCATTCGGCTAGAGTCAAGGGGTCCCCAGTAGAGAAATTAGGATTTTTGGAAAATGCAAGAATTCTGACCTGACTCCACAGATGGCTTGCTAATGAGGCTCATATACAATGTATATGATTGGTTTAGAGAAATCCAGCAAGTAAAGCCCTCGAAAATCAGAAGACAGCTCGAAGATTTTGCAAAGAGTCAAATTCGACATATGAGGCCAAACTGACTCCAAATGAGCCAAAATTAGACAGGTAGCTTCACGACTATGTTACGGACAAGTCCAAAGCCTCAAAGTTGACCGACCAACCCAACAGACAGAGTAATCACAAAAAAATGGTGATTTCAGAGTTGACAGAGCACAAAGTGATACCGGCATGACCAAACTTGACCAAATTCAATTTAGAACTTGTACTAGGTGTATGAAACATGTCTAGGTCAAAATTTGTGAGAATTGCAAAGTTTTTGTCACTACTGTAAATAATCACGATTATTTACTTTTGCATCATTTTTGCTTGGAAATTGTCAATTCCCCTCACCTATCATGTGTACACACCTATTACATGCCAAAAATCAAGTATGAGCCAAAATGACCACCCATTACTTGTAAAATTGTCAAATAAATGCAAAGAAGTCTTTGCAAGCCAAAATCTGGGTTATGAACAACTTTTCTTGATCCAAATCACCTCATATTTCATACCCAAGGTCTATACCATGCTTAGAACCAATCCATGCCAAAAATTATAACTTCTGGAAGAAAAGTTAATAATCGCGATTATTTACTTTTTGGTCAAAATTGGAGAATTTGGATATTTTGTCATCATAAATCCAAAGTACATGTTGTGATAAGCCCACTAGCCAATTTTGAGTCAATTTGGATTTCAATTTCCTTTATATCTATTGTTTCAGAGTCCTAAAACCAAAATTTGGTACCATTTCACCCTGTACATCCAAATGAGCCCATATTTCCCTCAGAGCATGTAATTGGCATGTACTTCAAGCCTATAAATCTAAGTTTACAAAAAGTTCAAAAAATTTCCCAGCTGTAAATAATCGCGATTATTTACTTTGGTTGCAAATTTTTGTTTGACCATACAGTTTTGTTCCTTGCATGAATTTTGTTTAGTATGGAGCCTGATTTACCCTTGTAATTTTCTGTGGTAAAAGCGCACATTTGTAAGGTCCCCATTATGAGGAGAAGCCATCGTCCGTGAAGGAAAATCACTCACCGGAAAGACTTTTTTTCCTTGTCGTAATATTCCTTTTCGCCGGAATATTATGGCCGGACGGCAGTCGGAAAGTGGTCGGAAAACAACCATCGGTTGGCCGGTGGCCGATGGTCGGAAGTCAATGGCCGGTGGCCGGTGGCCGAATTCAAAAGCGGACTTGTCTTCTCAAGGGCGGCCACACATGGGCGGATTGAAGGGTCCGATTTGGACTTATCTACACAAGGGCGGCCACACATGGCTGCCTCTCATGAGAGAGGACAGCCCTTTTGGACTATAAAAGGAGGCCATTTCTACACACATTTTATAGTGTGAAGTTGATGCAACAAGGTGAGTGTGAGGTGGTGAGAGTGAAGCAAGGCGGGAGCTCCAAAAGGGTATAATCCCTTTGTAAACTACTTCTTGTTTTGAAGTACTAAAGCCATTGAGTGGCTGCTTTCCCATGGACGTAGCCCACATTGGGTGAACCACATATATCGTGTGTACTCTCTCTCTCTCTCTCTCTCTCTCTCTACTCTATAATCTCGTGTATGTAAATCTGTCTCTCTCCATTAAGTAATCTACTCAATTATCAATTTAGCTACGTCTTATTTCCTAACAACTGGTATCAGAGCAAGGGTTGCTCGTAGCTAAATTATCTCAAGGAAAGGATTACTTGAATTGAGTGGGAGTTATGGCGGAGGAAGGGAAGCTCAAGATTGAGAATTTCAACGGCAAAAACTACCAACATTGGAAGATGCAGATTGAAGACTATCTCTACTAGAAGGAACTCTATTTGCCACTAGGCGGTCTTGTGAAGAAGCCCGCAACAATGGCAGATGAAGCATGGATTGTCCTTGATCGAAAGGCACTGGGAACAATCCGGTTAAGCTTGGCGTCAACGGTGGCCTTCAATGTTTCGAAGATGAAGACCACGGAGGACTTGATGAAGTCACTTGACGACTTCTACGAGAAACCATCAGCATCCAATAAGGTATTTCTTATGAAGCGCTTGTTCAATCTAAAGATGACAGAAAATGGTTCAGTTGCAGAACACCTAAATGACTTTAACACAAACATAAGTCAACTTCGATCGGTGAAAATCAATTTCGATGACGAAGTGCGAGCTCTCCTTATACTATCATCTCTACCGGATAGTTGGGACAGCCTTGTGATGGCTGTAAGTAATTCTATTTCTGGCACAAATACTCTTAAGTTTGATGATGTTGTGGGTGTTCTCCTAAGCGAGGACATACGAAGGAGAAGCACAGGAGAATCATCAAGTGCTGCACTGTCAGTGGAAACAAGAGGAAGGCCTAAGGAGAGGTTCAAAAACCAAAAGGGTCATGATCGCTTAAGACGGAGCAAGTCACGCACAAAGTCAGTTCTTGAATGTTAGAACTGCGGCAAGAAGGGCCACGTCAAGAAGGATTGTTGGTCCAAGAAGAAGAAGAAGGAGACAGAGTCTCAAGACAACAAGCCAACATCGGAGGCCAATGTGGCAGGTAAAGTAGAGCAAGATGCTCTAATTCTCTCATTAGACAATGTGTCTAATTCCTGGATAGTAGATTCCGGGGTTTCATTCCATGCGACACCACACAAGCAACATTTCCAAGACTACACCAAAGGTAATTTTGGGTATGTATACATGGGAGATGATGAAGCTTATGAGATTGTCGGCAAAGGTACAGTTTCTGTCAAAACTACTAACGGAAATAAATGGAAGCTTAAAGATGTTAGGCATGTTCCTTCTCTTCGCAAAAATTTAATCTCTACAGGACAATTGGACGATGAAGGTCACAACATTGCATTCGGAAACAAACGGTGGAAGATCTCAGGGATCTTTGGTGGTTGCCAAGGGAGAAAAGGTCGGTACACTTTACTTGTGTACTGTTAGCACGCAACCTTCAGCTTGTGCAGCAACTACAGAAGTTGACAGTGTAGTGTGGCACTACTGGCTTGGGCATATGAGTGCCAAAGGAATGCAAATTCTTCAAACAAAGAAGCTTCTACCAGCCTTGAAAGAAGTGGACTTAGAGTTCTATGAAGATTGTGTTCATGGTAAACAAAAGAGGGTAAAATTTCAAAAATCAAGAAATGAAAGAAAAAATAAAAAACTTGAGTTGGTTCAATCTGATGTTTGGGGTCCTGCAAGTACACCATCACTTGGTGGCTCATTGTCCTATGTAACATTCATAGACGATGCGACTAGAAAAACATGGGTTTATGTCATGAAGAATAAATCCGATGTATTTTCCATATTTCAAAGGTGGAAAGCCTTTGTGGAGAATGAAACAGGTACCAAGGTTAAATGCCTCAGATCCGACAATGGAGGTGAATATTGCAGCCAAGCTTTTGAAAGTTTTTGTGCTAGCAATGGCATTCGGAGGCAAAGAACAACCCCAAGGACACCTCAGCAAAATGGTATTTTGGAAAGGATGAACAGGACAATCATAGAGCGAGCACGAAGCATGCGGCGACATGCAGGCCTACCGCTTGAGCTTTGGGCGGAAGCTGTAAGTACGTCTGTGTACTTAATCAATCGGTCACCCTCAACGGCATTGGGTGGGGGAGTTCCAGAAGAGGCATGGACAGGTAAACCGGTGAATTATGCATTTCTCAAAGTGTTTGGGTGTGAGGCTTTCATGCACATAGATAGAAGCCTAAGATCAAAGCTAGATGCAAAGTCTAAAAAGTGTTTCTTCATTGGCTATGAAGAAGGTGACTTTGGGTATCGCCTATGGAATCCTGAAAATGGTAAAATCTTAAGGATTAGCGATGTAATTTTTAATGAACAAAATATGTACAAAGATTACTTGGAAAGAAATCAAACAAAAGAAACATGTGATGAGTACATGGAGCTTGAGGACGGTGAAGACTCAAGGACTGTAAACGGTGACAATGTGCAACAACGTCAACCAAATGAGGAGCCTCAACCTATTCCCTGAAGATCTACAAGAGTAAGTAGACCTCCAGAAAGGTTTGTTCCTTCCTTCAACCATCTCTTGATCTCAGATTCTGGAGAGCCGGAATCATACGAAGAAGCTATGCAACATGAATCCAAAGAAGAATGTACAAAGAGCATGCAAGTGGAGATGGACTCACTACATCGCAACCAAACATGGGAATTGGTTGAGTTGCATAAAGGTAAGCGGGAACTTCAAAACAAATGGGTGTACAAGGTGAAGGAAGAAGAAGGTGGGAAGAAAAGGTACAAATCTAGGCTTGTGGTAAAAGGTTTTTCTCAAAAGAAAGGTATTGACTTCAATGAAATATTTTCTCCTGTTGTAAAAATGAACTCAATTAGGCTTGTCTTAAGCCTTGTGGCTACTCATGATCTAAATCTCGAGCAAATGGATGTAAATATGGCATTCCCTCACGGTGACTTAGAGGAGGAAATCTACATGCTTCAAACAAAGGGGTATGAAGTAAATGGTAAGGAAAAAATGGTTTGCAGATTAAAGAAGAGCTTGTATGGTTTAAAGTAAGCATCAAGACAATGGTACTTGAAGTTTGATCGATGGATGTTGGATCATGGATTCACAAGATGCAACTCGGATCATTGCGTCTACACGAAGAATTTGGGAGATGGGAAATTCATCATCCTAATGTTGTATGTTGATGACATGTTGATTGCAAGTGCTAACATGCAAGACATCAAAGACCTAAAAGAGGAGCTGTCTAAATCTTTTTCAATGAAAGATTTAGGTGCTGCAAAGAGGATACTTGGTATGAAAATATCAAGGGACAGGACAAAGAAGACAATAAAGCTATCTCAAGAAGATTACATCAAGAAGGTACTAGAAAGGTTTGCAATGCAAAATGAAAAACAAGTTTCTACACCTTTGGCTGGTCATTTTAAACTAACGAAGGATATGTGTCCAAAGACACAAGAGGAGATAGCCTATATGTCTAAAGTTCCATATGCTACAGCGGTAGGTTCTCTAATGTATGCTATGGTTTGGACAAGGCCAGACATTGCACATGCAGTGGGAGTTGTAAGTAGGTTCATGGACAATCCAGGTAAAGAGCATTGGCAAGCTGTGAAGTGGATACTTAGGTATCTAAAATGGACAACAACAAATGCTTTGTATTTTGGAGGAATTGATATTTTCTAGAAGGGCATGCTGATGCAGATATGGCAGGTGACAAAGATACTCGAAGGAGAACTACTGGCTATGTGTTCACGGTTGGAGGGACAGCAGTAAGCTAGGCTTCAAAGCTGTAGAAAGTGGTTTCACTTTCTACCACGGAAGCAGAGTATGTAGCAATGACGAAGGCAAGCAAAGAAATTCTGTGGCTTCATAGATTCTTAGAAGAGCTTGGATTCAAACAAGACAATTGTGTCTTATACAGTGATAGCCAAAGCGCTATCCATCTTGCGAAGAACTCAACCTTTCATTCAAGGACAAAGCACATTGAGGTGAGATATCACTTCATACGCTCTCTTTTGGAAGAGGGACAGCTAAAGCTAGGAAAGGTGCATACAAGTGAAAATCCTACAGACATGTTTACAAAGGTGGTCAACAAGGAGAAGTTGAGCTTTTGATCATCTTCCATTGGCATTCAAGGATAAGAAGCCAGATTGGAAAGCAGTCATAGGTTTGGTTTGGAGATCAGTCTCCAAGTGGGAGATTGTTAAGTATGGAGCCTGATTTACCCTTGTAATTTTCAGTGGTAAAAGCGCACATTTGTAAGGCCCCCATTATGAGGAGAAGCCATCATGCGTGAAGGAAAATCACTCACCGGAAACCAAAATTTTCATGGCCAAAAATCAGGGGCAACTTTAGGGGCCTCGGGGGCGGAAGCCCCCGAGACTTTTTTTCCCCCCTTGCCGGAATATTCCTTTTCGCCGGAATATTATGTCCAGAGGCGGTCGGAAAACAACCGTTGGTTGGCCGGTGGTTGGAAGTCAATGGCCGGTGGCCGGTGGCCGAATTCAATGGCCGATGGCCGAATTCAATAGCGGACTTGTCTTCTCAAGGGCGGCCACACATGGGCGGATTGAAGGGTCCGATTTGGATTTATCTACACAAGGGCGGCTACACATGGTTGCCTCTCATGAGAGAGGTCAGCCCTTTTGGCCTATAAAAGGAGGCCATTTCTACACACATTTTATAGTGTGAAGTTGATGCAACAAGGTGAGTGTGAGGTGGTGAGAGTGAAGCAAGGCGGAAGCTCCAAAAGGGAATAATCCCTTTGTAAACTACTTGTTGTTTTGAAGTACTAAAGCCATTGAGTGGCTGCTTTCCCGTGGACGTATCCATTGGGTGAACCACGTATATCGTGTGTACTCTCTCTCTCTCTCTCTCTCTCTCTCTCTCTCTCTACTCTATAATCTCGTGTATGTAAATCTGTCTCTCTCCATTAAGTAATCTACTCAATTATCTATTTAGCTACGTCTTATTTCCTAACTATTTTATGCATCTTTGCTTGTTCAAAAATTGATTTGAAGCAATTTGGACCATATTATCAGCATTTCAGTCTAAAAGGACATTCTAGAGAAAAGTCCGACAAATCTGCTAGCTTTGCACTCTATTTAGTGAACAGGAGCAATGCAAGCCGCGGAGAAGGCCAAGAAGAAATTAAACCAAAAGGAGAAACTGCAAGAACTGCCGTCATATCAGCTAGACCCCGAGTCAGTCAAAGTAGCAAAAGCATACTACCTTTTCAAAGAACAGTTGGAAGAACACCACACCACGGTCTTCACTGGCAGGTTTAAGAGTGAATAAGGGCATCAGGTGGAGTTGCATCTCTTGCCTAAAGAGATCTATGATGTAGGTGCAAAGCAAGAAACCAAAGAGGCTAACCGCAGGTTGGGGCTCTGACATTTCTACAAACAAGAGCCTTGCGGAGTGGACTTTCAGAAAGCTTACGAGCTTCTATCCACAATCAAAGAAGACGGAACCGCCCAAATATCAGACAACCAAGGCAACAAGGTCGAGATTGTAATTACAAAAGAAATAGTGGCAGAGACACTCAGACTGCCCCACTGAAGGGATGATCATGCAGGCAAGAGACAGAAAGACTGCAATCACATTTACCAAGGAAACAACCGTGGCTACATTCGCCGATCTCATCCACAAATAGGTGGAAGAGCCAGCCCGTCTATACCATCAACACTTCCGTTTCTTGGCAAAAAGGCCACCAAGGTACACGACACCAAATCATGTCGTGGCCACCACCTTTACACAAGTTTTGAAGTCAAGAACAAGGCAGCCTGTGGACCACGCGCAGTATGTCTTGACAACATTAAAGGCCACCAAGAAGGAGGGTAAAATAACATACTTGGGTGCGCTAGAAGTATTAACAAGAATAGCCTATCATGCCATCGGCATGGCCGACAACCTACCATCTGCCCCAGATTAGAATACATGGATCTTGGCAGCACAACCCTCTCCAAGAGCTACACGATCCGGGAAAAGATCATTTAAATCAGGTGATGAATCAGATAAACAGCTCATTTGAGTGGCACAATAGCGAAAGCTCTGACAACGAAGAAAAAAGAGCTAGGAGGGAAGAGATGAAGAGGAAAGCTGTGGTTGCCAACCCTAAAAAACAAACAAGATTTGAAAGAGAAAAACAGGCTTAACAGCGCACTAGGCAAGCACAAGGAAAGGACCCAAAAAAGTGGGTACCCACAGGCCTGAAAGGACCTCGAACAAAACATCATACAAGAAAAGAGGCCGAGGATCCAAAAGATCATTTAGAAAGAATGTACCAAGAGGCCGAAGATTTAAAGCTAAAAGAGGCTGAAGAAGGGGCAAAGGAAGCTGAGGAAGCGGCTTCCCAAGAGCAAAGCCAGGCATCTCCCCGACCCACCTCACCGCCGCCGGACCAACAGGACCAGCCCATGCCTAGTCCACCACCATCACCGCCAGGCCAAGAGACCAATGAAGAAGCCGATACCGAAAAGGAAAAAGATTCTAAATTCACCCACAAAACAGATGCTACACAAAAAGCTGACCACACCGAATGACATGAGGAAAAAGAATTCGAGCGAGAACCAGAGCAGGCAGCCGAAGAAACTCACAAGCCGGCACATGACACTGATAAAGTAGTAGATACCAAAAAAGAACATACCACTATAAATGAGCTAGATCCCGAGACGGAGAAGGCAGAAAGGCCTACAGAGTTGAAGAGACGGTGAGGGTTGAGACCACACCACCTATTTCCACTCAGCCAGAAACTGCCGAGGTATCAAAGCCTTAGGATGGCCAAGAAAAATAACAACCATCCACTTCTACAGAACCACCAGTACTTACAACACAACAAGAAGCAACACAGGAGACTGCTGGCACATCCAACTCACAAGACAGAAGGAGTGGCACTCCAATGACGATGATTTTACAAGTAAATGAGTATGCAAGGCAGATGCAATTCATGACGGAGAAACTCCGCTCAGCAGCCTTCAACTGCAACACTAAAGCCAAAGAATTAGAGTTGGTCATCGATGCTCTTCAAGGAGAGATCGATGACAGGATGAGTACTATCAATGATCTCCAAAGGCAAGTACAAGATCTAAAGACAAAAGCAGAACAACATCAGATAGCCAAGGACAAACAACAGAAAGAAATGGAAGAGTTAGGTGATCTCCTCACTAAATTATCTGATGCCTGCAAAGTGAAAGATGAGCAGTTGACAAAAGTGACAAACGAAATTCTTACCACCTCTCTGTCAGCTTAAAAAATTCAAGTGCAGTTAGATGTATCCAACACTTCTCTCCAATATTCCGAACAGAGAATCAATGATCAGGCCACTTTCTTGCGGCAAATAAGAGAAAATCCAGCCGTGGCCTCGATCAAGGGAACAGATGATGTGTACAAGGCACTTGAAAAGAAAAATAGAGATTTAGAACTGGAGTTGAAGCTTGAACAGTCACAACGCAAATACCTAGCACTGATGCAGGTACAGAGAGAGGAGGAGCTCCTAAAGGAGATTGCAGAACTCAAGCGAATGAATCAACTCCTCAGCGATGGACAACCCGATACACAAAAAGAGGCACGCACTTCAGAGCCGCCCCAGATTGACATCCCCTCGGTCTCGTTTGCTGAATTTGAGACGCAGTCTACAGCAGAGCCGAGTGGTGACAAAGACTTTCAGATCCAAATTACAGACGAAGATACAGTGCCAATGGTCCAGCTGTCAAAAGACGAAGAAGATGCACTGAAGGAGAAGATCACCTTAGAGGTGGATGAGCAGTGGAAGGCCTCTATGGATTGGGAGTTGAGAGTTTTCCACTCTGTCAACGTCACTCAGCTCACTCTTAATCAAATCAATGCTCAATCGCACCAACAATCCCTGCCATACCCTCTCGTCAAGGTAGAACTCTTACAGGTAAAAGAAAGGTTATACAAGGATATGCAAGAGGATGGCGCAAATAAAGACCAACCAAAGTGGAGGTTAATCTAGATGAACAAGAATCCAAGATACCTGATTCTGTTCACAAGAGCACCTGTGGCCTTACAGAAATATCCAACATTCTGTCCTCTACCTAGAGTAAGGACATGGCAAGCGCATGAAGCACTGCAGAAGAAGAGGCCAACTTGGCTCAATTTTCCCATGCTGCTAGCTCTAGAGAGAGGCCAAGCGACAGAAGAATACATGGTGAAAACCCTAATGGGAGCCATGAGATTCTTCAAGAGTATGCCATATCTCTCCTGTGCAATGATATATAAGATCTGCAAGATGCTACTCACATGCATATAGGTTTTCAATGAGTCTGAGAAGACAGGAACCCATGGCTCTCATTTTTGGAAGGGAACAAAGGCCTACGCTACGATCTGAGTGCGCAACCTTCAGAAGAAATCCTTTATGGATTCAATGCCAGATGCATGTTCCTGCCCTCACATAATATGCTAACCTTTGAAGAGGCATTCTACACTGGCTTCTTCAACTAGCAAACGAAGATATTTGCACTAGTGATAAGCAACCTCACATCAGAATTTGTAGGATACTAAGCGGTGGAACTAAAAAACCGAGTCGCCATGCAATTTTTGCAAGTGCTAGAAAAATAACGCAAATCAGATACCAAAAAGCACTGGAAGCACTGAAAGGTCGCCTCGCCCGCCATCAACCCGAAGACTACTTCAACCCATAAAGCTGTGTCAAGGGACGACACAGGCGAGGAGGGGGAGAATGTTAGCAGCAAGCTAACGCGGACACCATTTTTCGAAGTTCTTGTAAAAAAATTATTAGTTTGATAAATCGAGAATATTGTAACTCCTATTTTCTTGGTAAACTTTGTAATTAATGAGCCGGGGCTACAAGCTTCCAGATTGTATCAGCCAGTCAGTTCCCAGCTTTGGTAGAACTCCAGATTATTACTTTTGACCACTCAAAAACCTTGGCTAAGGTATAAAAGCCAATTTTTATAAGTTTTTTATAAGTTTTTGGATAAGAAATACACAGTGTGAGCTAACGACACTCACTTCTCTCCTTCTCGCGCTTCCTACTCCCTCCCCGGTTATCACATTGCGAATACGTTTGTTACATTGCAACCGCAGGTAAGAGCTTTACGCATTGATGTAAGCCATTCACAGTATTTTGTAGCTTTTGGCGTCACCGACCCGTGACTTAATTTCATCATAACTAGGAATTTACACTTTTAAAACGAAAACGAAGCGTAGGCGGGGTATTGGGACATCATTGCTAAGCATTTAGATGCATTCTGGGTCGAGAACGACTAGGTCAAAAATCCACTGCTGTTAATAATCGCGATTTTGGAACTTAATCAAAAGTGGGGTTTGAGGCCATAGGCATGTATGCTTAGGCCTTATAAAGTTGTCCTAGAAGTTTCATTACATTTGGATGTCATTTGATACTGTAACAGATGTGATTTTCTTGCCGATGAGCGATTGGCTTTTGGTGATTTCCGTCGCTTGAGTGTAGCTTGAGCTAGATGTGAGTTGTTAGTTTTTTTCCGAGAGATTGACAACCTCTTGTAGCCTCTATGCACTAGTCGAGTCAGCTTCATCCCATGGTTTGACAAATTAATCATGGTTCTCGCTAATACTGCAATAAGATAAAATGGTGAGGTTAAACATGCGTCCCATATTGTGAATCCACTTGAGCTATCGTCATCAATGACACAATGTTTTCCAACCATCTAGGTATCATGTCCACGGAGAACAAATAGGCATATGGTAAATCATCGTCTACCCCTTTAGGCAATTCCCCTAAAACAATCCTTGACAAATAATTTGCTCGTTGATGTATAGTGCCTTTTTCTACAACCTCAGTGAAATCAAATTCGAGAAGAATGATGAACCATCTCACTATTCTCCCTGTGCTGCATGGCTTGTTGACCAAATACAACAAAGCTTGGTGGTCCACAAAGAACACAAACTTGTTGGCTAATAGGTAATGTCTATACTTTTTAATGGCATAGATCATTCCTAGTCCTTCTCTTTCGATTGGTGGTGTAATTCTTTTATGCCTTGTTCAATTGTCGGCTAGCATAAGAAATAGAAAAGTCAATTTTCACATCTCCTGGTTGAGCTAGTATACAACCAAAAGCAAAGTCAGAAGCATCTACATGTACGTGGAAGACCTTATCCCAACTGGTGCTTTCAATATTAGAACTGAGGTGAGAGCTTGCTTAAGCTTCATGAAGGATTCTTCACATCCACATCGGTCCATTCAAAGTGCGTAATCAAGCTATACATGGGTTTTGCAATTATAGCACACATGTAGATAAACCGTCGGTAATATCCACAATGTTCCATGAAGGCTTGTACCCCCTTGACTGTTGTTGGTTTAAGCAAATCAGCAATGACACGAATCTTCTCAATATCCATAGCTATGCCATTTTTAGACACTATATGTCCAAGAATTTTCCCTTGTCTTCCCATGAATGTGCACTTTTCAGGATTTAAGCAAATCCTATAAAGTCTACATTTCTCGAATACCTTTTTGAGGTGTTCAAAATGATCAGCCCGGATTGACGAATGTATGCATAGATCATCCATATATACTTCTAAGAATTCCCGAAGATACTCTTTGAAAGCATGGCTCATCAACCTCTGAAGCGTGGCTGGAGCATTAGTAAAACCAAACGGCATAACGCAATAGGCAAATATAGCCCATTCTGTTGCAAAAGCAGTTTTATGCTGATCTTTTGGGTCACCCAAAAGTTGACTCTATCCCAAAAAGCCGTCTAAGAAGTTGTAAGCTTCTTTTCCTGCAACTCGTTCTAAAACATGCTCAGTTATTGGAAGAGGAAAGTTGTCTCTTTTGAGATTAACACACACTCGTAATTTCCCATTCTTCTTAGGTACTACCACAATTGGAGACACCCAATCTGTGTGTTCAATTTCGTAAATGAATTCAGCTTCGTTTAGTTTTTCAATCTCTTCTCTGATCTTTGTGGAAATGTTTTGTTATAAGTGTATGGTCTCTGTCTATTTGGTTTCGCATCATCTCCATGGGTATAGTATGCTCACAGGTTTTTGGATCAACACCCTTGAGATCCTTGTAAGACCAAGCGAAGATATCTCGGTATTCCTTTAACAAGATCAGTAAAATCTTTTCTTCTTCTTTTGTTACGTCATTCGCAATGTAAGAAGGTCTAGGCTCTTCTCTTGTTTCAACCAAGTCTACCCTTTTAGCGTTTTCAGGCCCTTCGTAAGATTCGCCTTGTTTCCGTAGTTCCCTAACAGCTTGTTCAATTATGATTTTCCGATCTTGGAGAGTATACTTTTTGTAATGGGATGGAACATGCACTACATCCTTACCATCCTCTTTCGTGGTTTCCATTTCGGTTGTGTATATCTCCTTTAGAGCTTTTTTCAACTCTTGATATGTCTTTTTCTGCTCGACTCTGGCCATGAGTGGTTTTTTATCCTGAGATTTTTCTTGAGTATCCTTCCTTGGTTTTCTCGATGTTTGAGACATTTATGAGTTTTGTTTGAAGGATATCTGCCAGTTATTTTGTCTCTTGACAAAATCATTAGCATCTACTTGCATCAGAAACTGTGTTTTATTGAAGACTGATGACATAGGTCATGTTTTCATGATATTGGTGTCTCTCTTTCGTCTATACCATTTTTGTCTTCTTGATTTCTGGTTTGGAAAGTCAAAAAACTTTTCCTCCCCTCCCTTTAAGAGTAACTAAGCTCTCGTATGCTCTTTTTATGACCCCAAGTCTTCTGAGGTAGCCGAGTGCTCATCTAGCTCATCAGTTGCATCGTAATAGAGGTCTAAAAAGACTTGTTGAGCTTTCATCAAGTCCTTGGGTTCCTCATCTTTGTTTTCAATGTTGAGGACTGACATCATTTGGATGGGAATTATGTCGTAGCCATCCTCATTGCAAAATTGAGTAGGCATAGACGTATTCACACATACATCCATTGTCGCTAAAATTTGAGTCCACTTGAATGGCTCAAATAAATGCTTTGGAAAGGGTTCTGGTAGGCTTCATCTATGCAGTCCCTTTCTAGGATACATTCTTCTCGTCTTAAGATTTCATTTTTTGAAGCTCTGTACATCCAAATAGGAGTGTCTTTGTTTAGCCAGGATGGGAGTTTAGTTTCAATCGAAGAGACTGAATCAAACTCTTGGATGGGTGTTTTCAAGACATTTCTATAAGTGTGATCTTTTAGATTGACTCTTGTTATAGATCCCACCTGCTTCAAGTACAGATAGTTGTTTCCCCAATCTTGGATAAGCTATACCTGTCCATGAAAGGTCTTCCCAATATGATTTTATAGTTGAGTTTTTTCCCAAAGTCTACTATGGAAAAGGTGTGTTGATATTCAGTTCCACACGAATCGACTATCACTTTTTCAAGCAGCCCTAGTGGTCTCTCAATGTGTCCGCCAGCCAACTGCAATTTCATTCGAGTTTGTATAATGGTTGGATATCCCCAAGATTCCCATACTGCTTTAGTTCCACTATCGAGTATTGCCATGGTTTCAATGCCATTATATTTCATTGGGAGGGTGGTGTTTCCTTCATCCCCTTCATAATATTCTCCGATCTTGTTCATAGGAACTAATCAAATCTCTTTGTTTTCCATTTCATTTTTCAAATTTTCCAAATTCTTAGAGATTAACCCCGTTATTCCCACATTCTCTAGGGTTTTCTATAAATCGTTCCACAAGTATGGTCTGAGTTTCAACAGTTCTCAAAGTAAGAGTGCATTGGATGGGTGTAGACATGATTGAATGAATGTTGTCTACTTCTAGGGTCTGTTCAGCTCTTTTTACTTGAGTGGTCTTTCAAACGATGGATTCATCTTTGTTATCTCCCAAGTAAGAAGGTAATTTTTTTTATGTCAATGGTTTAGATATTCCTGAAGCTTCCGATCCGAAATCCCCGTACAAGGATTGTAGATCCATGTTCATATCAGAAGGTAGGTTATCCAACCAGACTTCCTCTATAGGAGCTGACTTTAAAGTTAGGCTCTCATCATTGATCTCTCTCACCTTTTCCCATAAGTGTCTTGGCCAGTCTTTCTCTACGAATGGAATTTCATCTAAGGCATCTTCACTATCCAGCATTGTAAGCTCTGGCTCATTTGTTTCAAGGTGGGGTTCTGCCACCACATCGGATTTTTCTTTCGTTCCTTCTACCGCAAGCTCTTCAGATTTTGCAATACTTTCAAGCTTGGGTTTTTGTTGATCTAGCATTTCTTGCGTGATTCTTACCAAATTTTGATAAGCCTCCAGCTTCACTGCTTCCATGTCTAGAGATGGATAGTTTTTCCACTTGTTTTCCATGTTTTGGCTTGCTTTAAGTCTTGCTTGATAGGCTTCCAAGGCAGCATTAATAGGCTCAAAAATTTTATCAACCAGAATGGTTCCTCGAGATTTCATGGTTGTTTCCTTGAATTCACTGCTAGTTTCTTTCAACTTGTCATGGGCTAGCATTTTTTCTTTCTCTTTGATTTCAACCCGTTGTTTTTGTTTTCTCATCTCATATCTTTTGCTTCTGCTCCTTTTGATTCTTTGAGAAGAAATTTTTGTGTTCTTTGAATCATTAGAGGAGTTGTGTTTCTTTTTCTTTGCTTGGGCTCTAGTGATTGCCTTGAGTGGAACAATCAGTTCACTCTCTAATGAGCTACTAGGTATCACTTGGACTATGTTTATGAAAAATTTTCCCTTGTTCAAAGGATTCTTAGGACAATCTTCCGGAAAGTGTCCTCCCTTTTTGCAACATTGTATGCAATAGGCAACTGGTTTGAGGTTTTTGTCAAGCTCTGGACATTCGTTCTTCCAATGGTCATCAACACTACAGTTATGACAGTTTCCTGTTCTAGGCTTCATCATGGGTCTTCCCATGGGAGGTCTGACACCTTGATTAGATACATAATACATTGATGCAAGCTCTGGTGGAGCATAAGTCATGGTTTCTTCTAGTGGTGGTGGATGTGGACTATACCAATCTCCTTCTACCATTACTGTAGATGGACTAGACTCTGCATAGGGTGTAGCAGGCACTAAGGCTTGTTCATCTATGACTCCTTCAGAGTGCATGTACTTTACATGAACTACATTATGTCCTGGATATGGAGGTTGTTGTCCCAGCACAGGTTGAGGTCTTTCCCAACACAGGTTGAGGTCTTTTCATACCCATTGGTGGTCTTTGAGATTGGGCCATATTAGGCTGATATCTGTACATGGGTTGTTCTTGTGGCCTCATGGGCACGTACTAAACATTCCCATCATACTTTGGTCTGAAGTAGCACTCGTGGGTTTCATGGTTCGTCCATTTATCCTCGATTGCAACCATTTTTGTGGCCTAATTGGTTTTCTCTATGGAGGTATCCTTTGTCCCGGTCCTCTCATAGGTGATTTGTGCATATTGTTCATCATGTTGTTCATCCTTTGTATCATATCTTCTATGGCTGAGAGTGGTGCCGCAACAGCCATTCCCACTTGTGCTGATTTAATGGATGCTGTCTTCTCGCTTTGGTTATCCTTAGGGACATCTTTTTTGTTGAAGATCTCGCAATTGTCTCCTAGGTCAACCGTATCAGACACACACGCTTCTAGGGTTGTATTCTTTTTACTATAGAGTATAGCATGAAGTTCTTTGTTTAGCAGTCCCTCCAGAAACAAAGATACAAGTCGTTCTTATGCAGGTATCTCCATCTCTGGGCATCTGGCAATGTATTGTTTCATTCGAGTTGCACAATCCCTAACAGACTCATCGTGTTTCTGTTTAAAGCTGCAAATTTGAGCTACCGTATTATGTTTAGTCCCCGTTTTGAAACAAGCAGCTACAAATTCTTGAGCTAATATGTTCAAGTCCATGATTGACCTTGGTGGAATGTTTTGGAACCATGTCAAAGCTTTTCCTTCTAATGTCATTCCAAATCCTTCGAATTGAGTATGGAAATCGAATATACACTCTGCTCGTAGCACTTGCTTAAAACTTGCTAAGTGGTCATATGGATCCCCTGATCCACTGTATCTGAACCATTTTTGAAAATCAGCTCGTCTAACACGTCTATTTGGTTCAACTCCCGGTCTTCTGGGATTTGGTTCTGTTCCAAGTCCTTCAAACCAATCTGTTGGAAATAGTGACTCATGTAGCCCTGGACTGGCCTTAGTGTCACCCGGTTTTCTACGGGATGAGGTGGTTTCTGGTTTCTTCACATTACACTCTGATGATCTCTCACGGTGTTCATCCCTTGGGATTGTGTATGGTCCTTGCCCCAATATCCAATCCCGTATGGAATACCCTTGGTATTTGGCTTGTTCTACCTCCTCAGGAGTCATCATAACAATGTTGTTGTTATAACAATCCCTAAACAGGTAGCTTAGTAGGTCTGCTGATCCCTTATCTTTGATCTTGAAGATATAGATGATCTTCATGGACGTTAATTGTCCTGGTTTGGCATGAGAAGTCCACAAAACATCTTTTATGTTTCTATCTTCCCAACAATAGACTCCGATCCTAGGATTATCCGTACTAAGCCGTTTCAAAGGCTTCAAGTCTACTTGATTGTATCCCTTGAATTCCAAAGTTGGTGGTCCTTCTTTTGTTGACATACCTGGGATTATAGTGTGTACTTCTAACCCCCATTTTTCATATCTGAGTTTTGGCCAACTCTTGAAATTTTTACCTCGAAGTGTTTTTGAGCTTACCCACTGGTTCAGACAACTCTTAGGCTTACTCTCCAGTCGAAAATTGAGTGGATTTGAGTCTTTTCAAGCTATTTCTAGCCGTAGACCTGAAATTTTGCAATTTCCAATAACAATTCACACTTGATTCTTTCAGAGAGAGCAATATTTTGAAATCTACTGCTTAGCCTACTCCTAGATTCTCATGCAATGGGGATGTGGAAAGTGTCCACAAACACTCGTTTTCTTGTGTTTTTTATGTTTTTTGGAGTCTTGATCTTAAGACTTGTCTGGTCTATCAATTATTCTCCAAATCCTAATCTAAATCTACAATCCCACAGTCCTAAAGGTACTCAGCAAGTACGATTACTTCCAAGCTACCTCTACACAGCAAAAGACGACAATCTTAAGTTATGCGGTTCTAAAAGAAACTTTTGAACTCCAGGCGAACCTAGAGGAAGTAAAGGACAACTACACAAGACACTCGTGTTTTTCCCTAGTTTAGGTCTCTTTGATCCTTGGCAATGGTGCCAAATGTGGGACGCATGTCTAACCTCACCATCCTATCTTATTGCAGTATTAGCGAGAACCACAATTAATTTGTCAAACCATGGGACGAAGCTGATTTGACTAGTGCGTAGAGGCTACAAGAGGTTGTCAATCTCTCAAAAAACAACTAACAACTCGCATAGAACTCAAGTACACTCAAGTGACTGAAATCACCAAAAGCCAATCGCTCATCGGCTAGCAAATCACATCCATTACAGCATCCAATGACATCCAAACGTAACGAAACTTATAGGACAAGTTTATAGGACCTAAGCACACATGCCTATGGCCTTAAACCCCACTTTAGATCAAGTTCCAAAATCACAATTATTAACAGCAGTGGATTTTTGACCTAGTCGTTTTCGACCTAGAATGCATCTAAATGCTTAGCAATGAGGCCCCAATACCCTGCCTATGCTTAGTTTTTGATTTAGGAGTGTAAATTCCTAGTTATGATGAAATTAACGGTGACACAAAAAGCTACAAAATATAGTGAATGGCTTACGTCAATGCGTAGAGCTCTTACCTGCGGTTGCAATGCAATAAACGCGGGTCGATGATGCCAAAAGCTACGAAATACGGTGAATGGCTTACGTCAATGCGTAGAGCTCTTACTGCGGTTGCAATGCAACAAACGCATTTGCAATGTGACAACCGGAGAGGGAGTAGGAAGCGTGAGAAGGAGATAAGTGAGCGCCGTTAGCTTACGCTGTGTATTTCTTATCCAAAAACTTACAAAAATTGGCTTTTATACCTTAGCCAAGGTTTTTGGGTGGTGAAAACAATAATCTGGAGTTCTACCAAAGCTGAAAAATGACTGGCTAGTACAATCTAGAAGCTTGTAGCCCCGGCTCATTGATTACAAAGTTTATCCAAGAAAATAGGAGTTACAATATTCTCGATTTATCAAAATAATAATTGTTTTACGACAAGAATTCTGAAAAATGGTTCCGTGTTAGCTTGCTGCTAACACCGTCCTAGAACTATAACAACCAATATCATCCATGAAGACACTGATGAACTTACCCAAATATGGCCTGAAAACTTTGTTCATCCAATCTTGAAATGTTGCATAGCCATTCACTAGCCCAAAAGGCATCATGCGCGGTAAGCAAAGCACCACCATGGAGAGTTGAATGTAGTTTTTCAACTAATCCTCCAAAGAAATACCAATTTGGAAATAGCTTGAAAAGACATCCATAATAGAATAGCGCTCATGTCCTGCAACTTGGTTCAAAATATTATCTTGAAACGGAAAGGGGTAGTGTTTCCACTTGGTAGCAGTATTCAAGGGGTTTATAGTCTACGCATACCCGCCATTTTCCATTTTTCTTTGGTGTGATAACAACATGTGAAACCCACTCAAATTCTTTCACCATGCCTCAAGCAACTTGTTGAACTCTTGCTGTAGAGCCTCCTTTTGAATATATCCCAACCTTTCTAGCTTCTGTGCTTTTGGCTTATACCCGTCATTCGGTAGAGTTTAATGCTCCACTCTTTTAGCTCCTCTCAAATATTTATAATCAATCGTTAAAAAATTGGGATAGGATGCATATAGTTCCACATAACCTCCCTTCTCCTTCTTGGTTAGATCTACACCCAACATATCATCTACCTCTTTAACCTTTAGACTACAAATTGAAGCTTGCATACCTTCACTCAAACTGGCGGACTCTATGTTGACCCCAAACAAATTTGTATCCAGCTTCAACAAGTATTCATCAATCTTTGCTTCTTCAACACTGGCGGATCCTTCATCCATAAGTCAACTCAGTTTCATATTCATAACTAGTGTTGGAATCTCTCTTATCACCCTCTATCTTTGAATGAAGATGGGTCTCCATGGTCTTTAAGTCAAGCAATATCTGTCCACCATTCTCTCAATCTGGCAAGGTAAAAACCCCCTTTTCCCAATCTTGTTTGGCCCCAATTGCCAACAACCACGACCTCCCCAATATGAATGGGTAAGCATTTTTACCTGCTTTCATAGCAAAGAAATCAATGAGACATTCAATCCCCATGACTTTTACCTTCACTACCCGTGCCACTCCCAAACACCAAGCTTTATCATGGTTGGCCATCCTCATTTGCACATTGGACCTAACTACAGCTTTAATGCTACTATCCCTCATAGAAAACTCGATGATCACACAGGCATGGACACCACCATCAATGTATGCTTGTACATGCTTCTTCTTCTCAAGAAAAACCCTCACCACTAAAAGCACATTGGTTGGACTCCCCACCCTTAAGGCTAGATTTTGTACAACATGCACATCACCTCTTACTCGGGGAAGCCTCGTGCTGACACTCATTGACCATTGTCTCCTCAGCTTGGGGTTTAATGCAAGAAATTGCCCAAAAGTGATATTACCTTTTTGATTTTGAACATCCCTTACCAGGTGTTATTTTGGATTACCACGCCCCAACTAAAAGTCTTCTTGTGTGATTTTCAGCCTTCGTCTTGTTTTGCTTCACTCCGGATGCTCTCGACCTATGTTCACCTTCTCTTTACCTTTCCTTGCCTCGGTTTCTCATTTTGTCTTGGTCTGTCTTTGACCTCTCTCTCTTTTTTTGGCCATAACATCGACCTCTTGCTTGTCAACGCCAATAATGTTAACTCTTTGTACTTCATCATTACCTGGTGGAGTAGATGGTGCTTGATTTTCAGATGCTTGCTACTCCCTTCGACCATTGAATTGTGCTTGCCTTGTATCCTGACCAAACAGAGGGTACATGCCGCATCTTTCGCTCGATGGATGAGGGAAATCTGGAGCATAGTGGCCCTCTTCTATACAATTATAGCACATGTTGGGCAGTTACCCAGCCCTGCCTCTTCTTGCCCTTGGTTGACCTCTATCCACAACACTTAAGTATAGTTCTTTCATTTGCTTTTAGTAAATTCTTGAACATTACGTACCCATTGTTGAGGAATTTTTGCTACACCCCGATTTTCATGGTTCTCCAATTGAAATTCTTCTCTCAAAGTTTGAGCAGGATTGGGAACCATCACCTCGTATCCTAGTGCACCTTGCTCAATCTTCTTTTTAATTTTCCAGCTCTTTGCCCATGCAATAGCAACCTTCCCATTGCAATTGTTCGGGCTCTCAAAATCCACCTTCTCACGAACTTTGGGATGAAAACATCCCATAAACGTTTCCAATTTAAAGTACTCATCGCCGTAGCCAATTGCGTGGTAGCTACAAAATCCCTCTGGCATTCCTCAAAGCGGTTGAGGAAAACTCCAAAATCCTCCTTCACATCCTACTTCAAATTATTCAATTTTGTATCCAAATCGACAAGGGATACCTCTTTACGGAAGTTGTGCAGAAAGTAGGGGGCCCGCAAAGCCGGTCAAATGGCCCTTGGTTCTCCTTCCAAAGTGTAAAACCATGTCTTTTATCTACCCCTCATCAACAGCAGAATTATCTTCATTTGGCATATGCAATGCCAACATATACAACTTCAAGTCGGTCATCCACTCCTCCAGGTCTTCTTCTTTGGTGAAAACTGGTTCATAAACTCGTGTTGCCATCTCTTCTTGATGAAAAAACCCTTCTTTGATCAAAAATGATAAGCAATCAAATGCTCCTCAGTGGGGTCACCAGAAGATGGAGAGGATAAATGGGGAACACAGCTAGCACATAATCTATTGCCTCCCTATAGCTCAGGGTATCCGTAACACCCCTAACCTCTCACAAAACACCTTCAAATCGACCAATTTGCACTAATGGAACAACTATTGTACACAAAACAATACTCACCCGTTCAACAAAACCACCACTCAACTCAAACGAACCACAACAACTCAGCACCCCGCTTCCAACTCACACCACACGCACCCCACAACAGTCTGCAGGCACACACCTTCGTAAGAACCAACACACACGGAAAGAGCGAGAGGAAAAGGAAGGGAAAGGGGATCAGTGACACCAAAAAATGGGAGAACCGCTTGTTATTTCTTAGCATAGAGAGAGTACAACCATCATTGAGCCAAAATGACAAGCTTCAACTAGGAAAAACTCCACAATTCACTTACCCCAGCCTCCACAATGAAAAAAAAAGGCCCAAAAATGGGAAAAAAATGTTTCTTTATAGAGCCCCTGTACCTATTTTAAGAAAGTGCCTGAGCACCGGACACTTGCCTGAGTTAAATAGGAGTTGCTTGCATGGAGAACAACCTCTTAGCTGGGGCGGGTCAACTTTCCTCTCTCCCTCATGGCCTCTGAGTCACCGTGGGAAGGCCCCCTTTGTGCTACTTGAGGCTTCTCTCTCTCTTAGTCAACACCATTTCACGATGCCCCCTTGCACTAGCGCTAGCGCTAGTGGGGGCTCCCCATTAGCTTCCAAAATATGGGCCCGTAGGGCACCACTGGATAGTACCCTGAATTGGGCATGCCACATCATCACGTGTCGGACATGTTGTGGATTGCAATAGATAATTACCACAGATCATTGCTAGCACAGAGCTATCAGCGCACGCGCCTCATAACACCACCAAACACTTGCATAGGGCGACTCCATAGCTCTAAGCTCACCAAGAGCCTCACGCCTTCAGATGCTTATGGAGGGTTCTCTCTCCAACTCTTATCCCCTTTGCTTCTTGCCTTGGCTTGCACATGTGGGACCTTGTGGGCACCATGTGGAACTGTCTCACACATTAGCCCTCAAGAGCCGCCCAACACCACCTAAAAAATCTTCAAAAAATCCATTTTTTCTCTTAACTTTCCTCTATTGCCATTCAATGCCCAATGCTCCTATTACCAAGACAAAAAAATCCTCCTAAGAGATCACCTTGCTCGCTTTGAAACTCCCAAACCCCGCCGCCTTTTAACAATGTTGGGCTGCTCAATCAAACCAACCAAAAACTGAAAAAACCATTTGCAACCTTCCCTCCCGAGGGCAACTGCCCCAAACTTTGATAAGCCATAACTAGGCACTCAGGACTCAGAATGGAGAGTCGTCACTTCTTGTTGACTTCATATAGTTCCCATCACACCTATAAACTTTGTCAAGCTCCAAAAAAAACCTAATGGCATGCCCTACAAAGCAGTCAACAAACTAGTACAAAACCTGACCCCCGACAAAACTTCAAAGTTCCGCAACTCAACATCCAAGACTCAGATTGCCGATCTGAAAAGATCAACAGGATCCATAATCAAGCACTACGTATCTATCTACTGAAATTGTATTAGAGTACCTAGCACCACCTGCACTCTCTGTCTCAGATCTGCAAACACCTTGAACTTCAAGCTCGAATATCTTGCAAGTTGTAGCTCTTTTTGATGAGCCACCTAGACCAGATCCCTTAGCACTTTAAGGTATACACATCTAAATAAAAAATAAGCCCTATGATCCTCATTCACTTGCTATCCCATTTGGCCCTTTTTGCATCCCTTTTGGCCTATAAAACCACATTAGGCATACACATTTGTTGTTGCCTGTCTGCCCAGGATCTTTGCATCTATTTCGGCTCCCTGATCTGCACCTAGTAGCATATCCATACCAGCTCCTGCCATCTTTTATGGCCAACCAACTTTGGCTGCACCAACTTCTTGGGTGGAGAAAAAAAGAGTTTTGTCTCAACACACGCAAGCCACCAAGCTTCATTTCTTGAGTGCACAAATTTCATCAAGCCAATGTTGTAATTTTGTCTACTGTCTCATCATCATATTTTCCTATGTTTGTTGCACACCTAACAGGACCACACATCCATAGCTTTGAGTTGCCTTATTGTCATCTGAGGGGTGTTTGTGAGTCAAAAATCCTAGAATGCTAGTTTTGTAGCCCCACAAGTGGCACACTATGTAAAAGTGGCCCCACCTAGAAATGCAGCTCTGCCAACTTTGAGTCACCTATACTGGATCACTTACTCACAATTAATGGTGATGCTACCACCTTTTGATGGAGCCCAACCCATTTAAGTGCCCTTTTTCCTTCTTCTACAACTTGGTCATCACCTTAGCAATGCAATCATCAGTGTTGATTTCTAAACCATCATGCTAACAATAGCTACCCCCACTCCAACTACCCCCGGCTAAGTAGATTTTTTCCCTACTCTATTATCAACAACTGTCCACTTCATGCATAGGCTCTGCCATCAAAGACATGTCAATAATAGATTGACACTCTTATCCACCCAATTAGCCTCATTCACATGAGTTGTATAAGTTGATGCATTGCCATCGTTTGTTTAGCACACCCGTAGACTAATCAATCTCCACCCATGTAGTATTACCAAACATACATCTCTCTCTCTCTCTCTCTCTCTCTCTCTCTCTCTCTCTCTCTCTCTCTCTCTCTCTCTCTCTCTCTCTCTCTCTCTCTCTCTCTCTCTCTCTCTCTCTCTCTCTCTCTCCCCCATTGCCTTGCAGAGCAACTTTCAAACATTTGTCTTTTCAAAAACACATGTGGAAGCTTCATTAAAAGGCTCCAAGGCCTCGTACCCACACTAATCATCCATCCATCTTAGAAGCTAGAGATAATTGCCAGTAACAACCTTATTTTTGGCATTGACATCTTATTACTTCATTATTGTAGAAGGAAAAATCACAATGCTGCCCTCTCGTTAATCCACGTGTCAGACTTTCAAACAATAGGTTCGCTTGTTATTTATGCCATTGAATATGGCTTGTATGCTTTTTGATAGCGCTACGCCAGCATCCTCTCTGGCTCTATTTGCCTGCGGCTACCTCCACCCTGTGTAGTCTCCTGGGCCTGCAACACCTGAAGTAACAAGAAAGCGCACATACAGCTGCTTAATGCTCACGGCTCACGTGCGACGAGGTGAACAACTCCTTGAATCTAAATAGCTCTCTGTTGCAGAGTGCAAGTCTTGAATTGAGGCACCTCTCGACCCAGTAGTAGGGCAACAACAGCTGAGAGAGAATTCATGATGAGATCGTATACTTCAGAAGATGCGAAGGCAAGTCTCCAGATGCATCTTGCACCTTGATGGCATGGATGAGAGTATGTATGCTAGATATGTATGTCGAATGTGGTTCCCTCACGAAAGCAGGTAAGTTCTTGATGGGCATCCTTTTTGGGATGTCTCTTGTAGTGCTTTGATTGCAGGATATACTTAACATAGCCATGGCAAGGAAGCTTTGGGTTCTTTTCACAAGATTTGAAGCAAAGACCTGCAAGCACTTTGAAAGCCTCCCCCTGGGTGAGATAATTCATGATGAGAGTGCTATAGGCAAGGGTTGTTCAAAAAGTTCATGATGCCATGCCTGGCCCTGTCTTGGTTGATATGTGTGCCAACTCTGGTGTGGTTGAGAAAGCACAAAAAGTGCTTGAGGAGCTTCCTGTCCGGAATGTCGTCTTTTGGATTGCACTAATTGCGGGATGTGCGCAACAAGAGTAGGGCCAAAAAGCTATAGATTGTTTCCAACAGATGCAAAGCAAGCTCTCTCTATATCCTCATGTAAGGATGACCTGGAACAGCATCTCTTGGAATGCATTGGTCGCGGGAAACGCACAACAGGAGCAACGCAAAAAGCTTTAGGTTGTTTTCAGTTTTCTATCCAAAGCGTGTACTCTTGGAATGCACTGATGTAGGATATGCCTCACAAGAGAAACCTCTAGTCTGTTTTCAATAGATGCGAAGTGAGGGCCTCTCGCCAAATGCAATCACCTACGCGTGCTTCTTGAAGGCATCTTGCTCTACGCAAGATGCTGATATGGGCACAAAAAATCACAATTATATTGTTAGTCAGAGACAAGTGAGAAAAGATGTCATGCTTGGCAGTGTCCCGGTCGATATGTATGCCAAATATCGTGCACTTGAGAAAGCACAAAACGTGCTTGAGGAGCTTCTTGTCTGAAATCTCGTCTCTTGGAACGCACTAATGCAGGATGTGCCGAACATCAGGGGAGCGAGCAAGATCTATAATATTTTTTAGCTGATGCAAAGTGAGAATATCTCTCTACATGAAGCGAGCACATCTCTCTAGATGCAATCACCTAGGCTTGCATCTTGAAGGCATGTCGCAATTTGGAAGATACCGAGATGGACAAAATCCTTGGGTTGTTTGAACAAATGCAAAGTGAGGCTATCTGTACGCTCAGTGGGCATTGTATTGGTTGATATGTATGCCAGATGTGGTGCATTTGAGAAAGCACAGAAAGTGCTTGAGTTGTTTTGTGTCCGGAATGTCATCTCTTGGAATGCACTGATTGTGGGATGTGCGTAATAGTAGCAAGTTTATTCCTCCAAATGCAGGCACCCATCCTTTCATCTTGAAGGCTATGCTTACATCTAGAAAGCATGTGGCTTTACACAAGTGCTTGAGGAGCTTCCTGTCTGGAGTGTAGAGTCTTGGAATGCATTGATTGCATGGTTTTCCCCATAGGAGAAAGTTGTAGGCAGTTTCCAACAAATGCAAAGTGAGGTCCTCTGAGCTCCTTTCTCCAGATACGATCACCTATGCATGAGTCTTGAAGGCATGTGGCTCTACGCAAGATGCTAATATGGGCACAAAAATTCAGAAGTATATTGTGAGTCAGAGGCTATTGAAATAAGATGCCATGCTTGAATTGAGGCACCTCTCGACCTAGCAGTAGTGCAGCAGCATCTGAGAGAGAATTCATGATGAGATCGTATACTTCAGAAGATGCAAAGGTAAGTCTCCAGATGCATCTTGCACCTTGATGACATGGATGAGAGTATGTATGCTAGACATGTACGTCGAATGTGGTGCCCTCATCAAAGCGGGTAAGTTCTTGATGGGCATCCTTTTTGGGATGTCTCTTGTAGTGCTTTGGTTGCAGGATATACTCAACACAATTGTGGCAAGGAAAGTTTGGGTTCTTTTCACAAGATTTGAAGCAAAGATTTGCAAGCACTTTGAAAGACTCTCCCTAGGTGAGATAATTCATGATGAGAGTGCTATAGGCAAGGGTTGTTCAAAAAGTTCAACGTGCCATGCCTGGCACTGTCTTGGTCGATAGGTGTGCCAACTGTGATGTGCTTGAGAAAGCACAAAAAGTGCTTGTGGAGCTTCCTGTCCGGAATGTTGTCTCTTGGAATGCACTGATTGCGGGATGTGTACAACAAGAGTAGGGCCAGAAAGTTATAGACTATTTCCAATGGATGCAAAGCAAGCTCTCTCTGTTTCCTCATATAAGGATGACTTGGAACAGTGTCTCTTCGAATACATTGGTCGCGAGAAATGCACAACAAGAGAAAGGCAAAAAAATTTAGGTTGTTTTCAGTTTCCTATCCATAGCATGGACTCTTGGAATTCACTGATTGTAGGATATGCCCCACAAGAGAAAGCTCTAGTCTGTTTTCAACAGATGCGAAGTGAGGGCCTCTCGCCATGCAATCACCTACGCATGCTTCTTGAAGGCATCTGGCTCTATGCAAGATGCTGATATGGGCACAAAAATTCACAATTATATTGTTAATTAGAGACAATTGAAAGAAGATGTCATGCTTGGCAGTGTCCTGGTCGATATGTATGCCAAATATTGTGCACTTGAGAAAGCACAAAAAGTGCTTGAGGAGCTTCTTGTGCGAAATCTCGTCTCTTAGAACGCACTGATTGCAGGATGTGCCAAACATCAGGGGAGTTAGCAAGATCTATAATATTTTTTAGCTGATGCAAAGTGAGCATATCTCTCTACATGAAGCGAGCGCATCTCTCTAGATGCAATCATCTAGGCTTGCATCTTAAAGGCATGTCGCAATTTGGAAGATACCGAGATGGACAAAATCCTTGGGTTGTTTTGAACAAATGCAAAGTGAGGCTATCTCTCCGCTCAGTGGGCATTGTCTTGGTTGATATGTATGCCAAATGTGGTGCATTCGAAAAGCACAAAAAGTGCTTGAGCCATTTTGTGTCTTGAATGTCATCTCTTGGAATGCACTGATTGCGAGATGTGTGTAACAGTAGCAAGTTTATTCCTCCAAATGCAGGCACCCATCGTTTCATCTTGAAGGCTATGCTTACATCTAGAAATCATGTGGCTCTACACAAGTGCTTGAGGAGCTTCTTGTGTAGAGTGTAGACTCTTGGAATGCATTGATTGCATGGTTTTCCCCATAGGAGAAAGTTGTAGGCAGTTTCCAGCAAATGCGAATTGAGGTCCTGCTCCTCTCTCTAGATACGATCACCTATGCATGCATCTTGAAGTCATGTGGCTCTACGCAAGATGATAATATGGGCACAAAAATTCAGAAGTATATTGTGGGTCAGAGGCTGTTGAAATAAGATGCCATGCTTGGCAATGTATCATTCGATATGTATGCCAAATGTGGTGCACTTGAGAATCACAAAAAGTGCTTGAGGAGCTTTCTGTCCAAAATGTTGTCTCTTGGTTTGCATTGATTGTGGGATCTACGCAATAAGAATAGTGCTAGTAAGTTGAAAAAAGATGCGATGCTTGGCACTATCTTGGTCGATATGTATGGCATCTCTGTTGTGCTTGAGAAAGCACAAAAAGTGCGTGAGGAGCTTTCTATCCGGAATATCGTCTCTTGGAATGCACTGATTGTGAGATGTGCACAACAAGAGCAGGGCCAAAAATCCCTAGGCTTTTTCCAGTGGATGCAAAGCAATCTCTCCATGTATCCTCATGCAAGGGATTACTTGGAACAACGTCCCTTGGAATGCACTCGTCGTGACAGGATACGCACAACAAGAGCTGGACCAAAACTCTCTAGGATGTTTTCAGCGGATGCAAGGCAATTGTATTTCTCCAACTTTAGTCACCTATGCATTTGTCTGGAAGGCATGTGACTCTATGCAAGTCCTTGAGGAGCTTCCTATCTGGAGTGTGGACTCTTGGAATGCACTGATTGCAAGATTTGTCCCACAGGGGCAAGGCCAAAAAGTTCTAGTGGGAACAAAAAACTCACAATTGTATTGTTAGTCAGAGGCTGTTGAAAAAAGATGTTGTGCTTGGCACTATCTTGGTTGAGATGTATGCCAAATGTGGTGCGCTTGAGAAAGCACAAAAAGTGCTTGAGGAGCTTTCCTTCTAGAATATCATCTCTTGGAATGCACTAATTGCGGGATGTGCGCAAGAAGAGTTGCGCCAGAAAGCTCTAGGCTATTTTCAATGTATGTAAAGCATTGGTTTCGGGATACGCACAATAGGAGCAAGGCCAAATTCCGCTCTCATATTGTTAGTCAAGGGTTGTTGCAAGAAAATGTCATGCTTGGCAATGCCTTGGTCGATACGTATGCTAAATGTGGTGCACTTCAGAAAGCACAAAACATCATGAGCTCTCTATTGTTTTCGGCGGATACAAAGTGAGGGCCCAATCACCTACACAGCCATTTTGAAGGCATGCGGGTCAGCAAATGCAATCACCTACACAGGCATCCTGAAGGCATGTATCTCTACGCAAGATGTTGATATGGGCTTTAAAATGCACTTTGATATTGTTAATTAAGGATCGTTGCAAGAAATTGTCGTGCTTCGCAATGCCTTGGTTGATACGTATGCTAAATGTGGTGCACTTCAGAAAGAACAAAACGTGTCTGAGGAGCTTCCTCTCCCGAATACCGTCTCTTGGAGTGCATTGATTGTGAGATACGCACAACAGGAGCAGGGCTAGAAAGGTCTCCGCTATTTTCAGCGGATGCCAAGCGGAGGCATCTGGATCTCTCCAGATGCAATTACACACGTGTGCATCTTCAAGGTATGTAGCTGAGTTTCCAGCCCCAAGGGCTTTTGAGAGGAGATATTGTGCTTGGCAGTTCTTTGGTCGTATGCCAAATGTGGTGCGCTTGAGGAAGCACAAAAACTATTTGAGGAGCTTCCTGCCTGAAATTTTGCCTCTTGGAATGCACTGAATACGGGACGTGCATAACAAGAGCAAAGCCAGAAAGCTCTAGGCTGCTTTCAGTAGATGGAAAGCATTGGAATGCATTGGTTGGGGGATACGCACAACAAGAGTAGGCCAAAAATTGTTTTCAGCAGATGCAAAGCAAGGGCCTCTCTATAAATGAAATCACCTATGCATGCATCTTGAAGGCATGTGGCACAAGATGCTGATATGGACACAAAAAGATGTTATGCTGATATGGACACAAAAATCAATTATGTTGTTTGTCAGAGTGTGTTGGAAAAATTTGTCATGCTTGGCACTATCTTGGTTGATATGTATGCCAAATTTGGTGCGCTTGAGAAAGATGTCGTGCTTGGCATTGTCTTGGTGGATATGTATGCCAAATGTGGTGCACTTCAAAAAGCACAAAAAGTGCTTGAGAAGTTTCTTGTCTGGAATGTCGCCTCTCAGAATGCACTAATTGGGAATTTGCACAACAATAGTAGCGCTAGAGTCCGGACTGTGGACTCTTGGAATGTAGTGATTTCAGGATCCTTTGGATTGTTCTCAGCAGATGCAATCACTTGTGCATGCATCTTGAAGGCATGTGGCTCTACGCACAACAAGAGTAGGGCTAGAAAGATTTTGTGCTTGGCACTACCTTGGTCGATATGTATGCCCAATGTGGTGCGCTTGAGAAAGCACAAAAACTGCTTGAGGAGCTTCCTGTCTGAAATGTCGCCTCTTGGAATGCATTGAATGCGGGATGTGCATAACAAGAGCTGGGCCATAAAGCTCTAGGCTGTTTTCAATGGATGCAAATTCTTGGAATGCATTGGTCGTGAGATACGCACTACAGAAGCAGGGCCAGAAAGCTCTAGTCTATTTTCAGCTTCCTATCCGGAGTTTGGACTCTTGGAATGCATTGATTGTAGGATTTTCCCCACAGGAGAAAGATCTAGTTTGTTTTCAATAGATGCAATCACCTACGCATGCATCTTGAAGGCATGTGGTGCAAGATGCTAATATGGGCACAAAAAATCACAATTATATTGTTTGTGAGAGTTTGTTGAAATATGTCGAGATAGGCACTGTCTTTGTTGATATGTATGCCAAATGTGGTGCGCTTGAGAAAGATGTTGAGCTTTGCACTCTCTTGGTCGATATGTATGCCAAATGTGGTGTGCTTCAGAAAACAAAAAAAGTGCTTGTGGAGCGTCCTACTCAGAATGTCGCCTCTTGGAATGCACTGACTATGGGCTTACTTTTGTGAAGCGTTTCGAGCCATTTTCTTGCTTGCTGGCTCAATTCATTGCAATTTGAAGTTTCCTCAAGTTTTTGGGTTCTCTCTTTGTGGGTAGCAAAGCTAGGTTTCTTGCTTCTCGCAACATTGCCCACAAATTATTTTGATATAGGTTCTCTGTCTTGAAGAGTTACAATCTCGCTCTCTGCAGAGACGTCTCATATCAGGTCACGATAAGGATGCCGTTAATTTAATACCTTCCGCCCCTTCTTGAGCAATATTACAATATACAGGTGTTGAGGGTTCATTGCCATCATTTGGCTATAGATTGTCAATTCAAAAGAATGTTTTTAGCATTTGGAAATAAATGTGAATGGAGTTGGCCTTCACTCCAATGAGCATACATATCCTCATTTGTTTACCGACTGTTGACTCCTAATTATCCCACACATCCAAGGAGATGCAACGATGGCCTGTGTGCTAGTCCAACAAGAGGAAGGTTCCTCAAATGTCAGGCCAACTTCATCTTTCTCGTCCACGGCTTCATCTTGCATGCGGCTCTATGCAAGATGCTGATATGGGAAAAAAGATGTTGTGCTTGGCACTATCTTGGTTGATATGTATGCGTCCTTGCAAAGCTTCCTAGTGAAGTATACTCGAGGCTCTGGGATGGTAGATGAGAACATGGCCATCGAGGCTTCAACACCAAAGGTCATGGATGTTAGTGAGGCTATCAAAAAAGGATGTCGTGCTTGGCATTGCCTTGGGTGATATGTATGCCCAATGTGGTGCGCTTGAGATGTTGATATGTCATGCCTTGGCATTGTATGCTTAATGTGGTGCGCTTGTTTGAGGAGCTTCCTGTTCGACATGTCACCTCTTGGAATGCACTAATTGCACGATGTGCGCAACAAGAGTAGTGCCAAAAATCTCTAGGCTGTTTTCAGCGGATGCAAAAGCAAGTGTATCTCCCAAATTTCAGTCACCTATAATTTTGTCTTGAATGCTACACTTACATCTTAAAGGCATGTGGCTCTAAGAAAGTGCTCGAGCAGATTCCTGTCTGGAGTGTGCACTCTTGGAATGCACTAATTGCAAGATTTGTCTCACGTGGGTAGGGGCAGAAAGCTCTAGTTTGTTTTTAGTAGATGAAAAGTGAGGGCCTCTCTACAGATGTAATCACCTATGCATGCATCTTGAAGGCATGTGGCTCTAAGCAAGATGCTGATATGGGTACAAAAATGCACAATTGTATTGTTAGTCAAAGGCTGTTGAGAAAAGATGTCATGCTTGGCACTGTCTTGGTCGATAAGTATGCAAAGTGAGGGTCTCTCTCCATATGCAATTACCTTTGCACGTACCTTGAAGTCATGTGGCTCTACACAAGATGCTCATATGGGCACAAAAACTCAGATGTATATTGTGAGTTGGAGGCTATTGAAGAAAGATGTCGTGCTTCGCAGTATTGTCTTGGTCGATATGTATGTCAAATGTGGTACTCTAAAGAGATTCCTATCTGGAATGTCATCTCTTCGAATGCGCTGATCGTGTGCAACAAGAGCAGGGCCAAAAAGCCCTAGGTTGTTTCCAGCAGATGCAAAGCAAGAATCCTTCATCCACGTGGCATCGACCATCCAACAACAAGTGCTTGCTCGCTTTTTTTATGACCTTCATCAGTCGACTTGTCAAGACGTGCAGCTATTGAGCTATTCCTGCTCTAAACTACAGTTTCGGCCCTCTGACGTCTTTCTCATCGCAAACTAAGAAATCATAAGAATTATAGCCTTTCAGTGAAAACAGGAGATCGGCTTCCTTTGTTCTTTCTTGGTACCTTCACAGAAAAACCACAAGATGGGTAATCACTTTGAATCTTTGCAGGATGGTAGCAAGAAAGCTTGTCAAGGCAATTCTAAGAATATGCAAGCAGAAGGCCTTTCTCCAATGCAATCATCTACGGAAGCAAGCATCTATGCTAGCATCTTGAAAGACTTCGTAATATGCTGACATGGGTGAGAGAATTTATGATGAGAGTGCTAGTCAGTCACAACCTATTCAGAAACAGGTTGTTCTTAGCAGGGATTTTCTTTATATGTATGGCAAATGTGGTGCCCTTACAATGTCCATATAAAGGCAACTAACAACTCTAGGGAAGAAGAAATACTTGTGAAACACATCAAGCGGACTGACAAAAACATGAGAAGTTCTCATGTTCGATCTTTCATCACTATTACATATAAGCCCAACGTGGTTGTTTCAAGGAAGTAGTTTGTTGTTCTCATGGGATAGAGAAGGCCTCTTTCCAATTGTCCCAATGCAATCACTTACACTTGCACATTGAAGGTGTGTAGTCTTATGAAAGACGTTGACATGGGTGAGAGATATAATGATGAGATTACTAGTCACGGGCTGTTGCAAAAAATTATCATGCTTCCTGTGATCTAGAGTGTGGACTCTTGGAATGCATTAATTGTAAGATTTTTCCCACGGGGGCAGGGGCAGACAACTCTAATTTGTTTTCGACAGATGCGAAGCGAGGGCCTCTCTCCAGATGCAATCACCTATGCATGCATCTTAAAGACATGTGGCTCTACGCAAGATACACAACATCATTGATGCAAGGAAGTGCATCAATGAGAGACATTCAATCCCGCGGTGAGTAAGCATTATCATTTTTTTATTTTTGACACTGAGAGCGCAGTTAATGAATGCACTGAAAATTGCAAGCTGTCGTGGGAATGGCAGGTTCCCTCGTATTATACAATTGGGGAGGATTGTGCAAACTCCCCCATGTAAAGAGACTTGCATGTTTTTTTTTTGAAACATGAAAATGGAACAACAAAAAATTATTAACATTGACATCTTGTATGGTCACGAACGTTGAGCTTGACAAAATTTTAACCCTCCTTGTGGTTTTTTGCAAGGTACCCATTTCTGCAAAGAACGCCTTTGAACTACGACAATCGATATCCAAACACTCTCAGGTTAAAAATCTAACACGCTTTGATGAAATCTCTCTCCGTACTTCATTTCCTCTCGGATAAAAAAAACAAACACCCTTTGATGATATCTCTCTCTCTCTCTCTCTCTCTCTCTCTCTCTCTCTCTCTCTCTCTTTGAAGTCTCTCCTCCCATTTAATAAATATCTTAGAGAAATTAATAGCATCAAATAAATTAATTTTTTTTTCATTTGAGAAGTGTTGAAATGGCATATATAGTTTTTGATATTTTACTTAATCTTAATTTGATTCGAACGCAGCTAACGAAGCACTCTAGTTTTATTTTTACCTCGACAGATCCAAATTTCAAAGGGTGAGACTCAAGTATAAATACCACAAACTATCACTCAAAGGGCAAACCTTGACATTTAATTACCATTAAATAAACTGCCAAAGGGAAAATCTACAGTATACAATACTATGTTAGATCAACCAAAGGATAAACCTTGGGTAAAAGATTTCAATTTGTAGATTTTTTTCGGGATATGAGAATGAAAGTGGAAAAATATCTCTACCATAATCCTTTAGCACTTTCAAAGACATGATTCCTCTACTTAAGTGCATGCTTACGATGCAACATGCAACTGTAGGTGAAAGTGTCTTGATGTTTATGAGAGCTTGAGGAACAAAATTTCATAGTATTCAACCAAAAGGGATCATGATCGGGTCATCAAGGGTAGGAAGCCTAGGCAAAGGCCTAGAAAAGGTCAAAGAATACTAATGATATTTTCCAAGGATCAAGAATAGGTAATAAAAAAGAATTGACATTAATCTAACAAAACGTTAAAAGAACAAAAAATTATTACTACTAACTTGACTATTTGCTTTGGCCAGAAGAAAGGTAGACATTAATGCCTTTAAACCCTAAGAGGTTCCTTTTGTCAAATCTCCTCAAAGTCAAGACAACAAAGATAATGAACAAAAAAACAATGGCAAACCCAAATTGAAGATTGTTATTTGCTACATACAACTAATAAGATGGGACATACAACTAATAAGTTTCCTCAATACAATTTATAACTTTCTTTGCATTAATTTAAAGAAAACAACAAAGTTTGTAAACAACATGGATAAAAACATCATAGAAAAATTTGTTGATGAAGATCATGATCAACAAGGTAACTCAGATGATCAAGGTAACATAGGTACTTGTAGTCCTCACCTACGTAGTCTTCCACATAAGCAAGTCAAGATTGGCGATGATTCTTTTATGGTTTTTCATGATAATGGAACCACACATGATTTTATTGGCTTTCTAAAAGAAGCCTTAGAGAAGAGTTGAGTTAGGTCTACTTTCAATGTTTTTAGTGATGATTGATGATTGAGACTTACGTTAAATGTTATTTTGGTTTTAAAATATTAAATGGATATTTCTATTTCACCTTTCATTTCACATCTTCACATGTCTTAATGTTTCTTTTCTTTATTTTTAAAGCAATGCTCATTCGAGTTAGATTTTAATTAACTCAAAATAATATATGCAAGCCTTGGCATGTTTTTTGCACAGGGGTTTCCATCATATATAAACAATTCGTTCAATGGGCACAAAGCCCCACAAGGGATTTGAGACCATTGACCATATACTAACCCTTACAATATATTACACATTTCAAGATATCTGTTATGAATTCCTCTCACTCTTTCTTGCAAAACTTGCATTGCAGCTTTCTTCTGTTAAAGATAAGCAACCAACAAGTTTCTAGTAAATGTTATTTGTCCAAAGGATCACACTTCTTTTGAAAGAGTAGTGCATTTTTAGATTTCCAAATTGTTCTTTAAGCCGTCGCTCTTACTATCCAAATGTCAGTTAGGAGATCCTCATTATCGATGCATCTAGAGCCCATCACAAGTTTGCATCCAAAGAAGGGAGTGTCCAAATGGGTGTTCACCCATCTATAAATGGAGTCCATGAAGCCTCGTATTGTCGGACATTCCCAGAATAGGTGTGAGAGGGTCTTGAATTCTCTTGCCTTATATTGTTTTAGAATGCTAAAGTAAATTTTCACCTGGCATAATTCTAGTAGATTCTATACATACATACACACACACACATACTATATTTATTTATGTTTGCATATATATATTTACACACACACACACATATATATATATATATATGTATATTAATGAGTTCTTTTTCTTTCACCTTTTTTTCACAGCTCCACATGGCTTGACTTTTCTTGCACTCTATAGCTTAATTCCAATTCCAGTCAATGTTCGAGAAAGTCTTTTTTACTAAGTGGGCATTGGCCGAGTTTCTTCCTCGCAAATAAGCAAACAAAAAATACTAGCAAAATTTTGAAATTTGCAAGATTTTTGAACTATTTTCTCACATATTTCATCGATTTTTCTTCCCTTTACCATGGTTTTCAATCAGCTAGTCTCGATTTTCAACCGGCATATGGCTAAGTTGAGGCAATCCTTTCTTGAACACTGATTCCAGTTAAACTCAACCTAATTATTTTATCACTTTCTTATTGTTTTAGAAAGCCACTGTGACCCTTTCACTTGTTTCTTTAGGCATTGCACAAAAGCTAAAATTGCATATGACTCCCAAACTATAAAATGAATTTTTAAAGAACCATGCACTAATTTAGTATTTTTTTTTAAAAATAAACTCACAACAGTGAGTGAATTATATTAAAACTAACCAAATTATCTTGGAACCATACATTGATTTAATCTTAAGTATGCCTTGGAAACACCATTTTAATCCACCCAAAAATGCTTATAAAATACATGCATTTAGTAGGGTCTATCGTGAATGAGAAAAAAGCTAAAATTGCTTATGACTCCCACAAACTATAAAATGACCTTTTAGAGAACCATAGAGAAAAAAGCTAAAATTGCATATGACTCTCACAAACTATAAAATGACTTTTTAAAGAACCATACACTGATTTAATATTTTTTTATAGAAAAACTCACAACAGTGAGTGAATTATATCAAAACAAACCAAATTATCTTAGAACCATACATTGATTTAATCTTAAGTGTGCCTTGGAAACACCATTTTAATCCTCCCAAAAATGCTTATAAAGTACATGCATTTAGTAGGGTCTATCGTGAATGAGAAAAAATATTACACATTACAAGCGGACTTAAAGTTAGATCTTGAACCTCTTCTTAATCACACCCAAGCTAATGGAAGGTATACTTAATGGATTTAGAAAAGACAAAGTCCTTAAAAACTAAAAAAATCCTTTAAAGTCTTTGATTTGGGGGACTCCACTATATAATGATGTTAATATACCACGTGAGCTCAATAGGAGGGGTTTTTATTTTTAATAATTTAAGCAATTCAATAGAGATCCATTAAAAAGAAGGGTTTTTCATCCATTTTGGAAAAATCACTTAATGAATAAAAAAGGCTGGTTAGTCTATTCATGTACACTTTTTTTCTTGTCATACTCACAATTGTGAGTGGAGATGCTACATTACCTCATCTAAAAATTGTACAAAGAAACTCAAGCACAACTTGTGCATTGACGAAACACACATTACCAAAGAGGGCCTTTTTGTTACCGACACAAGAGAATTACTAAGATAGATACAATGGAGGGTAATACCCCTCAGATGACATTGAGAGATTTAGAGCTCTTGAGTTTTTTGATGGCGATGAGCACATCCCTGTTTTCTTGTACAATCTTTGAGAGCCAAGGGGTCTTTTCCAAAGATGCAATAGTGCTCAATCTTCCAGAGTCATATAAGAAGCAAATTTGGGTACATAGGCAGGCCCATATGGGGTTTCATCTAGTCATTGCAGTCATTTTTTGTGGTGTTTTTTACATAGAAGTAAGATGACTTGTGCCACTTCAACCCACACCACAACTTCTACTTTTTACAATAGACACTCCTTGGGGATAATATTGTTGAAGCCGGAAATTGAAAAGTCATTTTGAATGGTCATTCCACATCTTATATATTCATGTACACATTTTGACAAAAGGGATTTCTAAAGTATCTTACAACAAATGCTCATTATATAGGGGGGTCTTAGTAGTGAACCCCCTGATGTCTTTGGTACACATAACAATTGTCTCCTAATAAAGCATAACAAGGATGTCCCCTGGCCCCCTTGCTGTTTTCCATCGGGTCGCATCCTCTCATTACGATGCTCGAAGCCAGTGCGCAGGGAGAAATTCAAGGTCTAGCATTGCCGCCCAACGACCAGACTGGCCAAAATGTTCGCAGATGATTCACTCCTATACTTGAAGGCGTGCTCTCAAGTTGTCAGGAGAGCTCTGGAGATTGTGCAAACATTTGCCGTGGCCTCGGGATCCAAGTGCAATAGAGAGAAGTCAAGACTAACCCCCCTGTCAGAGAATGACTCTTTTGACCTTGCAGTCTGGACAAGAGAGATTATCTCAAAAGGGAGTGTATTTAGACACCTGGGAGGCCCCGTAGGGGTGGACGTAACCCACAGTCAAAGATTTCAATGGGTCATTGAAAAAATAAGCGCCAAAATGAGAAGGTGGGAGTTTGTTCTCCTACCCTTCCAGAGCCGGACTAGAGTGATCAATGCTTTTATGATCCAGTATATTGCTTTCCTCAGCCCGGTGCTCAAGATGGCTAAGTATAACTAGAAAGAATTCGTAAAACCAGTGAAAATGTTTCTTTGGAAGAACACGAAAACCTCCCGGCCATGGTAGTGGGCTAGATGGGAGATAGTTGCTCGGCTGGTAGACTAAGGAGGACTCGACATTCTTAACCCTGTATCTCATGTTGAGGCCCTTTGTGCCAAATTTATGGTCTCATTGGCTAAACAGGACCAACCTTGGGCTATCATGACCAACGAAATGCTTGATGCAGCAAAACTGGGATTGAAGGGGGAAAGTGGAAGGGGGTTGTGATGCACAACAAACTTCTCGCCCCGAAGTGGTCTTATCTTGGATCTGGTGGACCCTCAGGGGAGCTGATGAGGAAGTGCAAAAGTGTTGCTGAGGCTTTGGAATGGGGGGAAGTAACCAGATACTTTAAGAACTTCATATTGCACTGGTCCCCTTGGCTCTCTAGAATATTGGGACCGCCGCAAAGCACTTACTGGATAGAAATGGCCAGGAAAGTGAATAATAATGGGCTCGTTCGACTAGAGCAATTGGGATGACAATAGGAAGTGCTGGAAAATTGCTCACTCTTTAGCCATCCAATTTCAACTGGATGGCTTTGAGATCTTACTAGTCTATAGGGTGATTAAAGAGCTTGATAAGGTGGTGATGCCAATTTTTGAATCCAACTTTGAATGGCACGCTTGGAGATGGACTGAGAGTAGCCTCTTTTGGAAACCACACTCTAAAGGAATTTACCATGCATTAATGCACGAGGATAATTGGTGTACAACAAATTATGGAAGAGGCACTAGACGGAAAAACGGTGGGAGCGAGTCGTGGAGAACATCTTGAAGCCAAGATGGCCTCAATATATGAAGATATTTATGTGGAAAGTGATGTAGGGTGCTCTGTCGATGGGCGTAAAGATACAAGAAAGAGGCATCGGGTCCGATCATTTCTTGGGGTGCAGAATAACCTAGCCCACCTTTTCATGGGATGCCAGGCAATCAGGGGCATGGCTGGGAAAATATGCACGTGGATTCATAGGACATGGAAAATTAAGTTCTTCAAGAATGATTTGTTCTTTGGTGAGAACAGGATGGGAAGTCCTGCTCTTCTCGTCTGCACTCAAACAATCAGGTACTACTTCTTGCACCATATTTGGCAAGCAAGGAACCACCGTGTGTTTGAGGGGGATCTAGTTGTGGCAAGCTATTGTGAAATCATGCAAGAGAGCAGAGTGATGATCCACATGATCGGAGGCCAACAAGCCTCAGAAGAATGGTCTAGAGAAATACATAACATCTTGTAATAAGTAAAGCCGAGGAGTAGGAGTGGTTTCCCTGCCAAGCAGATAACTTGTAATCCTTTGACCCTCAAGGCTCGGTCCTGACCTCGATCGAGCATTGGTGTATATTTCGGTTCTTAATACTATCCACTCACAATTGTGAGTTTTGCAACAAAAAAAAAATACTTTTCTTTATTTTGTTGTTTCTCTACCTACTCTACTAGCTCTAATCAATCTCATTTTCCTATTCAAATTAACACCTCACCCTTGATATTGCCATCGCTTGCAGCACCTCATCTTGAGCATGGTGTCACAACATTCCCCAACCCCTTTCTTCCTCCTTGGCGAGCTGTGTAGGTGGCTTGGCCTATGTCTTGCTCCATTCTATGCTACTTGGCTTCCACCACATGAGGTGCACACACACTCTGCTCTCTGCGCTACAACATTGCTCCATGCTCCTAGCCAAGCACCATTTTGCTTTGCAACCCTAATACTCCAGTCTCCTCTTGCACCTCATACTTTTTCTTGGCATGTGTTGTACCCTTATCGTGAACCTTCTCATCCATTTTGGAATGGTGTCATAGGGTAAAATATGGATCCTCTACCCTCTAGCAAACGAACTAATGACTAGTCTTTATATTCTCTACCTCATAGTCAAGGACGACTATGATTTCAAGAGAGAGGTAATGTCATAAAAAATTATATCTAACTCTCCCAAATGATTTTATCATGTTAAACTGATCATTTATTATTGGGAAGTACCAGGCAAGTAAAAGCTAGAATATTGGTAAGGCTGCCAGACCGGTCTTTGCAGGCATCCAAAAGGGGACAGTCTGCAAAAGAGAAATGGTCATCAAAGAAGCAACTCCATCACGTGGATCTTTTCCCAAGTACCTTAGCCAAATGATATATATATATATATATATATATATATATATATATATATATATAGAGAGAGAGAGAGAGAGAGAGAGAGAGATTTGCCACATAGATCTTTAGATTTTCTACTAATTTGATGTCCAAGCAAATTATGCTTATGAAAACCTTCTTGTCTGCCTTTTCTTTTTCGTTTTCCTTTTCCTCAAGGCATATCCCAATAATCAATTATAATAAATGGTTCACCACCTATATAGTTTTACTCTACTCAATCTCATTAATTAGAACCTTTATAGATTCTAGAAAAAACCATACTTGCTCTACTCAATTCAGAAGCAAAAATCTCTAGAGACTCTATTCAATCGTACTGCACTAGATCATTGCTTGATCCCTGTGTTGCACATAAAAAATCACCATGCACCAGATATCGCAATCGATCATGTGACATGCCGATCAAATAGAGGCTATTGCCCCAACTAGGCCGCTGAGTCCATATTTGTAACCTCTCTCCAAACCCCCAATATAAAATAAAAATCGTGTGCTAATTCGTTACATGTTTGCACTAGGGTAAAACCTCCAATAAAAGGACAAGTCCATTACAAGGCAGCATTTTGCTTGTCTCTACTCTATTTCTAAAAGATTCAAGTGTCATGATGATATTTGTATGGGGTATGAGGAGATTTTGACAAGGGATTTCTTTTCACATAAGTTTCACTCAAATTCATTACTTCAAGTGGAAGACTGAATTACCACAATTTGAATTTCCCTTTATTAACCCCTACTTTTTAATTGTCCAAAATCATTAGTTCAAGTGGAAGACTGAGTTACCACAATTTTAATTTCCCTTTATTGGCCCCTACTTTTAATTGTCCTTAACTTGGGGATTTTACCCTACACCTAGTGGATGTTTGCAGGTAACACCTTGTCTTGCCTGTGGCATCTTTTCCTTCCTGTCCTTGAGGTTGCTACTGGTTTCGTGCCCCCCCTCCCCCCCCAAAAAACAATCCCCCTTTTCCCTTTTCTTTCACTTCCTTTTGCTTTCAACCACTAAGCTTGCAAAAATTTCTTTGTAGACTCTAGCTCAAAAAAAATTGGTTCAAAAGCAGCAAAGGTCTAGAGAATAGCTTGGAATTTTTCATCGACAAGGAATTCTCATTAAAAATGCAAAAGGCATGATATACATTCAATGTGTGAAGTAGGCAAGAATCATGCATTATGTAGTGTATATTATATACTTGCTTTATACCCACTTAGTATAGCAAATCTCTGTCAAATTCCCTTTGAAGCATGCTAAGCTCAAACACTGCAAGCTAGAATCAAGCTCAAGATCTTGCACTCCCACAAAGCATTTTGATGTAGCCAGCTGAGCACTGCTGACTGTGTGCACTTTAAAGAGAGGATGCAACTTTGATTTATGGGTAAGTTTATTTATTGAGAAGACACACTTCTACACGATGCAAACTCTCATTTATGAGAATGAAGTACATTCTTAAGCACAAGTTATTGGAATGTTGATTGAATTCTCTCTCTTTGTTTCTCTCTCTCTCTCTCTCTCTCTCTCTCTCTCTCTCTCTCTCTCTCTCTCTCTCTCCATCCATTTACCATGTCAAAATTTTTGTATTCTATAGCTTTATTAAAGAGTCTAAAAAATTGTACATGTAAAACGTGACACCAACTTGATTCGAGTGCTTCCTCTCTCCAGAACATCATCTTTCATGTGGATTACATAGGCCTTCCTTGCAAGACACACACACACACACAGCCCTTAGGTTGCATTTATATGCCCATATCACAAAAATTATACATATAAAATTCTATTATACACCAAAATTCCAAATAATATCCAAAAACTCAAATAAATTTTTTTCAACCGAAAACCATAGTTATTAAAAAAACGTATTGCCACTTTTCATCAAAATGCCAATGCCTCATTTCTATTTCAGCTCCTATGCAAGGCTCTATTTGCTCTGTCTAGTTAAGTAAATTTTGTGGAGACTGATTTGAGAGAGAGAGAGATGAGTAGTATTTAGGTTAGATTTCATCAGTACTAACTTGTTTTTGTGTGTTGTGCCAAACTCGTGTGTAGCAGTTACTCTCTCACCACAGAGTTGACTTGCAGACTATCGGCCACTTCGTGGTGTGCAGCCATATGGCTCACTTTGGAAGTGAGGAGAATTTAGTACCTCTTCTCGTGGTGTGGCCATATGACCCACTACAGGGGGGGTTAGGACAAACTTGAATTCTCACTAGTGTGGTGCAGTCGTTTATCTCTCACCATAGAGCTGAGCTAGAATTTAGTGGTCCACTTGTGGAGTGCAGTAGGAATGATGCTACAACTCTCACTTTGGAGTGGCCTATAGAGTTCATAGTTTTAGATCAAGACACATTATTGCTAGTACCTACATAGAAACAAGAGGGTGAGGCTCGTCAACAAGGGAGTGGAAAGATTCATACTCCATGCCCTCTTCATCCTTGTGTGATGTACCCATTACCCTTGTTCTTTGTACTTCATAGACACACCATTGTTCTTCACTAGATGACTTGGATGTAGATACATACAATGGTTGGCCTACATGCTAGATTAGGTCACATTATTGCTAGTACTGCATAGAAATATGAGGGTTAACGCTCCTCAACCTAGGAGTGGAGAGATGCATACCCATGCCCTCTTCATATTAGTATGATGCACCCGTTACCCTTGTAGTTCCTAATCAGTAGATACGCCAGTAGATGACTTGGTGTTGTCTTGGATGTGGATACATGCAATTCATCTGAGATTGTTAAGCTATTTGTTTTTGGTGGTTGTGTTTTTAGTTTCACACACTTCATCCGGGAATAGGCTGCAAAAACTATAATCAACATTACAACAGTGTCCAAGACTTGTGCTGAGAGTTCCTCACACAAGCAGGCTATTCATGTGTACACTCCGTCGACCATTTATGTGTGCTCTCTATCACTCTACATTCTCCCTTGGGCACATAATAGGGTCATGTTCTTCTGATGAGAGTATGTCACACTCCTAACATGTTCATTTCTCTCTCTCTCTCTCTCTCTCTCTCTCTCTCTCTCTCTCTCTCTCTCTCTCTCTCTCTCTCTCTCTCTCTCTCTCTCTCTCTCTCTCTCTCTCTATCTATCTATCTATCTATCTATCTATCTATCTCTTTGTGTGTGCTTTGTTTGTCTTTAAAATTTTAATCATTAATCATATAGTATTTATGGTTTGCAGTCATTTGTAGTGTTTTTTACTACAAATTATTATATCATGGTGTTTATGGTTTACAATCATGCCATAAATTTGATAGTTTGAATTCATATCATAATGTTTATGTGGTTGACAATTATATATTGTAGATATGGAAGACACTAAGCTGGAAAAACATCAATGGAAGTTTGTCTCTGAGGCTATAGTGTGACACTTTTACCACATGTCAGAGATCGAGCTTCATCGTTGTCCAAACCTTGTAGCTTCGGAGAATTATTACCAATTTATGGAGACTTTAACAAGTTTATATTTGAGCAGCTTGAGATTCTATTTGACCTACTGGAAAAACTGGCACAATCATTGGCTTAAGTCTCAAAACTCAAAAACATTTCGGACCCTCACTTCCACCTATCTATTTTCTCAAGAAGCAATGTGTTATATCAAATTTTTTGTAATCTCAAAACTACATTTTTCCCTCTCATATCTCCCTATTTGTATTCTTGAAAAGAAATTTTGTTATCTCAAATTGAAATTGCAAATCTTATTGCAAAACTATTTGTAAAACTTGAGAGAGAGAGAGAGAGAGAGAGAGAGAGAGAGAGAGAGAGAGAGAGAGAGAGAGAGAGAGAGAGAGATGTGAACATCAAGTACATTAAAAAAAAAGTGAGCCCCAAAGGGGCCTTGTAAGCGTAACCGATCAAATTCCTATCAATAATATGGCATAAAAGGGGGGACATGATGGTAAGCCCATATCTACGTACCTCAATACTAAAACATGTAATATATTTAGGGAAAGAGCTCGGCAATGCAATCCAAATGCACTATTGGCTGATAATTTTTAATTAAAATTCTTAAGTTATGGCCATTTAAAAACATACAATAATTGTTGGGACCGTGGCCACAAGCCCATTCTCATTGGTGTAGAGAGTATATTCCAAAAGCATCTTTGACTCTAAAGGGCCCTTTTGGGGTTCATATTTTCCCTAATGAACATAGCATTGTATTCTATTAAGCACTATTATCAAAATAAGCAAAAGGTAAGAAATGCAAATCACAAATCATCGTCGACTTCAAACACACCAACTATATTGTCTACCTCATGCAGATCTAAGCATTTTGAGGCTATCTCCCATTCCATATTATCATCATCATCAACTTTTGTAGCGATAGCTTCATCTATTTGGAAGACACCATAGCCCTTTTGTGTTTCTCTTGTTGCAATGTTTTAAGTCTCATATTGCAAAAAACGTACATGAAATCAGTAGCCTATTGAGGATGAAGCCGATTTTGCTTTTTGGTATGCATAAAGTTGAATGTTGACCAATTTCTCTCACAGTTTCCACTTGATGCATCAATTTATAAAACCCTTACTACAATGTCTTGAAGTTCCACTTTCTCCCTGACATACTCTTTCCACCATAGAGGCACACTTGTTTTGGCAATGGCATCTATTTGCCATAGATCCTGAAACATACCACTTCTATTAGCATAATCAACTTGATGATGAAAAGCTACTTTCCCATCCGTCTGTCCCAAGAGTTGGGAGCACACTATTTTGAAGTCGGTCATGACTTATTTATTGGAAGATTGTTGATGCATTTAAAATTTAGGATCCAATACAAATTCCACACCATGAAATAGTGTATGCAGTTGTACCCATTGCTTGTTGGCAGCTACGATTATGGAAACTTTGTCCTTTGCACCAAAGCCAACATGCTCTCTTACGTTGTGTAAGTCCTCTAGCATGTACTAATAAATTTGGCAAAAGATAAAAGAGACTTTATCAACAGTGCAAAAAATATCTACAAATGGTTTTGCTAAAGTGCCAATCCTCTCTAAATTCCGGCAGAAAAATGGTGGGATGACAAGCTGTGCACATATTATAGATGCATCCTAATAGCTAGAATACTTGTTGAGACATGCATCCCATCATCTATTGGCTACAATTTCAATCAATGCAGGCTTCACTTCTCGAAGGTTGGCAAGAACATAGTATGTTGTAGCAAACCTTGTCACACAAAATATCTATAAAGTTTTATTGGGAAACTTCGTTCAAAAAAGAGCATACAAAAATTGATTCTCTCTGATAAATTTACTGATTTGCATCCAGTAGAGTTTATTTTATGCAATCCATTCTACCAATGTCTTTTAGTAACAAATTAAGAGTATGCACTACACATGCACCCAAGTAATCTCTTGATACTTAGCTTGAATAGCCTTTATTGTAGCCTTATAGTGGGATGCTTTATTTGTGACGATTGTAGTCACATGCTTTGGCCCACCTGCCCTTGCTATTACATGCTTGTACGCCCTTGCTATTGCTAGATAGTCACTCATCGTTTGTTTCAACAAGGTGTCAATAACTTCTACAAACATGGACCCGCTAGGGTTGATAAGCATCATATTAATCAACGGATTCTTTTGACAATCAGTCCATCCATCTAATGCTACGGTGCAACTATATATAGGAACAAAGTCTACCACTATTCATTTGATAAGGTCGTCAATTTTTTCTTTCACTTTATATAGATACTCAGTGTTCATCCTGTTGTCATCAGGAAGCACGATTTTTTTTTGTCCGTGCTCATCAAAGATTGGTATAATGCATGCCACAAAATCTTGGATCCATTTCAAGTGCAATTCAAGAAACCATTGATTATCTAATGCTTCATACAACACTTGTCCATTGGATGATGCTCTCCATGATTTAGTTGTGCTAGGGCCCGCTATTGACGTTGGAGCATGCCAATCAATAGGAGTCAACTAAGCAAAAAATTGCTCATTTACTTGCGTAAACACATGCTCCATTTTGTCATTGCCAACAGACTCTTTCAACATCCACATGAGCCATATTTTCTTTTACCTGAAATAATCTGCTCTTCCTTATGTGAGGACTTGGGAAATCTAACACGAATATCTTTTGGTTGGGCCGTACACTCCAACACATTGCCAAGTGTGCTCTTTGATTCTAGTTGCATTACTACTGAAATCTTGGTCATAAGACTTTCATTTGATTCTAGTTGCATTACCATTGAATTCGTAGTTGGCCACAACATTTTCATTTCAATCAATTTACATCCTTTTTGGCACACAACTCATGCACATAACTCCACTCACGTCCTTTCACCATGTTGCGCAAGGATAATTTATTGGCAGCAGGAAATTAAATTATCAATTTTGAGGTCAAAACAATTTAAGAATCAAATGATGCAATCAATGCTCTGAATCATTAGAGAATCTATTGGGTCTCATACTCTATCTATCAATCTCATGGCCAAAATCTATCGGTTCTCATACTCTATTTATTAGTTTCATGCTCTATCTATCAATCTAATGATCAAAATATATCTATGTTATCAATTAGACTCGCACTATCTCTACCACTCTCATGGTCAAAATCAATCTACATTACCAATTTACAATAAGAAATGATGGTCTCTCGTTCTCTATGTATTAACTCATGACAATCAATCCACATCATTTTAAACAAAAAAAAGACATAGTGATTTAGAACAAAACATTTCCATCATACTGTACTCACATCCTACATTGATTTATCTAAAGTAAAAGCTTGTGGCTTTCACACATTACATTAATTGATAATCTTAATCCTTACATAAATCAAATCATTTCACGTTGCACTATATCAATTTATTTGAAGTGCAAGCTTGCAACGTTCACACATTACGATAATCGATAATATTAATGAAGTCTTGGAAATGATTATCATTACAAAATGCACAATCTACCAGAGCTACACATGAAATTTCTAAATGATAATAAATTGTAGACCCTTAACGATTACCATATTTATCTAAAATGCGAACATGAAATTCTCACATTCCACCATAGATTAAGTACTTATCTATATGTAGATCAAGCATGTGTATGATCATACAGTACGATAGATCTTGCAATCCAAATAAAGATAATTAAATATCAATATATTTGGACATGCTATTCCTTACTTTTAATTCTAGTGAGAGTATAGTGTGAATGGATCTACAAAGGACATAAAATTGTCTACCAATGTTTACTTTGAAGTGAGAAAATATATGCACACCAAAATCAAACACTAAACTAAGTAAAACTAACCTCTATTATGGAGTATTTCTCAAACTTATTACCTTATGTGAGAGTACACTCTGCACACAACGACAATACTATAAATTGTTTCACTAACTCACTTCCAAGTGTCAGTTTAGTGAGCACATTACACAACAAACAAGGCTTACACTATTTGACGCTAGAAAAATTTTATTTGTCAAATTTTGATCAAGAACAATTTAAAGTATTTCTGATCAAGTTTATTTTAAAACTATTTTATTAACTTTCAAACTAGTTCTAAAATTCAAGGGTTTACTTTATTTATAAAATTTGATCTACACATTGATTCTCTTTTGAAGTCTCAAATGTGCCCAAGATGCATTCGAGATAAGGTGATATGTGTGCCTCTTCATTTTGCTACAAATGGTTGTGAGGTGTGCTATTCACAACACTTAAAAGCGGTTTCTTATAGAACTTGCTATTTTTCTCACAACAAACCTTCCAAGTCCAAACTAGGCACCCTAAACTCCCTACCCTTGACCTTGCTTCTTCACTTGACAAACATGAGATTACACAAGTGATCTACCTCCCATAAACAACGATTGCAGTAACTACCAAAACATCTCAAATTTGGGCATCAATGAACACAGTTTTGAGAGAGAAGGAAACAAAAGTTCCAAGATAGAGGGAACCTACATTATAGTATGGCTATCATCACAAACAACACACCACCACAATCCAGTTGGCACAATTGGGTCCGAACTAAAAGGTGAGGAAATAAAGAGGCTTAAGGGTGGGTGTACCATAGTCCCATCACCACCAAATACAAGCTCAATTCAAGCAACCTTGTTTCTTGTGTGCTTTGTATCTTGTGCCATGCCTGCATTGCGTAGTTGCCTATTGCCAATGTTGACAAGGGTAGATTTACATGTTACCAATGTTGACAAGGGTAGATTTTACATCATGGTTAAACTAAAGGTTCTTGAAGATGATCTGTAGACGATTTCAATGTAGTAAAGACTATGAAAGGATACTCAAATGAAGCATCCTAGCTTACGCCATATTGTGAGGGCAATTTTTTGCATGTCACACATTCATGAAACATTTCACCAATAGGATAGCTTCCCACCCCTCATGCATATCTTGCTTAATATTTTTCTTTGGAATGGAGGCACCCTTAGTAGCAGTTGTCTAGAGAAATTTTAGAAGGAGGTAAAGAACCTCCAATATAGAAAGGCCTTGAAAATCCTCAAGCGCACTATTGAGAAAGTCAAGGAGAAAATTTGGAACCTTATCCATGGTGTTACATGCCATCACCTTTTTGCATGCAAAGAATTGCACTCACAATGACATACATAGAAGTAACATCATACTCCACTTTGGATGGCATGGCAGTGTACTTGGGCTTCTTGGATGAGGGGCAAGATCTCCTCAACCTTCTGTAGATGAAGGCATTGTTGGGCACAATTCTTGTAACATTTTAGGGCCCCCCCATGGCATTCTCTTAGAGCTTTGTTGAGAAGTTCACTTTCTTATCTTTCAGAAAGGTGTCAATTGCATCCAAAAACATTGAGCCCTTTGGAAAAAGTACCATATGATGTTGATCAATGGGTTTTTTGGTAGCTAGTCCAATCTTCTTCTGCTATGGTACAACCAAACATTGGGGAAAAATCAATCATTGTTCACTTCAATATCTCCCTCATGGTACCCTTGACCCAGTAAGACAAACCCAGAATCCCTAAAAATGGGATTTCTAATGACATTAAACAAAATCTCACATGCCATCAAAGCCTTAGTCTATTTTAAGTGCAATGCGTGTAAGTCTTTCCTCTAGAATGCTACATGTAATGTTTGTGAAGTGGTGGGACTACTCTTGGCACTTAACTCACTTTTGTTGATTCATTTACACATGGAAAAGGAATCTCTAAATATGACCTCTTTGCCCTTGGGTACTTGTGTTGTTGTCTTCAACGTCCTCACATACTTTGTTGAGGCTTGGCTAGATGGTCCATAGTTGTGTTTGATCCAACCTTGCATTTTTTAGCAAGCACTTCTCTCTCTTTGCACTAATTTAAATAGCATGAAAAGTGGATCCAAATATCCACCATAGGTGGTGCTCCACAATACGACACATTTTGGCAACGCCAAACAAGTGCTTCTTGATTCAAGTTCCATTGCCATTGAAAACATGGTCGATTCGAGTTGCATTGAAGACATGGCCATAGGCTTTCCTTAGGTGTTGCATTGGAGCTTGAAAATATTTTTCCCCAGTGAAGCTCTTGCATGTATCCCCAATCCTTTCTTGGAACCATATTCTTGGAGGGTTGTAATGCAATCAAAATATGATGCACTTATAGAAAATGAGGCATGGACCTTATGTGACTTTCCTCTTGGCAAAAAGGCACCATTGCTACAAAGTGAGATTACAAGTTGAAACATAAGCACAATGGTGAGATTGATCATTACAAATCTAGATTTGTTGCAAAAGGTTATGCAGAACAAAAAGGAATTGGCTATGAAGAGACTTTTGCTCCTACTGGTTGTATGACTATTGTTTGTTTTTTATGTGCATTCACAGCTCATTTTGGATGGAATGTACATCATTCAAACATTGTTATTGCTTTCTCGAATGGTGATATATTTGAGAAAGTATATATGTAATGTAGACTCATGATATTATCAAAAAAGGACAAGAAAACAAAGTATACAAATGTAAGAAAACTTGGAATAGGTTGAAGTAGTCTACTTGTTGTGATTGCTTACTTTAACTTTGAAAATTCATAGACAACAATCAGAGGGAGAAGCAAAGTAAGTTTCATAGGGCTTTGTACCATAGCATACAAGGATGTTGGTCATGAGCACAAGTACAATTGACCATGGAAAATGCCACGAAAATGTTTCTTGTGTATGTGTAAAATATACAGCTTGATACTCTCCAAACAAAGTAAAGTTTTATGCCCACTTATTGCACTAGTTACTTCACACTTACCCAATTTTGATAGGTCTGAGCATGTTGTACTTGCAATAAGCCTAGAGGACGAGGTAACTACAAAATAAAAGATGAAAAAAATACAGCTTTCTTGCGGCCAAGTTAATGTAAACATCATGGGTTATTGGATTTCCGGGGGTTGCACTATGTAATCATCTTAATGTACCTACATGAGTGCAACAAGAGGAGGTTTTTTAGGTAAAATGTTTAGGAAAATTAACTGAGATACATTACCAAGGGTCTTTATATTCAATTTTGGAGATTTTCCTAGAATGCATGTTCTCAAAAGTATCCAGAAGACTATAGACATCATCAATTTTGCACAACATGAAGCATTGAAGCACTTGACCATGTTCACATGCACTCTCCCCCCCCCCCCCCCCCCCCCCCCCCCAACACACATCCATGCCCACAATGATAGGTAGATTCTTTTTTCTCTCTCGCTTTTCCCCTCCCTCTCATTTCCTAGCTTCTTCATATGATTACCCTTACTAATACTCTCTCTCTCTCTCTCTCTCTCTCTCTCTCTCTCTCTCTCTCTCTCTCTCTCTCTCTCTCTCTCTCTCTCTCTCTCTCTCTCTCTCTCAAACACACACACAAGCACCAAAGTATGAACATGCCCTTTGTCATACTTTGGATATAAACAAACGTGCCACTTTACCTCATTCAAAATGCCAAGGAGACCCTTACAATTATCACAATGAAGGTGGTGCACAATATGTCGTACAATGTACATCATTGCATGCATGTGCACACACACACACACACACACAAACACACACATACATACATATATATAAATATATATATATATATATATATATATATATATATATATATATATATATATATATATATATATATATATATATATATATATATATATATATAGATAGATAGATAGATAGATAGATAGATAGATAGATAGATAGAGAGAGAGAGAGAGAGAGAGAGAGAGAGCTCATTTTCATTCTAGACTATGAACTCTGTAGAGATGATTCTTGAGAGAGAGAGAGAGAGAGAGAGAGAGAGAGAGAGAGAGAGAGAGAGAGAGAGAGAAGGGACATTTATTCCATAATTTCTTAAAGTCTTGTGAGATACCAGCTATAGGAGCCCATGGATCTGTGAGCTCCCATCATGGAAAACTCAATGATTATAGTGTTGAGGGAATATGGGAGGCCATTTGGCATGTCTTTGACCTATCCACTATAGCTTTTTCATGTGTATACCTACAATACAATGTGCAATAACTTTGGTTACTGTAGCCTTGCTTTCACACTAATATTGCCCCTAGATCTTGCCCCTATTTCTTGTCGTCCCTATTTCTTGGCCATGTGTGATTCTGTCATGCAGGCTTCTCAAACAACTTCTTGAAGGCTTTTGGACATTTCAAAAAGTGCCTTCATGATAGAGCTTTTTGGATGTCTTTATATTCTAATGGTCATTGCTCTGGTATGTGCCATCATCAACCCTCATTAGATGCATGTTAAGAACACATGTTGTAGACAATGAGTATGCCCTAGTCGGGAGTCAAACTAGCAATGGGTGCTAATAATTATTGAGCCAAATTGCTACAATAATTGTACAGGAAATAGTCAATTAGAGGCCCAATCTAACACCTATAAATAGGGCCCATTACTCATTTGGTGGGCTGAGTCTATTGTCACTCTTGGAGCTATACTCTTCTCGCATTAGCTCAGAGCATTCCTTGGCTCTCACTACTCTACTTGATATGAGTTGTACACACTTTTCTTTCTGAATATGCATTCTGATTCTAGATTTAGTATCAATCTCGCATTTCCACTTCTAGTTTGAGTATCACTCTTGCATGTTTACCACTGACCTTAAGGATGTAGATCCAAGCATATACCATACCCCTTAAGAGTGATACAAGAACTACAAACAATGTCTCTATATCTATAACAAAAAATTTACTAAAAAGATCAAGAAGGAGATAGAAAAGATTAAGGAAGCAGAGTTTATCTATGATATTGAGCACAAAGATTGGGTTTCACCAATTGTGGTAGTGCCCAAAGAAGATAACACATTTCAAGTTTGTGTAAATCTCAAGCAAGTAAATGTTGCTACCATTTGAGAAAACTATCCCCTTGCCAATTGTTGATCATGTGATAGAGCAAGTTGCAGAAAAGGAAGCTTATAGATTTCTTGATGGCTTTTTAGGCTACAACTAGCTTGCTATAAAGCCAGAGGATCATCATAAGATGTCCTTTGCCACATGATGGGGCCTATTCACATACGAAGTGATTCCATTTGTCTTAACCAATGCACTTGTCACATTCCAAAGGCGGATGAGTAATGCATTTAAGGAGTATCTAAGAAAATTATTACAGATCTACATGGACAACATATGCATGCATTCTGTCTTGAGAAATGAGCACATAGAACACTTGAAGAATATCTTTGAGAAATGCAGAACCTATCATACTTTCTTGAATCTAGATAAATGTGTCATCATGGTAAGACAAGGAAAACTTATAGGTTGCATTGCATCCAAGAACGGCATTTCCAGGATCTCAAGAAGATCAATGATTGTAGCTCTACCAAGACCAACAAAAGTTATAGAGGTATGAGCTTTTATTGGCAACTATGGATGCTACAGAAGATTTATCTATATGTATGCAATCATTACCAAATCTCTTTACTCTCTTATCACAAAATTTGAGTGGACCAATAAATGTGAAGAAGCATTCCAACCCTAAATTCTCAAGATTTTGGTTAACAAATGGTCATTTTAACATACGCCAAAAAAAGTGATGCAAACTCCATGATCAAAGGCGTAGGGAACATGTCACATGCTTTCCCACAATTTTGGTGAAAAATGGGTTTCAAACATGGATTGCGATCCATGACCCCCAGGTGCAAAACTGGTAGGTTTTGATTCCCAAGTGTATTGAAGTATTTGAAGCATCAAGTAGTGAGAGAATTTTGTAAAATTCATTATAAATTCAAGGAATTGAAACTTTAGAGTGCCAAAGTTAATTTTTTTGGGAGAGAAAGACCATAAAGCAAACTTGGATATGTTTGTATGCTCATAGTGTCAAAGAATAGCCAAGAAATGCATGTAAAAAGTGTAAGATTTGACAACAAGGCTAAAAGGGTTTTTCATATTCAAATGGTAGTGAACAATAAAGGGACATGTGTAAGTAAAGGTGTTAACCAGCATCCAAGCATTAGATCAACCAAAACCAACATCTATTCACTAGAAGAATCAACCAAATTGGGATCCAAAAAAATAGATATAATCAAAGCCGAGAAAATAGGGCCATCAACTAGGAAATTGTATTAACTTAATAAAATTAGGTCTAAATTTGAAAATATTCCACCAGTGTGATCGGATAGGCGATTGAAACATTCCCACAAAGTCTTAGCCCAAAATGCGACCCAACATGGATTTCTATCCATGTAGCTTTTTTAGATTCTAGGACCAGGATTAAGTCATCATGGCTAATTAAACTCTGATCCCAAGTTTTCATGCCACTTGAGCATCAAAACCATTGTTAGAATACCAAAATTCTCCAACTCTACAAAAAATCTACAAAGTTTGGCTTAGAATCCCAATCAATGATCCAAATCACAAAAGAATTCACCCATAGCATCCCTTGATCATGCTAAATCAGTTGGTGCAAAGATCACTCCAAAATGTGTTTCAACATGGATTGCAATCTATGTACCTCTAACCCAGAATTGACCTGAACCAATTTTCTTGATTGCCTCTAGTTTTCCTAGACACAATGGTGCAATTTTGTAAAATTGGCATCTCTTTTGCTCAAGTTATGTTCATTTTTTAATTTATGATCAATTTTGCATTATAACAACTTTTTGATCAACTTCTAGACACTAAAATTCTAAAACTTTAGTAGCAAAATGCCTCATCGACGTGCACAGAAAGAGTGAGAAGCAACTCCTTATGAGATCATCGACATCTCAAAAAGTGAAAAGGCACATATCATGGATGAGGAGCTCGACCAAATTTTGGCCAACATATTTATTGGCAAGTTCTAGTCATCAAGCACACCCTCCTAGAAAATTAAGGTGTAGTTGCACCTCCTTCTACATCTCAATCCTCTACAACAGATATGAAAAAGATCAAAGCACTGAAGGTGGAGCTAGAGCAAGAGAAGTTGTAGGTGAAACTCTTGATGGCAGGCATGCTTACAATGAATTCATAAAAAAGAGCAATAAATCAATGATTTTTTTGAGTATCAAAATATAGTGGGCCTTCTTTGTCTGCTTGAGTCATGGATGTGGGCTCAAGATGAAGGAAATATTGATGGTAGATAGGGTAAAATTAGAAAACTAAGGAAGGAGAGAGAGAAAAGGGATTTTTTACTATGTATATGTCTTGAGGTAAGGCTCCTTTTGAGGTTAGGTCAATGGATATTTTATGTTAGTAGGTTAGTGGTGGTTAGTGTTAGTAATCACTATAAGATTAATGATATATTTACAATGGGTAGAATGAGGTGGATGGTTGAAGGAATATGGATGAATGAAGTGAGGGAATCCTCGTGATGGTGAAGATCTGAAAAAAAATTGAACTTACTTGTATAGGTTCTCAAACATGACTGCGGATCCTCTTCTTCTTCTTCTCTTCTTACGTCATCACCGCAAAGGTTGAACACCAAGATCAAAGTGACGATTTTGGTTGATGAGAATCCCTTAGTTTGCAGAGATTAAGCATGGTTTTACATGCTGATTTTTTTGTATATAGTGAAGAGGTAGAAGGAATTGTAATTTAGAGGTAAAGAGAGAGGCATAGAGGTGGTGTATGTACATATAGAGTTCATATGAGAGCTATGGAAGTTTTATTACCTAAATGCAAATAAAAAGAACTCCTAAACTAAGGTCTCATACTTGGATGCCTAAAAGGGAAAAAACCCAAAGGGAAAAAGTGCCTCTAGTATGTGCACATGTGTCTAGTGCACCATGGTCAATCTGTACAAGTCAAAAGAGAACTCTCTTCAAACAATAAAGGTTGCAATCTCCTAGCTCTCTATCTAATGCTCATTGGCTAGCTAGCACCTAGCTCCATGTCAATTGTAAAATTTGTAGCACAAGTAATGGGTCTAGGGATGACATCAGCCTATGACTGTATGATCAATGAACTGTGTAGCTCAAGATCCCTCAATGGCTGACTCTTATTTAGCTCTAAGTCAACAACATGGTCAATGTAAATCTCTGGTGAGCTATGGATCTTGTCAACCTATGGTGTGATAGGTGGTCTTCTCTTTGGTAGAAAAATCTTCAATCGCCGTGTTATCTCATTAATGAAGGTTTATCTCTCCTCACTTGTGGTCATAAATGTCTAGGTCATGTCAACACTCGTCGTGGAGTAGGCATCTTTGTAGGTCATGAACGTGGTTCGGATTTTTGTAGCGTGGGTGTGGTCAAAGAAACTATAGGAGATCTATGAGGATGTGCTATGGTCTATGGTCTATGAACCCAAATATGTCTATGTCCTCTATTAAATCCCCTATGCCTATAGTGATTGTTTAGATGTGAGCCAACCCTGGGATAAACCATCATGTTTATTGTGGCTCCAATCCAAATGAGTGTATCATCACTAGTCCGTGTCATCATGTGAGGCACATAAACATGTCTAGTGGTCCTACGATAAGATCTCTGTGGTGATCTATAGGTTGTATATGTTCTCGGTCGTGCATAGGTAGTGCTACTCACGTGAACATCCTCTAAGGTAGGATCTACTTGACCTCGGTGTGTCTCAAGTGTCGTGGTGGGAGTCACTCTAGGAAAATTGGTTATGAAATCCTTGAGATATCTACTCCAATGGGTGTGACAGCCATGGTCTATAAGTACCTCACATGTACATGTCTTGCATGGGGAAATCTAAATGCTCATTTGTCACTGAATCTAGTCGTGGATTCCCATAAGCACCTATCTCAATGGAAACCTTGGTTTGTATTGTATCTGCAAGTAATTCAATCTCTAGTGGCTCAATCATAATGTTAGCGCTCTCGTGGTCATGTGGGTTAGCAATACCGTCAAGTGTAGGCTCTACTTGGAAATCTACCTCTATAATAGGTGCACTAGAATCAACCATAAGTGTAGAGTATGGCACTCTATCTATCTCTACTAGCTCAAGTTGCCCATGTAGCATAGTTCACTAGGATGTACTACCTCTTCTATATAACAAGTAACAAGCTATGGAATATTCACTCTAGGTGGGTCTACTATAGTGCTCTTTGGTGTACTCCTCCTATCATCAATCTGGGCATTCGTCTCTATCTCATCACTCTAGACCTCAACTGATCGACTGTGCTCTGAGGCAAAATCTGTTTGTGGGATGGTGATTTAGGAGGTGCCTCATAATAGGGGAAGTTTGTCTCGTAAGTGTCTTTGGACAATGTGTAGTCATCGCTATGAGATCCTGGCCATGCCATGGAGAATACAACAATCCAATCATCAAGGAATATTGGGTACCATCTGTCTCCATCATTAGGAGAAATATGGACCTTGCATGGCCTTGTAAGGAATCCTTATTTTTAAGGATTAAGGCTAATGTTGTGTGGGGTTAAGGGGACAAGGACAGTGAAGAAGGTAGTTTTGAGTAGGCTTTTCTAGCTTTTTTTAATTACAAATGTAGGATGTGGACCTAACGGGTTACTTTCTCTCTCTAGCTTTTTTTAAAGTGAAGTAACTATAGGGGTGTGACCACATCAGAAAAAACGTGGGTCACTAAGAGTCAAAATTTGACTTCTGAAAAAAAAAACTCATTTTTTACTTAAATCTCCCTCCCAACATATAAACATACCCAAAAAAAATGTTTTGATCCTTCTTTTTACCCACAAGCCTAGAAAGTCCATTTTTTCAAAAACCTTTTCCCCCAAAAAGTAAGAAACACTTTGATCTCTCCTCCTCCTCCCTCCTCTCTCTCTCTCCTCTCCCTCTCTACCCTATCTCCCTTCTCCTCCCCAATCTCTCCCCCCCCCCCCTCCCCCCTTCTCTCCTCCCATATTCCTCCCTCCCCCTCCCCCTCTATCTTTTCATTCTTTTCTTCCTCACGCAACAGCTACCATGGTGCTCACGGACATCACAATTTTTTTTCTTCCACCACCATGTACTCCGCACACCAAAATCAAACATATTCGCTTACCCACGGCATTTGCACCGAAGGCCGCATGTGAGGGTGATCAAAGGTCATCATATGAACATCACACCGCTGATGAGACCAATGTTGACATTTGGGTGGACGGCCATTTGTATCCTTATGATCCTAAAAGCCACTTCCATCCATCCTTTGATAGCCTTTTAACATTTATTCAATATCTTGGGAGGGGAGAAACAGGCTTTTTAGGCTATTGCAAGCAGTTGTGTATGGGTGTAGGTGCTTCTTTGCATATATGGATGCACGAATGTCAAGCTCTTCACCTTATGACGGTGGCATTACAAGAGAGTATTGTCTCTTTAAAGAGGGTGGTTGGAACTCTTCAACAACAAATGCAAGAAAACGAGTCCCACATTATGAAGCTTGCCAACACCATCACATACTTGAAAGAAACACACCATTGGTGCATGGGAATGCTAATGCACGTATTCATCCATTGAAACTCTTGGGCACGCAAACAACGAGTGACAGCCACAAGGTGATTTGGTCTTTACTTGCATGATGCATTCTTAATTCACACTATTTTCTAGCATTTACTTTTATTAGTTGCTAGAAAATTCATCCAGGAGGCATGCGCTGGAACAAGCCAAGATGATCGAGTCAACCTTCTCACTAGCTGTCTCAATATGCAGGATGTGATTTCTATCTTACAATCACCTGGAGGTAAGCACATTAAGGATGCAGTTACCAAGGACCTTATGCATAAATTGAGAAATGTGGTTAGTGATATGATGTGCAACAAGCTCGTGGTGAGGCTGGAATCAGCACCAAAGCCTATCATGCTATTTTCCAACTCCTAAAGGATGCCCTCAAAGAGCATGGAATTGTGGAAAACCCATTCCCATTCCGCACAAGGTCAACCTTGCAAAGAAGGCCACAAACAAAGATGTGTTCTCCCATGGGACATACCTACACATTGAGGACACAATGACAACTTCCCTTTATGCTTCATGCACAACAAAGGCAATGGGAAAAGGTAAGAAACAATCCATAAAACCTTTGGAGAAGGGCTTCCCTTACACAATGTGGAACAATATTTTTGTGGACCTTAGAAGACTTCAACAAGCCATGCTTAGATTTTACTAGTTACCTAAAGAAGGTGACACACTATACTTTTTTATTTTGGTTGTGTTTTTATCATAAATTTTGAAGTATAAGGTCTTGGCACTATTTACTTTTCAGTGCTTGGCACAAAGGTCGCTTTTGTGCTGAAACTCAATGAGTGTCAAATAGTGAAAGGTCAAAGGTTAGAGAGGCCAAGTGTCACTCTAATGAATGAGGCCCTTTTGTAAACCAAGTGAAGGGATTCAGTTGAGGCATCTCCCACCTCGTCTTTTAGCGTGCAATCAAAGAAACACATTTGGTGGTTGGGTTCTATTGAGGTGCCCAAAGAGACCAATAGAGTACTTTCATGGATTTTTGAGAGAACTCCATGGATCATAGAAGTAATACACTCCCAAATTGCAGGTCAAAAGTTGGAGGTTGAGGGTTTCGATAGCTATGATGTGGAGTGGCACTTAGGTGGGGACTTGAAGACCATAAAGTGTTTGCTTGGCTACAAACAAGGGGCTTCTTCTCTCATGTCTTGTCCATTTTGCACTGGAGGGTACAAACCTAACGAACAAAGATCACACAAGAGCACTGTAAAGGTTAGTTCCATGCTTCCATCGCACGGGCATGGATAACAAGGGTTGGATTTTCATGATGTTGGAGATGAAAGTAGAGAATGGGAAGCGTCTATTTTGAGATTTCCCATGCTCAATGTCCCAGACCATTCTGAAAAGGACCATGCTTGGAATCCAATCTTTCCATTTACTCTATGGAATGTACATTTTTGTACATTACACTCATTGATGCGCATTTTTAATAGGCTATTGAAGCTTCACATTGACTATGCTTTCACGATGAAACCATTAGAAAAGTCCCAGGAAGCGATCAAAAGAGTGGAGGCACTCTTGAATTCCAATGGTTGTCACGGTGAAAATGTGTCTATTATTGCTGCAAAGAACACAGAGGAGGCCCATGAAATTGCTCAACAAGTATCAATGAGTGGAAAAAAATCCAGAAACTTTTTGAAGAAAGTTTCCCAAGGAAATCCAGGTCAATATGCTGCTCAAAACAGCTCCAACTAGTAGGCAGGTAACCTTTGGGAGCTTTGGAAGGAGCTATGCAAAGCTGCTACTAACAATGATTCAAATAGCAAGCTTGCAAACAAGAACAAGCAAGTTTGGGAACATTTTGATAAAATGGTCAAGATTATGGGTCTTAACAACACAATAGAAGAACAACGCTAATCATTTCAAGAAGCCTTGGTGGATTTTACCAAGGTCTTCACCCTTTCTTGGGGTGAAAATAACATCACGCATTACATGGTAAGCCATGTTACGTCGTGAACTTATTACAAGGGATTGTTTTCATTGAATAATGTGGATCGTTTAATATTTTGTTTGTGCATGGTGCATTTTTTATGCACAAATATGGATTGCTTGAAATTTTTAGCACTCAAGACATGGAGAAGTCCCATCATCAAGCAAGGGGGGTGTCCTTCAAAAATACTCGAGATGGTGGTAGAATGGTGCAATCCAATTATTTGGAGGAGATGTTCAAGTGGTTCTTTCGTACAGAATTTGCTCGTAATCTCACAATGGAGCGTGCGTGACAATCCAAGAATGCTATTGAAGTGTGGAAATGGAGTCGTCAAGAGCATAGCAACAAGTGGCAAATGTTGCAAGGCCCCGCCAAGCATGCTACATGGCGCCAATGCAGAGTGCGCGACAAGGGTCAAAGTGGATTTTGTGTAAGTGACTACATGCGAACGCAAGGTCCAACTCTTAACGACATGTTCAATTAAAAAATAATAGTTTTTTTCCAAAATTAGTGTGAAGAGAGCCCTTTTTAAATGGGCCCTTATAAATATTGCATGCTCTCATAAACCACTCATTTCTCAAGCACAACTAAGCTCTTACCATACCAAATGGCGTGCACCAAAAAAACCACAAAAGAGCATCCGCGTGCCAACAAAAATACCCTCCAAGGATGTGAGAAGCCGGCATTGCTTAAAGGCACAAGAAAACGTCCACGAACACCTCTCTGTTCTAGGCACTCTTCTAGCAGTGGGCATGGTAGTAGGGCACAAAAGTCATCGAGGGCTAAAACTTCTTTACGTCCACAAGAAGAAACACCTAGACAAAGAATGAAGCAACGTGCCCAGTGCTGGAGAGAAGAAGAGGCCCAGTGTCCGATAGGGAGGAGCCACCGTGCCACAAATCACAAGCAGGACCATCCAGGACTCGGGTGATCCATACAGACACTGAATCAGAGACAAAGCCACCATGGTAGCGAGCTGATATACCTCGCACACATCGGGTGCTCATTGGGGGGAAGACACTACCTCGAGGCCAGGGAGCTCTCCCCACACCACAAGATCAGGATCCAAGGGAAGAGGGTGAATCAGGAGAGGCTGTAGATCCAACCCCTAAGCATGTAAACAGGTGCAAGTCAAAGTTTTTCAAGAAGCCTAAATGCCGCCAGTCAACAAATGTGCAAGTGCCCCCAAGACAACCTCAGCGGCGTCAGAAAATAGCAAGGCATTTGTAGAAATCCGACACTACCAAAAGACTACAAAGCTTTTAATTAGACGCGCCCCCTTTGCTCGCATAGTGAAGGAGGTGCTTCAAAGATATGGAAATCAGTATAGAATGCAAGCAATAGCTCTAGAGGCTATTCAAGAAGTTGTAGAGGCGCACATCATTTCGGTGTTGGAAGATACCAACCTATGAGCCATTCATTCAAAGTGAGTGACAATACATCCAAAAGGAATGCAGCTCGCATGATTGCGACGGGGCTACAATTAGCCACAGTTACCCCTCTTTTTGTATTGCACACCCTTATCTTTGTAATGAGATGACTGTGCAATGACAAAATGATTAACAGTTGTGTCTATTGTGTCTATTATCCATGTGTTTTGAGTTTATTGCTTCTTAACATGAAGAGTTAAATATAATCAAATATTAACTTTTTGGGTATCCTATGGGGCAGACAAGCCTAGAAAGTGCAAAACAAATGGTGGCCATAAGGGCACGCAAATGGCCCATCCATCACTTTTGGATTACCTATTTGCGTGCCCTTGTGGCTACCATTTTTTTGCACTTTATAGCTATGTTTACTCCATATGATACCAACAAAGTTAACATAAAGTGAAACCAAGTGTTTATGCAACATTAAACTAGATTTTTTACCTGTTCAATGTAATTGGGCCTTTTGGTGCAGGGAACTATTAGGTAGAGCTGAAGGAGGTGATAGTGTGCTTGAAAACTTAAATTTTGAGTTGATCTCACCTTTTCTAGTGTCCTTGAGTGCAAACATAGGTTCCATATGAAAAAAAAGGGTGGCCACAAGGGCGCGCAAATTGGCCATCCATCAGTTTTGGATGACCAATTTGCGCGCCCTTGTGGCCACCATTTTTTTTGCACTGTCTAGCTTTGTTTACCCCATAGGATACCAACAAAGTTAACATATAGTGAAACCAAGTGTTTATGCAACATTAGACTAGATTTTTCAATTGTCCAATGTAACTGGGTCTTTTGGTGCAGTGAACTATAAGGTAGAGCTGAAGGAGGTGATAGTGTGCTTGAAAACTTAAATTCTGAGTTGATCTCACCTTTTCTAGTGTCCTTGAGTGCAAACATAGGTTATGAAAAAAAAAGGGTGGCCACAAGGGTGCGCAAATTGGCCATCCAAAACTAATGGATGGGCCATTTGCGCGTCCTTGTGGCCACCCTTTTTTTGCACTTGGTAGGCTTCTCTGTCCCCCAGGATACTTAAAAAACATAGATTAAGTGAAAGCACTTGTTTTTGCAGCATTACTATAGAGATACCAGTTCTTTTCACTCAGATGTGTTTTATACTTTCCCCAGAATTAACGTAAGTTGAAAGGAGTATCACGTGCATCCAACTTCCAATGTGTTGTTACTCCAAGAAAAAAGACACGGCTTATTGAAGCATATCACAAATTACAATAATTTTCAAGATTGACAAATCACATTTAGAAGAATGTACAAGATAGAGAGACAATCGAAATATTTTTTATTACTTCCAAAAAGTTGATTTTACATCATACATATGAGGAGTCCATAATTTTCTTGACCATTTTCTGGCTCATCTCTTGCACGTAAGGCAACTCCCCAGTCAAGAGGGACTGAACTATGGCCTTTGGGTCAGTTGAGCCAATGGAAGCATGTATGCCTATCTGGGCAAGGACTTTACCATGAAAGCTAGTGCCAAATGTTGTGCATACAAGGGATCTACACACTAGGGACACAAGATACGCAGTTTGAGCAATCGTGCTCAAACACAAAACCTTACTCAAAGCTTTCAACAACCACTCCATAAAATGGCCTTGGGGAGTAAATTCATTACGGACAATGGAAACATCGCCAGGGGGGAGTTGTCCTAGGTAATGCACAAGGGAAGACCGAGGTCCAAAGCCCGTTTGCCTGCCACCCATTCTTGTTGCAAAATCATTGTTGACAGGTCAACCTTTCAACAACGCTTCCACAAAGATACCATGAAGATTCCTCAAAGATTCTCTAAAGATTCCAAATAAAGATGTTGATGAAGTGATGAAGACGAAGATGGATGCTGTAATGTAAAGATACAAGCTCATGGACATCATCAAATATCCCGTTATTATCATTTTGAGCCATTACAGCCACTTTTGTAATGTTTACATGAACTTCATATTTTAAGTTGGCAATTGTATTTTGGCCACAGATGCTTGTTGGATGAGCGAAGCCAGCTCACAGTGTTGTAATTAAGCTCTATAGAAGCCTGGGACAAATCAGGTCATTTTGGTCGGACATTAGGTTTTCTAAGGCTTAGTATATAAGCCAAAACCTAAAGCTTTGTAAGCAGACTTCTAATAATCTGATCTTCTGTGTCGTTGGGAGACTCCGAGAGAGTGAGAGTGTGTGTGTGTGTGCTACAGGAGCTACGGTGGTCAGAATTTCAAATGGAGAGCAGCAATGTGTTGCCCACAAGGAGAGCTACGCGTTGATGCTTACATCACGCGCATTCATCTGTGTTTTGGCAGATTCACTCGTGAGCTACTTTTGGAGTTTCGGTGAGTAACTGTTATCCGTTTTTGCATTTTAGCATATCCACGCGATCAGAGCGCGTAGAGCTACACATTAGGCACTTTAGTTTTCAAAACGTTGACCTGCAAAAATTGACCAGACATCCTACGTGTTTTCTGCACGGAGGGTATTGGGTAGGTTTTTTTGGTCACGGACCTTAGGGAGAGTGGCCTATTGGTGTTGATAGGATATCCCTCAAGTTTCGTAACGTTTCAAGAACGTCTAATGGGCTTTTGGCTTGCGGTAGCATCATAGGAGACTCTCACATTCACAGAACCGATGGCATGTAGATTTGATATCTTTGTAGGAAGTAGTCATTAGTCGGTCGAGTAGAGGTTGACACCCTTTGCTTGCTTCCAGGCGCCTGCGGGTCGAGCTTCGTCCTCAGTTGACATTATATGTTAGGTGAGTTCTCGCTATGCTGACGTCCGTCGCGGCGTATCCGTCCAATGTTGACGAGTCAACCTTTCAACAACGCTTCCACAAAGATTCCATGAAGATTCCTCAAAGATTCTCTAAAGATTCCAAATAAAGATGCTGATGACGTGATGAAGATGAAGATGGATGCTGTAATGTGAAGATACAAGCTTATGGACATCATCAAATATCGCGTTCTTATCATTTTGAGCCATTACGGCCACTTTTGTAATGAACTTCATATTTTAAGTCGGCAATTGTATTTTGGCCACAGATGCTTGTTGGATGAGCGAAGCCAGCTCACAGTGTTGTAATTAAGCTCTATAGAAGCCTGGGACAAATCAGGTCATTTTGGTTGGACATTAGGTTTTCTAAGGCTTAGTATATAAGCCAAAACCTAAAGCTTTGTAAGCCAACTTCTAATAATCTGATTTTCTATGTCGTTGAGAGACTCAGAGAGAGTGAGAGAGTGTGTGTATGTGTGCTACAGGAGCTACGATGGTCAAAATCGCAAAGGAAGAGCAGCAGTGTGTTGCCCACGAGGAGAGCTACGCATTGATGCTTACATCACGCGCTTTCGTCTGTGTTTTGGCAGATTCACTCGCGAGCTACTTTTGGAGTTTCGGTGAGTAACTGTTATCCGTTTTTGCATTTCAGCATATCCACGCAATCAGAGTGAGTAGAGCTACACATTAGACACTTTAGTTTTCGGAAACGTCGACCTGCAAAAACCAGCCAGACATCTTACGCGTTTTCTGCACGAAGGGTATTGGGTAGGTTTTTTTTTGTCACGGACCTTAGGGAGAGTGGCCTATGGGTGTTGATAGGATATCCCTCAAGTTTCGTAATGTTTCGAGAACGTCTAATGTGCTTTTGGCTTGCGGTAGCATTATAGGAGACTCTCACATTCACAGAACCGATGGCATGTAGATTTGATATCTTTGTAGGAAGTAGTCATTAGTCGGTCGAGTAGAGGTTGACACTCTTCGCTTGCTTCCACGCGTCTGCGGGTTGAGCTTCGTCCTCAGTTGACATGATATGTTAGGTGAGTTCTCGCTATGCTGACGTCCATTGCGGCATATCCGTCCAACAATCATCAACCTCCACGACATCATGTCATAAACCAATCAAGGTTGAGAAAAAAATAAAATGAAGGATAAAAAAATAACATGAAAATTATGATAGAGTTTACCTCCTGCTCCTTGTCATCCTCCTCCCTGTTGCCCTTTCCATCCAAGTCAATGATCCCATGCATTGCAGCTACGAGCTTTGGATCTCAGATGGGGGGTTGCGTAGTGGCATAGGAATCTAGCACCCTCAACCTTGGCTTGTGTGGCTTGGAATTCCTCCTCAACCACGTGCAACTACTCTGCTACCAAGACCTTTGCACACATAACTGCAATAGTGTCAGCAAGAGAGTCCCCAAGTGGCAAGAGATTGCTTTCAAGGGCATCTGGTGTACTGTCTAAGGGAAATTTGGTTGCATAGCACGCTCAAGAATTCATCCATGCATAGGCCAAATTATTTCTCCAAATCATGCATAAACACATATTCCTCCCCATCCACTACCATTGAGGAGAAGTGGCTTATTTCCACTTCTAAGATAGCCTCATCCGTTGATGGTAGTGGAACTATAATGTCACTAGGGCCAACCATGACGATGGATTTCTCTACCACCTCCTCGAGCCCCTTAGGGTACTCGAGCTAAAGTGTTTGTCCTTCTGCTGCAAGGTTCATGGTGTCAACCACCTCCTCCTTGGTGTCCTTGATGAAAGACCCAACCTGAAGGTGTGATAGGCGGAGCTACTCCATATCAGGTCCCTCACTCACAAAGAAGATGAATGTTGCCAGAAAGCCGAGAAAGGTATTCCACCCCCAACTTGCACTTTTTGAGCGCTGACACCCCTGGGGCTTGCTCGTCAAAGAAATGGCCTGTGTCGGCGGCAATTTCTTGGAACCGTCGCAACTACTTGGAGAATGAGCGATCACCTTTGTGTATGATGCATGTGGGGAGATAGATACGGAATATTTTATAATGTGCTCCTCCATGAACGCAGAAATCTTGGCAACTGCATCCATGTGAAGGGCAACTGTGGCGTCAAGGTCTGGGAGATGAGTAAAGAAGGTGTGAAGGTCCAACTTCCCTTTGTATTTGGTGTCATCAAGGAAGAGGATGAAGCGTGGTGGATGTGGGTGCAGATGCAGAGGCTATGGAGGCGTCCATGTCTAGCATGGGGTGCAGATAGAGGGTGGAGGAGCTCAAGAGTTGCAAAAGTGAAAAGTGTATGAGTTATGCGGCCCCCCTTTTATAATGGTCCCTTTTTATAAGACATTTAAAAAAAAAAGGCACTTTCACCAAAAAATGATCTCTCATCTTAATGCAAAAAATTATATTCAAAGACATGATTTGCCGAAGCAAATCATGTTTATTACATCGGGGATTGTTTTCAAAATTGTAAGAGTTACAAAGTTATAAGAGCGATAACATAGTTCCATCCATGCCCCTGTCCTCGTTGACCTTCAATTTGTCTTGCATTATCTTCCCAATCTACGGACATTCATTACAATAAGCATCCAATGATTGACAAACTATGATGTATTGAAAACGTGGAGGAAGGATTCTCACCTTGTGACCTTGTAAACAAAATTGTGCTTGTTGAACGGCCTCAAAACCCATAATAACCAAATGTTCTCCTACATTAGTGAGAGTCCAATGCTTGTTCACTTAGACTGCCTCCAAAGCATCGTTGGGCATCCTCACTGCAATGTCAAAGCTTGCAATAGCATTGTCTACACTCTGTAAGAGATTCCACACTCCAAGCTTGCACATCCAACAATCATAGTGGAATCGTATGTACAAGAAGGTGTGGGATTTCAAATAGCACATTCCAATACCTGAAGCTCCAACCTTACAACAGTACCGGTCCCCATTGTGCATGCCCTCTACAAAACCCCATTCCTCTTCTAAAAGCCTTCCTAATTCCTCATAATGCACAGCTTTACGTAAAAGCATTGTGGTAGTATCCACAAATCCAAATTCTTTAAACATGTGCACAAAACAATGAATATGCAAACACCAACTCAAGCCCACAGACCTAGAAGCTTTAGAGTATTTCAAAGAGTTTTGAACATCTATTATCATCTTTTTCTTGAAAGATTCTACCAACCACAAATCTGGCACCGACCACTCCATACTTAATAAGGAAGTTATCGTGATGGGTCAAGCGTTCCAAACTCTTGTGTAGAAGTAGGCACAATATAAGAGTGAGAATAGAAGAACCAATTTGGTTGGGCAGAGCAGTGTGCGAACATTGTTGCTCCAATATCTGCATGCATAGCATTAAATGTGCCGGAGAGACTATGTAGTGGTTGCTACTCCACCAATGTGGATGGAAATATGATTATAAATGCATGGAAAATCTTAAGTATGAATCCATAATAACATTACACTATGATTTCACACCTAGCTTTGTATACTCAAAACATGTACTTACAATGTGTTGGAAATCGAGGTGGTTGTTGCAATTGCATGATTGACATTGAGAAACCATGTTACACAATGACTATGGTCCCCTTGTCTTTGTGGTTCTTGAAGCCAAGGAGATTTCCTTTCCAATAATGATCCAAGTTTGCAAAATTCCACACCTCGATGAGGGCCAATAGCAGATGGTTGCAGGTATACGCAAGGAGCTTTGGTGAACTCTTGTGGCACCCACTCATCATCCATACCTCTTGTGTTGTGGCATGCAAGTGCTCTGACATCATCCTTTGGCCGCGTGCGTTGAGAAGTAGAATTGTCCATGGTTGAACAAAGAAAATTAGGAGGAGGAGCAGGACCTTGCTTGTTTGCTACAATGTAGGTTGGATAAAGTGATAGGAGAAGGTGGTTAACCCTTGCTTGGTGTGGCAATGGGAGGAGAAGGTGGATAACCCTTGCTTGGTGTGGCAATGGAAGGTGGTAGGGGAGGAGAGAGGAGCTTCCTTGCTGCCGCAATGGAGATGGTTTAGAGAGAGAGTGTTGGAGTAGAGGGTGCGTGTGATGGTTGCAACCAGGAGGGGTTGGAAAAGGGGTTCTAGAGAGAGAAAAACACTTTTTGCCTAAGGACTACTTTGGGGGGGCTTTGGATAGTAAAAAAATATTTTTTGAAAGTTTTTTTTTAATTTGAAATTTAGGGTTTTTGGGTGTACGTTTTGACTTTTTGAGGTCAAAAAATGCTTTTTTGACCTTAAAATAGATTTAGAGAGTGTTAAGAAGATAAGATTTGAGTTTTGAAAATTTTCAAAATTTTGGGATTTTTTCAAAACCGGATAAAAAAGGAGGGAAGTTGGAAGTTCCATATGGCCTACCCCCTACCCCCCTCCCCAAAACTTCTCACTAGGTAAGAGCCCATTAAGAAGTGTAAGACTACTTTGTCCCCCTACATTTTTGAGGGCATAGAGTGTGTCCACCACCCTCTTCTCATTGGCTGGCCTCTAATTAACCTTAATCCCAAAGGGCCCCTAGAGGGTTCATATTTTTCCTAATGTATAAATCCTATTGCGAGGATAACAAGATGTACCATAATGCTCATGGCCAGCTCAAAACATCTTGTGGTCTGCTCTTGTTGATATGTACGTACACGATCATCAATATAAGTCAATGTGTGCTCCAATCTACATAATTACACTATCCTAGGATGTACCTAGGTGTCTAAACAATCGTCAAGATGTGCTCTATCTACAACATTGTATGGACTAATCGGCATGGGCATGTATGGCCTTGAGATCATCAATGAAGGACTCAGTTGAACCAAGGTGACATCTCTAAACTCTAAGTACCTGCTGTATCGAAGGGTCAATGTCATCCGAGATGGTGCCTTTGGTGTAAGAATGTCCATCAGGATCAACAAACCAAGGCAAGACTCCTCTATAGCCTAAAAACTGTAGTACAAGCTCAGTATGGTGCTCTTTGCGATCTAATAATCTCAGCGCCCGGTGTGCTTGTGGTCTATGGTATGGTCTATACAACCTCTCTAGTCGGTGTAGTAGTAGAAGTCAAGGAAAATGATGTGGCTGTCTCTATGCCTGGTATCTCTAGCGGTGCACTAGTAAGGCTATGCCTCATGTGCGCTATATCTACCCTAGCCACCATTGCCATGATCTCAATACATGTTTGTCTTGTAGATGGTCTAGAAGATGTGAATCTTGGAGGTCATCCAAGTCCTGTCAGTTGTGTAGACGGTGTCGACATCGGGTCTACTATAGGCTCAACTCTACTACATGGAGTACAGAAATAGGAACGTATATGTAGCTCCATCGTAAATGTTCCTATAAGTGCCTCATAAGGTTTTTAGTGGGAAAGCATTTACTGTGTTGGAGGTAGGGCACTCTCCAAATCTAGCTCTAGTACTCATGTACATCCTCCGATGCTCATCAACATAAAGGGGTCCACCATCACTCAAGTACAAGCATAAAATCTTTGGGAAATCCTCACAAAGGGCTATCAATAAACTCACTAGAGTATCCTCCATAATACGTCTATACAATGTACCAAAACTATCAAGAATGTGATCTGGCAAGGCCGGATGTGCTAGGGCTCTAAGCACCTAGAAACTAGGTGTCTAACGGTCCATGGACTGAAGCTGGATATACCTCCTCAGTGTATCTACATCTCTTTATCTGGATATACAATGTACCAAAACTATCAAGCATATGATTTGGCAAGGCCAGATGTGCTAGGGCTCTAAGCACCTGGAAACTAGGTGTCTAACGGTCCATGAACTGAAGCTGGATATACCTCCTTAGTGTATCTACATCTCTTTATATAGGACGATCCATCTATCTCACCATAGATCCACAATAACCTATCCAATAGGGCCTCTGGATCAATGATCGTCAAAATCTAGCAATCTAGGTCAAATCCGTTGTCAATAAGCACATGCATTAGCTAGGGTCGTAGCCTGAAAATCAAAAGCCTAGCTAAATGTTAATTTGGGGTCACTGTGTGTGAACACACTCTGTAACATTTAATGGCCTAAAAACTTGTGTGTAGCGGAAATTAGCATGAACATAGTGGGCATTTCATTAGAATAGATTCCTAATGAGAATTACAAGAGTGCTTGGGTGGAGAGAGCAACAAAAAGCGTAACACCTAGTTAGATAGCATGAACAATACTTTCAAAAGAGAGAGAAATTAATCTATTGACAACTAATGAGGATCGGATTTTCATGGAGCCGGTCCCCCCTCCAAAAGGCTTTGTATTATGGTTTCTCCCATCAAGAGAGACATTGTACAATACAATTCTTTGTGTTCCTTCAAGACTAGCTAGTGCAATGAAGATGAAAGCTTCATGCACTAAGCAAAACACTTAGCAAACACAACATCAATTATCCCCGGTCTCAAACCCAAGACTTCACACACCTTCAAAGATGGTGAGAGCTAGCAGGGTATGAGAGTAGATTGAGAGGTAGAAGGAGTATTCTTACGAGAAAGATGTACATCTCCTCACATAATCACTCATATTAGCATAGCTTAGCTTAGTAATTAGCATGGTAGAGGATATGAGCATGCATTGAAGCTTGGCTCTTGGTTGGATTTGCATCACAAAGCCAAGAGTTGTTGGTGTAGGCCTCCCTTCTCACAAGCTTGGAGTAGGTGGTAAGCTTTCCATTAAAGCTTGAGAAGGAGAGAGAGTCTTCTTTACTTCACAAATGAGATTGTGTGAGTGTGTGTGTGTGATAATGCCTTGCAAAAATCAGCCCCCTCTCTCTCTTGGTCGACCCCTGTTGCTATTTGCTCATGCTCTACTCTCATTGGACCTCCCCAGGCCTAGCCAATGGTAATTAAGCAATAAAAGTGATAGCCTTCTAACATGTGTCCCCCTTTCCCCTTTTGTGAGAGCTTTAGGTAATTTAATAATTCAACTAAACTCTCATTGGACCCCTTTGCCTCCTGGCCAATAGGAATCAGGCAAGCCATTGGGCTGCTGAATGCTCATTGGACCCCTTGGGAGACGGTCCAATAGTCTTCTAGAGGACTTAATTCTCATTGGTTCTTTTATTAAGTGTTTTTAAATTAATTAAACTAGATTTACTCTAGCCTAATTCTCATTGGTCCACCTCCAAGTCCATCCAATAAGAATTGGGTACACCTTGTGGGCATCTCGGCTAAGGAGCTGACATGTGTCCCTCATTCCCTTTGTGTAAAGGGAGATTGTGTGTGTGCGTGTGACTTTATCTCTCATCCCCTACAAGCAAGGCTCGCCCTCTCCTATGTAGGTATTTGTAAAGACTTTTGGGACACACACAAAGCATCCAATTCCCCCCATGTTTGACCTTTGGACACAACCTTTGAATTTTGGAACCTTAGCATTTTGGAAGTCTTAATGGGCTGAACCTTAGGGTATTTTTAGCCCATTGTTTCACAGGGATCTTTTGCAGATGGCCCCCCCTTTGGATCCCTATTTTCCCTCCTTTGGATCCCTACTATGGCCGGTCTACTAGCTTAACAAATATTCTAGCTTTTTCTCCCCTTGCACTTCCCCATATTAAATGATCAGTTTAACATGAGAAAATCATTTAGGAGAATTAGATATTGATTATTATGATGTTACCTCTCTCTTGAACTATTAGTCGTCCTCGACTATGGTGTAGAGAAGATATAGCATATTCATGAGTCCTTTTCTTAGCGGGTAGAGGATCCCTATGTTACCCTACGACATCATTCCACAATGGATGACTAGTTCATTTGGTGCTTGAGAGCCTGAGGCTGCCGGAAGCATGTCTGCACATTAGTCCTATCAATCTTCCATAGTAGAGTGACAAGCTCTACTTGGTGTTTGGGAGACGTCGTCTCTGCAAACTTGATCTAAGCATGCATACTACTTCATTTTTGTGCACAATAAAGAAAAAGAGAGTCTTATAAAGCAAAAACTTTGTTCAGTTTTAACATTTTGTACATTTGCTTACTCTTGGGAAGCATTGTAAGCATTGACAAGGTTTAGGTTATCCTTTAATTGTATGCCTTGCATCCATCTAGCATCTTCAAAAGGATAATTCTTAAACTCAATAAGATATTGTCGGATAGTCTTACCGCCTCTTAGTACCTTCAACTTCATGTCGGAGAATAGACTCAGGCTGCAGCACCTCCTCTTGGTCCTCGATCTCTGGTGAGTCTTCAGTAGTTGGTTCTTGTGGTGGATCTCCTTTGTAAGGCTTTCATAGGCTCACATGGAAAGCATTGTGTATGAGCCAATGATTGGGCAACTTGAGTTGATAGGCCATCTCATTGATTGGCCTAAGAATCTGGAAGGGACCATAGTATCTTTTTTCTAGTTTAGCATAGTACTTTTGGTGTCATGTAGGATTCTTGCCCGTCGTGTGCCTTAATCGAGCCTTGGGAAATTTTAATAAGACCCAATCATTTTATTTAAAGGCTTGGCCTCTTTTGTGCTTGTCAGCAGCAGCCTTTTGCCTTTGTTGTGAGATAGAGATAGCATCCTTAATCTTTTGAAAAGATTCTTGTAGGTCTCGGCTATACTCATCTGCAGCGAAGATCTTCCCATGTACCTTAAGTAGCAAAGGACTTTTTGATCTTCCCTCAATTACCTCGAAAGGTGCTTGGAAGTATGTACAGTGTTATTGTAAGCATACTCCACTAAGGGTAAGTACTTCTCCCATTGGGATCTTTGATCTACTTCCGTTACATAGGCTTTTAGTAGATCGAGAATTGTTAGGTTAGCTATTTCACTTTGGCCATCCGTTTGTGGATGATAGGCCAAAGAGAAGTTTATCCTTGTCCCTAAATTCTCAAAGAGACCCTTCCAGAAATTACTGGTCATTCTAGGATCTCTATCCGACACTATGGACATTCGCAGGCCATGGTACTTGAAAATTTGTGAAATGAAGAGGGTTTCCATTTAATGGGCTTTGATAGTCTTTTTGACAGGTATAGAATGAGCTTGTTTACTGAACCTGTCTACTATCTTCCATATTCCTGTATTCCCATGGATAGACTTAGGCAATCCAAAGATAAAATCCATGGATATGCTCTCCCATGGTGAATTAGGGATTGGCAAGGATTGAAGCAATCCAAGTTGCTTCCCTCTATCAAATTTTGTCTTTTGGCATACCACACATTTAGAAACATACTCTTGTATGTTCACTTTCATGGTAGGCCAATAGAAATATGTTTCAATTCCCTTTAAGGTAGACCGAATCCCTCTATGCCCCGCATAAGGTGGAGCATGAGATTCATACATTACTTTCTCACGTAGTGAGTTAGTAATGCATAGTCTATTGCCATAGAGAATATAACCATCATGTAAAGTAAATGGTTCTTGTTTCTTCCCTAATGCAAGGGCTGAAATCACATCTCTAAAATCGGGATCAATAGCATACTCATCTATCATTGAAGATAGGTCATTGTGAGTTGCTATGGAAACCGCATTCACTCTCGGCCACCTTGAGAGTGCATCAGCTACTTGATTATGCTTGCCAGCAATGTGAGCAATATGGAAATGAAATTGCGAAAGGAAATTTTTCCACCTCATTTGTTTGTCAGAGAGCTTGGTCTGCGTCATGAAGTACTTAAGACTTTGGTGATCCGTTCGTAGAATGAAAGGAGTCCCCAATAAATAGTGCTTCCATGAGTCTAAGGCATGTAGAACTGCAAGGAGTTCCTTTTCATATATGCCTAGTGCTTGCTCAACAAGGTCCAGCCTTCGACTTTCATAGCCTATGGCGTGCCCTTCTTGAAGCAAAACAGCTCCAAGGCAATCACCACAAGCATCACATTGTACCTCAAATAGTTTTGAGAGATCCGGTAGTGTAAGCAAACCATGTATACCTAACGCTTTTCTTTGTTAGGTCAAGTAATGGTCCCGCACTTTGTGAGAACTTTTCTATGAAGCGTCTATAGTATGCACAGATACCTATAAAGCTTCTTAGTTCATGAAGATTCTTTGGTTTAGGCCATCCTTTTATTATCTTTGACTTTGATGGATCCATTTGGATGCCATCTTGAGAGATAATGTGACTTAAATAATGAATCTCTTGCAAGAAAAATTCACTTTTCTTTTGATTAACATAAAGTTTATTCTCTCTTAAAACTTGAAATATTACCTAGAGGTGTTGCTTGTGTTTGTCTAATGAATTAGAGTAGATGATAATATTATCAAAGAACACTCCAGTGAAGGTTTGATGAGGCTTGAATAGCTTCTCCATCAAGCGGTTGAATGTGGCCGGTGCATTGGTCAAGCCAAAAGGCATGACAATGTATTCGTAAAGACCAAATGCGGTCTTTACAATGTCTTGATCAACTATCCTTATTTGATGATAGCCACTTTTTAGGTCAATCCTACTGAAGTAGGTCAATCCTTGTAGCTTATCAAATAGGTCTTCTACTTGTGGAATGGGAAATCTATTTTTGATAGTGATCCTATTTAGTGCTCTATAGTCGACACACATACGACATGTGCCGTCTTTCTTTTGCACTAAAAGAACATGTGAGCAAAATGGAGATGAGCTAGGCCTAACCATGCCCTTCTCAACTAACTCATGCACTTGCCGCATAATCTCCTCTTGTTGAGCTCTATAAGGAGGTTTGTTAGGCGGTGAACTTCCTGGAAGAAGTTCAATTGCATGGTCATCATTACCTTATTTAGGAGGTAGCTCACAAGGGATGTCGTCAATAAAAACATCTTGAAACCCCTTGAGAAAATTGGATAGCTCTAATTCCTTTTGGTTTCTTTTATTTTCTTTTGCTAAAGCATTAGGTTCATTTTGAGAATCTTTAACAAAAATCATGTACACGAAAATAGAGCTCTTTATTGACTTGTTGAAAGCTGGTGTATGTACAATGGGGATAGTGCTACCCATTTCCTTAGCATTTATATACATGTCTGTTTTCCTGAACTTAAAGGAGATTCTCCTTTCAGAGAATTTAACATTGGCAGCCAGGCGATCAAACCATGGTGCCCCTAGGATTACATCCTCATGCTTGAGAGGAGAGATAAAGAAGTCCTCTTTGTCCACATAGCTTTGGACATGAAGCCTCAATTTACCGATTAAGGGAGTGACTGAAGCTTCTTGCCCCTTGAAAGCACTGTCTGCGGGTAGGACATCTCCCATCTCGTAGGCTTGTATGCCTAGCTTGGTGGCCAACTCTATAGATATAAAATTGTGAGTAGAACCAGGGTCAAAGAGAATAAAATCATCATGTTCTCCTACCTTTCCCCAAGCATGGCATAGAGGAGATCCTTTGTGGTGAGTTTGGTGAGTCTCCTCCTCTTAGATTTCAACCAAGGTAGCTCTAGGAGGATCTTGGCAATTGTTCTTTTGGGGACAAGCGTGGTACGCATGACCTTGTTCGCCGCACTTGAAACACCGGTTATCCTTGCGATAATGCTCAAGCTCTTCAGGAGAGAGTTTGTTTTTACCTTTGTAAACTCCCTTCTCTTTAGTTGTTGGAATTGCCCTTAGGAGAATTTTGCACATTGTCCTTCCCCTTAGGCTCGTTGGAACCCTTGTTTTCCATGGGCTTATTATTTCTTTTAGCCCCCATTTGGAAATTGATTCGAGAGGCCACCATAGTATGGTGTATTACCGCCGATATGGTACATAGCCTTTGGGAGTTGACATACTCCACCATTTCTTCGATCAAGCCTGCACAAAATTGTTGCTTTTGCTCTCCAGAATCCAACTTTTTGAAGACAGTGGCTTTGAGTTGTAGGTGCCAAAACTTGTCTACATATTTGTGGATGGATTCATAGGGAGAGAGCTTTAAGCTTTGCCATTCGGTGAGTACTTTGTCTTTGGCATCGGTGGCCAAAAACTGCTTCATTATGGAAGCTCTTAAAGCTTTCCATGTTCACGGAGCTTCACCGTTGGCTTGTAGGCTAGACCACCATTGCCTGGCGGACTTTTGAAAGTGCATAGCTACATGGCGTAGCTTAGAGGACTCCATGAAGCCCTCATCTCCAAACGCCGCATCAAATTGTTGGATAAAGGCGAAGACTTTGTCCGTAGCACCAAAGGTGCCATCATAGGTAAGGAAAGAGATGCTCTTCCCTCCCTCTTTGAACTTCTTGAGCTTGGACAACCTCTTCCACGCGGCATAGGATTTCCTATGGCCTCTTCTTTTTGATGGTTCAAAGGTTACACCATCACTTTCTTCAGAAGGTGAAGAATTTGAGGAAGGTGGAGAAGAGGGTGACCTCTTTCTCGCCTCTTTCTTGTCTTGATCTTCGTCATCTTCACCATCACTTTCATAAGAGGAAGAGTATGAAGAAGATGGAGAAGAGGGTGTCCTCTTTCTCGCCTTTTTCTTCTCTTGCTTTTTATCATCCCTCTTTGAATTATGGTGTGGAGAAGGGTGCGATGGTCTTCTCCGCTTTGGTGCTGATGGAGAGCGTTTAGCCTGCCGTCTTCTTGGAGCCATCTCCGCCGAGGTGGCGGGAGACTCACTTATTTCTCGTTCCTTCGGTGGGGCCTCTTGAGTTCGCCTTTGGGAAGGAGATGCATCATCAAGAAGTAAATTCTTAAGCCCTTCGTATGGATTCTCTTCTTCTTCCCGAATCGGATAGAAACCTCTTTTGGGAGTCTCACAAGGAGGCTTCCTAGGTGTTCTCTCGTCATGGTGGTGAGCTTGGAGAATCCCATGAGCACGGAGTTGAGGATCGGATTTGCATGGAGCCGGTCCCCCCTCCAAAGGTCTTTGTATTATGGTTTCTCCCATCAAGAGGGACATTGTACAATACAATTCTTTGTGTTCCTTCAAGACTAGCTAGTGCAATGAAGATGAAAGCTTCATGCACTAAGCAAAACACTTAGCAAACACAACATCAATTATCCCCGGTCTCAGACCCAAGACCTCACACACCTTCAAATATGGTGAGAGCTAGCAGGGTATGAGAGTAGATTAAGAGGAAGAAGGAGTATTCTTACGAGAAAGATGTACATCTCCTCACATAATCACTCATATTAGCATAGCTTAGCTTAGTAATTAGCATGGTCGAGGAGATGAGCATGCATTGAAGCTTGGCTCTTGGTTGGATTTGCATCACAAAGCCAAGAGTTGTTGGTGTAGGCCTCCCTTCTTACAAGCTTGGAGTAGGTAGTAAGCTTTCCAATAAAGCTTGAGAAGGAGAGAGAGTCTTCTTTACTTCACACATGAGATTGTGTGAGTGTGTGTGTGTGTGATAATGCCTTGCAAAAATCAGCCCCCTCTCTCTCTTGGTCGACCCCTCTTGCTATTTGCTCATGCTCTACTCTCATTGGACCTCCCCAGGCCTAGCCAATGGTAATTAAGCAGTAAAAGTGATAGCCTTCTGACATGTGTCCCCCTTTCCCCTTTTGTGAGAGCTTTAGGTAATTTAATAATTCAACTAAACTCTCATTGGACCCCTTTGCCTCCTGGCCAATAGGAATCAGGCAAGCCATTGGGCTGCTGAATGCTCATTGGACCCCTTGGGAGACTGTCCAATAGTCTTCTAAAGGACTTAATTCTCATTGGTTCTTTTATTAAGTGTTTTTAAATTAATTAAACTAGATTTACTCTAGCCTAATTCTCATTGGTCCACCTCCAAGGCCATCCAATAGGAATTGGGTACACCTTGTGGGCATCTGGGCTATGGAGTTGACATGTGTCCCTCATTCCCTTTGTGTAAAGGGAGCTTGTATGTGTGTGACTTTCTCTCTCATCCCCTACAAGCAAGGCTCGCCCCCTCTTATGTAGGGATTTGTAAAGAATTTTGGGACACACACAAAGCATCCAATTCCCCCCATGGTTGACCTTTGGACACAACCTTTGAATTTTGGAACCTTAGCATTTTGGAAGTCTTAATGGGCTGAACCTTAGGGTCTTTTTAGCCCATTGTTGCACATGGCTCTTTTCCAGATGACCCCCCCTTTGGATCCCTATTTTCCCTCCTTTGGATCCCTACTGTGGCCGATCTGCTAGCTTAACCAATATTCTAGCTTTTTCTCCCCTTGCACTTCCCCATATTAAATGATCAGTTTAACATGCGAAAATCATTTACGAGAATTAGATATTGATTATTATGACACACTCTAGAAATCGCTTCTCGGCCCAAGTCGTGGTAAAAAATTGATCAATGGATCAAACCGGGCTCTAATCATGTGCAAGCATGTGACCAATGGCTAAAATCAAGTTATGTCCAAATCTCGCGTGTGAATGCATTCTAACTAGCATAATCTGGTCAATGTCAAGACCACAAATGAATCTCTATCGCAAATCGGGTTCAAAAGTGGTATGTCATGGAACTTGCTCTCAAATCGAGCTAAAATCAAATAATGCGCGTGAACAAGCTCTAAAGCTCGTGAACTAGCCGAATGTAGACCAAAATCAAAATATGTGTAAAAACGGTGTCTATATGGGCAATTTGGCTCAAATCTAATCAAGTCTAGAATAATCGTGAAAAATCTGACAAAAATCGGACTCATTGGACATACCTACTCTAAATGTGCTTATTCGTGTGTAAATGCACATGAATGGGGCGTGTACGGGGGTGTAGGAGGTGTGTGTAATGCAAGGATAAGGGTCGAAAAATAGAAATGCAATTTTTTTTTGTTTTTTGAGTTTTTGGATTTTTGGGTTTTTTTTTAGTAATAAAATAAAAAGATCCACAAAAAACAACAAACAAGTATAAAAAATTAAAAAGCAAAATCTCAAAAGAATAAACAAGAAGATCAAATCCGTTTTTTTAATTTGTATAAGTTTTTCTATCTTTTTGGTGTTTTCATGACTTTTACAAGGTTTTTTTTTATTTTTGGAATTTTTTATGGTTTTTAAATTTTAAAGATTCTTTGGTGATGTTTTTCAACTTTTTTTGAATTTTCTTTCTTTGAAAGTTTTTCTACCTTTTTTTATTGTTTTGGTATTTTATTATGAATTTCTTTTTTTGGTTGATTATTTGAATTTCTTATTTTTGGGGGGCGGTCTGTGAATTTTGTGTTTATTTGGAATTTTGGTGATTTTTTTGATATTATTTTGGAATTTTTATTTCCCCTTTTTAAAAAATTTTGGAGTCTTTTTCTCCTTTAAACTCTCTCTTTTTTTTTGGATTTCTTGTTTTGCTTTCTATTTTGTTTTTCTTTGATTCCCCCTTTTTTATTTTTTACATTCTCTCTTTTTTTTAAAATCCCATTTTTTATTCTTTTTTAATAAATAAATAAATTTTAAATGAAATTAAAATGAACTTTACAACAAACTAAATTGAAATAATAATGAAATGAAATGCAAATGAATGGAGTGAAATGAAATGTGGTAACTAATATTTAAATGAGATGAAATTGAAAACAAAATGAAAATGACGTGTAATAAATTAACTAAAGAACAAAGGTCAACCAACCTGTGCAGCCAGAGTCGACGCAGAACGAGGGAGGGAGGGGCCCCAAAGGCGCGCAGGAGGAGGGAGGGGTCGGACTCAAAGCCAAAAAAGGGCGGGCCCAACGCGCTCATAAGGAATAGAGGAAGAGCGAGAGCGTCGACGGAGAGAGAGAGAGAGAGAGAGAGAGAGAGAGAGAGAGAGAGAGAGAGAGAGAGAGAGAGAGAGAGAGAGAGAGAGAGAGAGATGCGTTTTTTGTAATAAAGACATTTGTGTGTATATAAGTGTGATACGGGCATGTCTGTGTGAGTGTCAGTGTGGGTGGGTGAATGTGTGATGTGTTTATGTGTTTTTTTTGCTTTTTTGTATAAATATTTTTTTATTTTTTGGGTTTGAAAATGTTTTTCTCTGCGGATGGGGGGATTTCTCAAAGTTTTTCTTTTTAAAACAAAAGAAAATAAATGAAAAATCAAAAGGAAAAATTAAAATTAAAACTAAAACCAAAAATAAGAAAAATAAGCAAAAAAAATAAGAAAAAGAGAGAGGGAGTGGTGTAGTGTTGTCGGAGGTGGGTGTGTGTATCCGTGTGTTTTTTTTTAATTTCAGAAATTACAAAACAATGCAAAAAGTAAAAAGAGTTGTCCGAGACTTAAAAATTACACAAAAAATATCCGAAATATGGTAAAATTATCCAAAAAATTAGGAAAACTTTGCGGAGTAGCAAAACACGCTCCGGCTTGACAATTTATGTAAGGTTTTTTCATTCTCATCATTTTTTGGAAAAAACAATTAGAAAGTTTATGCAATAAATGCTAAAAATTTACAAAAATTAGCCAAACAATTTCTAAAAATTATGCAGCCTAATCAACTCAATTTTCAACACTTAACACATCAAGATCACAACCCAAATCATTTCCTAATGCATTTGACAATCAAATCAATGAAAAATTGATCAGTTTGTGTCTCTTTTTCGTCTAATTTTGATGTTAAAAGTAATAATATTGTGGTGTGTGGTCGTGTGTCCGACCACCTAGTGTGGGATGACACTTCTGTTGTTCTTGGCATGTAACCTTTCCAGTGCTCAATATAAGGAGCTGCCTCACTCGTTGAGGGCAAGCATAGTTTGGTCCAGTCTCTCTCTCAGGTGTTTGCTCACTACAAGACACCTGAGAGAGAGACTGGACCAAACTATGCTTGCCCTCAACGAGTGAGGCAGCTCCTTATATTGAGCACTGGAAAAAATTTCGCACCTAATCCTCAGTCATTCCTTCCTTGTTTTGTCCATTTCATTGGGATAGCGACCTAGTGTTTGCATAAGCGAGATGTTTAAGTTCCATGCCTTGATGATGATCGGCATGATGTTGAGTCTAGCCCCCAAGTTCAGTCCCTAATCCTTGAGACGTGGTATGATCACTCCCCCCAGATGAGGCGTCGGAGTTGATCTCTCTTGTGAAGTCCATTCTCAGCCCAACATTGTAAAAAGATGTCCATCTTTTTCTCCCTAAGGGGGGAGGTGGCGTGTATGGTCGCGTGTCCGACCACCTAGTGTGGGATGACACTTCTGTTGTTCTTGGCATGTAACCTTTCCAGTGCTCAATATAAGGAGCTGCCTCACTCGTTGAGGGAAAGCTTAGTTTGGTCCAGTCTCTCTCTCAGGTGTCTTGTAGTGAGCACACTACAATATTAACAATACAATTAGAAAAATCTCTGTGCATACACTTGATTACCGCAACTTGGACTTTGCAATGAAACCAATTACACAAAAATTTTCCATCAATTAGTAGTTCGATTATGTGTGCATACATTAGCGCACTTAAGCACAAAATCGGTGATTAGTGCACACACATAATTCTACCAAAAATTGGATTGCATTTCAATGCAATTTTGGTAATCAGAAACTTAATCCATGATCATCATAACAAAATCAAGCAATTCGTTGCTTTTCAAAAATCAAATTGGCACCAATTAAGCCATTATTTGCACTTGAATGTGTGCACTTTTAGAAACACAAATTGCACTTAAAATTGCCCTAAATTTGATGCAATTAAACTTCAATGAACCTGCAAATAAATCGGTATTTGAGTGGAAAAATGCACTCACATTTACGTTAAGGATTGCATTGAATTTCCACTCCAAGCGACAACTCCACCGGTTTGTGTGTGTGTGTGTGTGTGTGTGTGTGTGTGTGTGTGTGTGTGTGTGTGTGTGTGTGTGTGTGTGTGTGTGTGTGTGTGTGTGTGTGTGTGTGTGTGTATTTACTCCCAAAACCGCTTTGACCTACACACACCCACACCAAATCTTATGTGTAGCTTCCATCTCAACAAAATTAAACGCATAAGATCAATGAGCACACATCCAATTAAAGATTTATCAACGTGTAACATCAAACGCACCTGCAGTTAGTGAGTAATTAGAGGGAAAAATTAGTGGAAAGCCCTTAATTACACATTAAAAATCACTCAAATATTTATGGAATTTTGGCACTTTTGTTTCACAAGAGTGATTACCAAGCCTCTAATTACACACACACACACATACACATGTAAAATAGTCCAGTTGTTAGCAAATTAGTGTGTACAAAGAGGGAAGAATGCAAAATTATTCTACAAGCTACCCAAAACAAACCATATCATCATTCCTACAACCAACACCAAATCCTAATGGAAGGTAGAACTCAAACACACGGGTTATCCTCTAGCTTAGGTGCTTGATCCCCAGCAACAAACGGGCGCCAATGTTGGCAGTCATCGCGCACAACCTACCAACATAATGTCAATCCGGTGGATCGGGACTTGATCGGTTAGTGCATGGAGGCGTTTGGATGCACCAAATGCAACACATTGAGGACTCTAATGAGAGAATAGGAGTTAATTATTAGAGAAGAGGGAATGCAAGAAGAGATGGAAGCTCTTTGTACACACACTGTAAGGTCTCCACCTTTCTGTCTGCAAAAGAATGAACTCAAAGTTTTAGGAGAAAACATTGGACATACAAAAAGGTAAAACGTTATCTTGAAAGTAGTTGAAACTGGTATTTTTGAAATCTTAAGCACAAGAAACCCAGGGCTAGAAATTTTCAGAATTAAGTTCGAGCAAAAACGGAACCCGCTAGTCCCTCCGAAAGATTCAATGTCAATTAATTTGATAAGAAAAACTGGATGGTTACAGTAATCAATTAAGCATAGAATTTAACTAAGGCCTCCCAGATATTTACTAGATATTTACCAATTAAGAAAAAAAACATGTCAAAATTTAGCAGATTTGATTTTTAAAGTTGGTAGGTGATGGGAGGGGCCATTAGTGACCTGGCAGGGATATGAATAGCAGTAGGGGGTGCTAGTGGATCTATAGGGATTACTTGGGATGCAAGCTACTATCATTTACATCCTGTGAGTGCCCAGAAACCTATAAATAGGACCCCCTTACTTCACAATTCACTCAGACTCGGAGTCCTAGTCCCTTTCTCTCTCACATAGAGAGAAACTCTACTCAAAAATCATTAGAGAGCAAGAAATCTAGCTGATTATCAATGATAATTAGCCTAATATTTTTAATTAGAAAAATTATGCTAAATTATCTCTATTTTCTTAATTAATCTTATTAATTAAGAAGATTAAATCTCTTTTTATTATAAATTACTCTCTTAACTCTTATTATTTTGTTTATTACTTAGATTAACATTAAGGATATTAATCTAATTAATTATTAAACCATATTAAGGCTGAAATTAATCTTTTTAGTCTTAAATGAAGAGTAATTATACTAGTTAAACTTGGATTAATATAGGATAATTAGCAAATATAGATTAGACTATTAAAAAGATAGAAAATTTATATCATAATTTTATAATTAGTTTTATAATTAATTTGTAAAATTGATTATTTTTATTCAAAAAATTGATGAAAAACCTACTTATTTCACTCAAATATTCTTAAATTAATTATCACACTTAAGAAGCATAGTTGAAAACATGGGGTAAATTATTCAATATGGGATAGTTAATCTAAGTATTTTATTAAGCTAAAAGTAGCTATTTTGAGCCACAAATTAAAAAGAGAAAACTAGTAAAATAGCTTAGATAATTAATTGCTATTTATTAGAGTTAGTTTACATTGTAATCAAGTCATGATAATTATTGTAAGGTCAAAAAATCAATTTAGTTATTTTTATAAGCCAAAATAAACTAATTCTAGCTCAAATTGAAAAGGGGAAATTAGTAAATTAAGTTAGATAACTATGTACTATTTATCAAAGTTAACATATATTATATATAAGCTATGATAATTATCTTAATGTCAAAAACTTAGTTTAGCTAATTATTTAAGTCAAAATAGATAAATTTTAGCTAAAATTAAAGAGAGAAAAATAGTTAATCAAATTAGATAATTATGTCCTATTTCTGAGAGTTATTATACATCTTTAGTAAGCCAAGATAATTAGCTTAATGTTAGGAAGTTAATCTAGCTATTTATTTTAGCCTAAATAGACTAATTTTAATTAAAAGTAAAAGTGAAAAATTAGATAAATAATTTTGATATTTACAAGGTAATTCTAAAGTTAGGAGATATCATTATCTAGCTAAGATAAATATACCATAATTAGTTAGTTAGTTTAAGTAGTTATAATTGATCAAAAATCCTATTTTTTATTTAAAGATTAATTAGGATAAATAGAATCTACTGTCAAAACACTCTAGAAAAATTATTGTAAGTGTAAAACATTGGTTTAAAGCTGAGGACATACAATCTTTAAGAGAAAATGAATATAATAAATATTAAGCTCAAAAAAAGAAAATTTCAAGCTTTATAAAGATTGGGAAATTGGAAAAAAGATCTATAAATTTATAAGAAAATTATGAGAGCTTAGAATACCCTTAAGAAAGCTATGATAAAGTTATCTCATCTAAATGAGCAATAAAGAAATTATTAGGTCAAGAAATTACCCTCTAGGACTACAAACTTAACCTTGATTGGGTTAGAAGAGGAATTAGAGTAAATACAAAGATTAAGTCTAGTTTTCGAAATGGTTTACCTAATAATTAGATGTCCTTTTTTATAAGGATAAGAAGTGATGGCACAAAAAAGGACCCGAGCCAATCCTCAATTTGATGATGAGGGTAGTGTTCTTGAAAGAGCTAGAGCGTCGCACAACGACGAGGCCGCACCTAGTAGTAGGCCCACTGACGAGAGCGTTCAGGCTTCGGTGCTACAACAAATGCCTGATCAGTCCAAGGTGGGTCTTCATTATAGTTTAAGTTTTGAATATTACAAGTTTTTTCTACAAGTATTAGCATTGCATGAGTAAAAGAGGGAGTAAGGAATTAGGAAGAGTAAAACTGGCTCAAAACGGAGGACATCTTCCAAGAAACCAACGTGCAATTGTTTATAAAGTAGGAAGAAATTGTTTGGATTAAGGCTCGTTGAAGTAGGAAAGATATGATTTATCATACTATAGACATCTTGTCTCAAGTCACATCCGACTCCTTGGTATATTTTGATCAATAATGATGAATTTCTAGCCATGGATAAGTCAGTTACCCCCATGAACGATGAGTATCTACTCCGTGTAATGTCTTGATGTTTCTACATAAGTTAGCATACCGCTTTTATCCTAGGGGAGCTGCCCGGTTGTATGGGCACCCCGAACCTCGGGTAGGGGTTTATCCACCCCAGATTGTGAACAAGGAATGGGTGTCTTTTTTCACCCTTAGGTGGCCTTTAGACAAGAAGAGTAGTGCTCATGTTATTATGGTCAATGTTTTTGATTGATAGTACCCAGTCTTAAGTTTAAAGATGTGTTTTTGTTAAAAAAATTCTTTCCAATGTTGTCTTTAATACTTGATTGAAGGAATCACTGTGACAGAAAGTTAATTGAAATCATTATTTTAAATGTTAAAACAATGTGATAGTAATTAGAAAGCAAAAGAATCATGTGTGAGTGCGGGGTGGTAAGTGGGGATTGACTAAGGTTGTCAATCATGGACGGGTGGACCTGATTAGTCCATCCCTGCATACTAAAAACATTTAGAAAACTTCTTCACGTGGAAGAGGAGTCTACCACACCAGTAGCTATGCCCTCACATCAATTAGGGGGAAAAAAGCGTTGGATGAGGCTACCTTAGTCCAATTTGTGGAATTTATAGGACCAAAAGAGTTCTGGAATTTCAATATGTTGTCTAGTTTTCACTGTGAGACAGGACTATATCTTTTTCTAGGGCTATAGACCCAAGCCATTGTCAATGGTGAAGGTCTATCCCTGGACCCTTCTTATTTTAGAGACTCTGATTTTTTATGGCCTAGAGTCCTCTCAAGGATCCCATCCTAATTTTGGTATTGGCAGGTTGGGGACCTTACAAGTGGTATTAGAGCAAGGTCAATTAAGGTCTTGGACCTAAGCAAAAGTTTAAGGTGTTAGGTTGAAATAAATGATCTTTGACAGATTCAATTAATGAGGTATTTAATTGAAAGGAGAAAGAGAAAGAAAGAGAGATAATAACTTTGAAGGAAGATTTCCATTAGACCTACCACAAATTCATGGATTTCAAAATCAGGTTTATGAGGGCTTGCCTATCCCGACACTATTCAATGCGAAAAAGCGTGATGAAATGGCTAGATAGTAGATTTTCTCCTTCCACTTGGAGGATCACCTTGTCAGGATTTGCTGGAATTTTCTCCATTGATGCAGGAGACTTAGAAGGTTTAGCACTAAATATGAAGAGATTCAAATGGGCTGAAGACCTTCAATTGAATGAAGTATACTTTTTCATTGGGACAGAGAATCTAGAGAAAACCCTTGTAGAGCCCAAGTATCAAAGAATCAGTGGGTGTTTGATTAGGTGTCTAAAGTAATCTACCCAGGTAGAATTAGGCCCATAGGTTCAGGTCCTAGTTTTAGTGGACCAAAAGATGTTGTTTATTTTGATCCTATATGTGATCCACCCAAAGTCCACAAGAATCTAGTAAAGGATTGTTGTCACCTTTGTACATAGTAGGATCTTCCTAGATTGTATTAGCTCTTGTACATACTTTGGTTCTTAGGAGTATGCTATAAGCAATTTGTTTATAGTTTGGAATTTTTCTTCATCGTGTGTGCAATTTTATTTTATTTTAGTACCAGATAGGTTAAATGAATAAGTAAGAGATATTTTCATCTAGTACTAAATTCCACAAATTCCATCCCAGGGTAACACTCACGTAAATAGCCTTTACACTGTTACTCAAGAAATAATAATAGTACTCAAGCAAGTCCAACTCCCTACCTTCAAAGGAGAGGGACCGAATTTAGAGCGAGATGTCGAAGCCCGGTTAGATGCTATGGACGACTATTTTAAAGCTGTATAAACTGCTCAGGAAAACCAAACAATGTTGGGTATGTTCCGTCTTAGCGGCGATGCCAAACTTTGGTGGAAGAAACACTACAGAGATAATCCCACGAGTAGTCTATTTTTGGAGAAAATGAAGCAGGCAATCAAAGAACGCTATCTCCCTCCTACATATCAAGCTACCAAGATGAATGAATTCTTTATTCTACGCCAGCTAGGACTCTCTCTGGAGGAGTCATACACAAAAGTTGCATCCTTACGACACTATGCTCCTCAAATGACAATGGAGCAGCAGATTTCTTGCTTCTCTCAAGGCCTCAATAAACCCTTGAGTACACGTCTCAAAGCCATGAGTCCTACATCAATTCAGGACGCCCTTCTCTCACAGCCAAGCCTCTTGCAACTGAAGGAACCAACCCTACCAGGAATTATATGGTTTTAACAACTTTAGGGGAAGATCTAGGAGAACCTTCACATATCAACAATGTGGAGTAGCTGCAGCATCGAACTTGGAGGAGACCTTCCCAAATGTTAGGTGCTATGGATGCAATCAAATGGGGCACTGTAGAAATAACTCTCCAAAAGAGTAAAACCCTCGAACTATTGTTAGAGCCATACCTCAAAATCAAGGAGACAACCAAGAGGAGGTAGAAATGGAGGACGAGGTACAGGAAGAGCAAGAGGAGCCAGAGCTTATGCAATCATGGGAGAAACCAACCTTAATGAATAAGGAAGATGAAAGAGCCACTCATTTGGCCACAGTTAGCAATCCTAGAGCTTAGCAACTATAAATCCAGAATGAAAAAAATTCACTTATATATTATGATTACTAGTGTGGCCGGCGGCCTTCGGCCGCCTCTCTCTCTTTCTCTCTCCCCCCTACGTGCGCATTGTCCTCACTGTAACCGTGGCACTGGAAATTGCGACACGTGGCACTGAAAAACCAGTCTCCTTAATATATAGTATAGATATAATTTTTTTCCCACATTACTTAAAGAAAGCTAAAGTTAAGCTAGCATTCAATTAAGAAATTAAGGGTAGATTAAGCAAATGAGAAAGAAGTTCTCGATAGGAAGGCAGAATTTGAATCTTAGAAATGAGATAGTTATCTAAAAACCAACTCACAATCTTTGTGTACAAGATAGACTTCATTTAAAAGTGACCTAGATATTGAAGTAATAATGTACGAGACTAATAGGAAGCCAAAAGAACTCTTGGTATGATACCTCTTAAAACCCTTTACATAATGTTGGTCAACCAGGTTAGAGTACAGAGGGGATACCTCTAGTGCAATGGTTGAATATTGTGCCGAATACAGATTGCTCAAAATGGCCAGAACATGCTGAGCGCGTTCAGATTAGCAAATCTGGAATACACTGTACTTGTCAAATGCTGATTGCTTTGAATGGTCAGCTAGACAGAGTGCATTCATGTTGACAAGGTGGATATATGGATCTTTTATGGAATGGATTTAACCTGGTTTTGATGATAACATTGATATTTAAAGGTTTTTAAGATGGGCTCAACATTGAGAGTTTCTTGGGAAAAATTGAGTAGCAAGTAATTAGTATTACTAAAGGAATTGTGGAATCTCCAACAAGATTATATCTTTGAAGCTAGAGAGAGAACTCTTAGGAATAGAGTAATCACGAGCACTTGATAAAGTTGAAAGATTATCCCACCAAAGATGCCACTTGGAAAAATGAAACCTCTTTTTTTACTTTTCCAATCTCGGTTAAGATGAGGGCATCTCAAATTCTTAAGTTGGGATGATTGTAAGGTCTCCACCTTTCTAGCTGCAAAGGATTGAACTCAAAGCTTTAGGAGAAAGCATTGGACATACAAGCAGTTAAAATATTATCTTCAAAGCATTTAAAAATGGTATTTATTTAATCTTAAGCACAACAAACCCAGGACTAGAAATTTTCAGAATTAAGTTCGGACAAAAATTGAACCCGCTAGTCTCTCTGGAAGATTCAATGTCAATTAATTTGATAAGAAAAATTGGATGGTTGCAATAATCAATTAAGCATAGAGTTTTACTAAGGCCTCCCAGATATTTACCAATCAAGCAAAAACATAGATCAAAATTTAGCAGATTTGATTTTTGAAGCTAACAGGTGATGAGAGGAGTCATCAGTGACCTGGCAGGGACATGAATAGCAGTAGAGGATGCTAGGCGACGAGCTGTAGGGATGCCTTGGGATGCAAGCTACTGCCATTTCCATCCTGTGAGTGCCCAAAAACCTATAGATAGGACCCCTTGCTTCACAATTCACTCAAACTCGAAGTTGTGGCCCTTTTCTCTCTCACATAGAGAGAAACTCTACTCAAAAATCACTAGAGAGCAAGAACTCTAGCTGATTATCAATGATAATTAGCCTAATCCTTTTTTAATTAGAGAAATTATGCTAAATTATCTCTATTTTCTTAATTAATATAATTATTTAAGAAGATTAAATATCTTTATATTATAAATTACTCTCTTAACTCTTAATATTTTGCTAATTACTTAGATAAAGATTAGGTATATTAATCTAATTAATTATTGAATCATAGTAGGACTAAAATTAAAAAATTTATTCTTAAATTAAGGATATTTATACTAATTAGATTTAGACTATTAAAAGATTATTATTAGAGATTGATTAAACTATTAAGAAGCTAGAAAAGCTATATCATAATTTTTTAATTAATTTTTGTAATTAACTAGAAGAAAAATACTATTTTTAATTAAAACATTGATGGTAAACCTACTTACATTACTAAAAAATTCTTAAATTAATTCTCATAGTTGGAAAACATAGTTAGAAATAGGAGGTCAATTACTCAATATTAGATACTTAATCTAAGTATTTAATTAAGCTAAAATTAGCTATTTTGAGCCATAAATTAAAAGGAGAAACTAGTAAAACAATTTAGATAATTGTGTGCTATTTATCAAAGTTAGTTTACAATGTAATTAAGTTTTGATAACTATCTTAAGGTCAAAAATTACTTTAGCTATTTTTCTAAGATAAAAGAAACTAATTCTAGCTGAAATTAAAAGTGGAAAATTAGTATATCAAGTTTGATAATTATCTACAATTTATCAAAGTTAATATATATTATACTTAATTTTTTATAATTATCTAAATATTTGATAATTATTTAAGTCAAAATAAATAACTTTTAATTGAAATTAAAGAGAGAAAAATAGTTAATCAAATTAGATAATTATGTCATATTTATTAGAGTTATCTTACATCTTAAGTAAGTTGAGATAATTAGTTAATGTTAGAAAGTTAATCTAGCCATTTATTTTAGCCTAAACAGACTAATTTTAATTAAAAATAAAAGTGAAAATTTAGATAAATAATTTTGATATTTACAAGGTAATTACCAGAGTTAGGAGATACCATTATCTAGCTAAGATAAATATACCATAATTAGTTAGTTAATTTAAGTAGTTATAATTGATCAAAAACCCTATTTTTATATAGATATTAATTAGGATAAATAGATCTATTATCAAAAGTCTCTAGAAAAGTTATTGTAAGTGTAAAACATTGGTTTAAAGTTGAGGAGATGCAATCTAAGAGAAAATGAATATAATAAATATTAAGCTAAAAAAACAGATTCAAGCTTTATAAAGATGAGAAAATTAGGAAAAGGATATATAAATTTATAAGAAAATTATGAGAGCATAGAAAACCCTTAGGGAATCTATGATAAAGTTATCTTATCTATAAGCAATTAAGAAATTATTAGGTTAAGAAATTACTCTCTAGGACTATAAATTTAACCTTGATTGGGTTAGAAGAGGAATTAGAGTAAATGCGAATGTTATGTCTAGCTTTTTGAATGATTTACCTAATAATTAGACATTATTTTTTATAAGGATAAGAAGTCATGGCACCAAAAAGGACCAAAGCCAAATCCTCAATCTGATGAAGAGGGTAGTGTTCCTAAAAGAGCTAGAGTGTCGCACAACGATGAGGCCGCGCCTAGTAGTAGGCCCACTGACAAGAGCATTCAAGCCTTGGTGCTACAACAAATGCTTGATCAGTTCAAGTTTTTTCTCTAAGTATTAACATTGCATACGTAAAAGAGGGAGTAAAGAATTAGGAAGAGTAAAACTGGTTCAAAACAAAAGACATCTTCCAATAAGAAACCAATTTGCCATTGTTTATAAAGTAGGAAGAAACTGTTTGGGTTAAGGCTGGTTGAATTAGGAAAGATATGACTGATCTTTCTTGAGACAACTTGTCTCAAGACACCTCCGACTCCTTGGTATATTTTCATGAATAAGGATGGCTTTCTACCACAAATAAGTCAATTACCCCATGAACGATGAGTTTCAACTCCGTGTCATATCTTGATGTTTCTATATAAGTTAGGATACCGTTTATATCCTAGGGGAGCTGCCCGGTTGTATCGGCAAAACTGGTTTGGTGTATGGGCACCGCGAACCTTAGGGGGGGGTTTATCCACCCCGGATTGTGAACAAGGAATGAGTTCTGTTTTTCACCCTTAGGTGGTCTTGAGACAAGAAGAGTACTGGTCATGGTTATTATGGTCAATTTTTTTGATTGACAGTACCTTGTCTTAACCTTAAAGATGTCTGTTTGCTAAAAAAATGATTTCCAATGTTGTCTTTAATACTTGATTGAAGAAATCACTATGACAGAAAGTTAAATGAAGTGTATCAAAGTTAGTTTATATTATAATTAGGCCATGATAATTATCTAAATGTCAAAAAATTAGTTTAGCTATTTTCTTAAGTCAAAATAGACTAATTTTAGCTAAAATAAAAAGAAGGAAAAGAAGTAAATAAAGTTAGATAATTATGTACTATGTTTTAGAGTTAATATATATTATAATTAAGCCATGATAATTATCTTAATATTAGAAAGATAATTTAGCTAATTATTTAAGTCACAGTAGATAGTTTTTAGCTAAAATTAAAGAAAAAAATAGTTAATAAAATTAGATAATTATTTCCTACTTATAAGAGTTAGTATACATCTTAAGTAAGACGATATAATTAACTTCATGTTAGAAAGTCAATCTAGCTATTTATTTTAACCTAAATACATTAATTTTAATTAAAAGTAAAAGAGGAAAATTAATAAATAATTTTGATAATTACAAGGTAATTACTACAGTTAGGAGATATTATTATCCAACTAAGATAAATATACCATAATTAGTTCTACCATGATCAAAAACTATATTTTTATTTGAAGATTAATTAGGATAAATAGAATCTACTAACAAAAATCTCTAGAAAAATTATTGTAAGTGTAAAACATTGATTTAAAGATTAGGAAATGTAATATTTAAGAGAAAATCAATATAATAAATATTAAGCTCAAAATAAGCAGATTTCAAGCTTTATAAAGATGAGGAAATTAGAAAAAAGATGTATAAATTTATTAAAAAAATTTATGAGACCTTAGAAAACCATTTTCTCTTAAGAAAACTATGATAAAGTTCTCTTATCTAAATAAGCAATTAAGAAATTATTAGGTCAAGAAATTACCGTCTAGAACTATAAATTTAACCTTGATTAAGTTAAAAGAGAAATTAGAGAAAATATGAAGGTTAAGTTTAGCTTTTGGAATGATTTACCTAATAATTGAACGCTCTTTTTTATAAAGATAAGGAGTCATGGCACCAAAAAGGACCCGAGCCAGTCTCCAATCTGATGATGAGGGTATCGTTCTTAAAAGAGCTAGAGCAACGCATGACGACGAGGTCGTGCCTAGTAGTAGTCCCACTGACAAGAGTATTCAGGCTCCGGTGCTACAAAAATGCATGATCAATACCAAGTGGGTCTTCATTATAGTTTATGTTTTGAAAAGTTCAAGTTTTTTCTTTAAATATTAACATTGCATACATAAAAGAGGGAGTAAGGAATTAGGAAGAGTAAAACTGGCTCAAAACGGAAGACATCTTCCAAGAAATCAACATATAATTGTTTATAAAGTAGGTGGGAATTGTTTGGGTTAACGTTGGATGAATTAGAAAAGATATGATTAATCATCCTTAAGACAACTTGTCTCAAGACACCTCCGACTCCTTGGTATATTTTGATGAATAATGATGGATTTCTAGACATAGATAAGTCGGTTACCCCCATAAACGATGATATTCTACTCCATGTCATGTCTTGATGTTTCTACATAAGTTGGGATATCATTTTTATCATAGGAAAACCACCTGGTTGTATGGGCAACTAGTTTGGTGTATGGGCACCCCGAACCTTGGATGGGGGTTTATCCACCCCGGATTGTGAACAAGGAATGGGTGTTGTTATTCACCCTTAGGTGGCCTTGACACAAGAATTTTACTGGTCATGGGTTATTATGGTCAATGTTTTTTATTAACAGTACCTTGTCTTAAGTTTAAAGATGTCTTTTTGCTAAAAGAATGCCAATGATGTCTTTAATACTTGATTGAAAGAATCATTGTGACACAAAGTTAAATAAAACCATACTTTTAAATGTTATAACAAAGTGATAGTAATTAGAAAACAAAAGGATCATGTGTGAGTGCGGGGTGGTAAGTGGGGATGGACTAAGGTTGTCAATCATGGATGGGTGTACCTGATTAGTCAAGTAACTATCCATCCCTGCACACTAAAAACATTTAGAAAACTTCTTCACTTGGAAGAGGAGTCCACCAGCAATTGTGCCCTCACATCTGTTAGGGGGAAAATGCGTTGGATGAGGATTCCTTTATCCAATTTGTGGAAGTTATAGGGCCAAAAGAGTTCTGGACTTTTAATATGTTGTCTCGTTTTTGCTGTGAGACAGAACTAGGTCTTCTTCTAGGGCTGTAGACCCAAGCCATTGTCAATGGTAAAGGTCTATTCCCTGGACCCTTCTTGTTTGCATACTCTGATTATTTTAGGCCTAGAGACCTGTGAAGGATCCCATCCCAATTATGGTATTGGCGGGTTGGGGACCTTACAAGTGGTTAAGGTCTTAGACCTACGAAAACGTTTAAGGTGTTAGGTTGAAATAAGTGATCTTTGACAAATTCAAGTAAAGAGGTATTTAATTGAAACAAGAAAGAGAAAGAGAGAGAGAGAGAATTATCCCCATCTTTGCCATAAGATTTCCATCAGGCCTACCGCAAATTCATGGATTTCAACATCAAGTTTATGAGAGTTTGCCTATCCCGACACTATTCAATATAAAAAAGTGTGATGAAATGGGTAGATAGGAGATTTTCTCCTTCCACTTGGAGGATCAACTGGTAAGGATCTAGTGGAATTTTCTTCATTGATGCGGAAGAGTTAGAGGTTTAGCACTAAATATGAAGAGACTCAAATGGGTTGAAGATCTTCAAGTGATTGAAAAATACTTTTTCATTGGAACTAATGATCTAGAGGAAACTCTTATAGTAGATGGTGCCCAAGTATCACAGAATCATTGGGTGTTTGATCAAGCATCTAAAGTAATATACCCAGGTAGAATTAGGCCCATAGATGTAGCCCTAGTTTTAGTGGACCAAAAGATGTTTTTTGTTTTGATCCTATATCTGATCTGCCCAAAGTCCTTAAGATTCTAGTATAGGATTGTTGTCACCTTTGTACATAGTAGGATCTTCATGGATTGTATTAGCTCTTGTACATACTCTAATTCTCATGGGTATGCTATAAGCAATTTTGTTTATAGTTTGGAATTTGTCTTCATCGTGTGTGCAAATTATTATTTTTTGAGTATGAGATAAGTTAAAATCATAAGTAAGAGAGATTTCAATCTAGTACTCAATTCCACTAATTTAATCCCAGGGTAACACTCACGTAAATAGCGTTTACACTGTTAAGAGAAGAAATTACTACTAAAGCAAGTCCAACTCCCTACCTTCAAAGGAGAGGGACCAAATTTAGAGCGAGATGTTGAAGCATGGTTAGATGCTATGGACGACTATGTTAAAGCTGCAGGAACTGCACAGGAAAACCAAACAATACTGGGTATGTTCCGTCTTGTAGAGATGCCAAACTTTGGTGGAAGAAACACTGCAGAGATAATCCCAAGAGCCGTCTTGGCAGAAAATGAAGGAGTCATTTAAAGAATGCTATCTCCCTCCTGCACATTATGCTATCAAGATGAACGAATTCTATGGTATACACCAGCTAGAACTCTCTCTGGAGGAGTACTACACAAAATCTGTGTCCTTACAATGCTATGCTCCTCAAATGACAAAAGAGCAGCAAATTGCTTGCTTATGTCAAGGACTCAATAAACCCTTGAGTACACGTCTCAAAGCCATGAGGCCTATATCAATTGAATACGCCCTTCTCAAGTCCAAGCCTCTTGTAGCTGGAGGAATCAACCCTACTAGGAATTATAATGGTTTTAACAACTTTACAGGAAGAGCTAGGGGAACCTTCAACCAAGGATATCAACAATGTGGAGTAGCTACAGCAACGAACTAGGAGGAGACCTTCCCAAACATTAGGTGCTATGAATTCAATCAAATGGGGCAATGTAGAAATAAATGTCCAGAAGAGAAAAACCCTCGAACTACTGCTAGAGCCTTTCCTCAAAATCAAGGAGACAATCTAATAGGCGGTAGAAATGGAGGACGGGGTAGAGGAAGAGCAAGAGGAGCTGGAGCTAATGCAAACATGGGAGAACCAACCTTAATGAACGAGGAAGATGAAAGAGCCACTTGTTGGGCCATAGTTAGCAATCCTAGAGCTTAACAACAATAGGTAATTTTGTAAACCACTATAAATTGATAATGAAAAACTTTAGGTTACCTATATATTACTATTATATACATTTTTTTCCCACATTACTTAAAGAATATAAAGTTAAGTTAGCATTCAATCAAGAAATTAAGGGTAGATATAGAAAATGAGAAAGAGGTTCTCGATAGGAAGGCAGAATTTAAATCTTAGAAATGAGATAGTTATCCAAAAACCAACTCACAAATAGCCTTCCTTGAAAAGTGACCTAGATATTGAAGTATTAATATACACGACTAATAGGAAGCCAAAAGAACTCTTGGTATGATACCTCTTAAAACACCTCACATAATGTTGATCAACCACGTTAGAGTACAGAGTGCATACCTCTCGTGCAATGGTGGAAGCTTGTATTGAACGTAGATTACTCGGAATGGCAAGAACATGCCGAGAGCGTTTAGATTGGCAAAGTTGGAATACACAATACTTGTCGAACATTGATTGCTCCAAATGGTCAGTTAGACCGAGCGCATTCATGTTGACAAGGTGGATATATGGATCTTTTATAGAATGGATTTAACACTAGGTTGGTAGCCTAACATGACATAAAAGTGTCCTTTCAGGGTTTTGAAAAAAACCTCCAAAACCATAGTAGATCCACTCATTTTGTAAAATCCTTTCATGAGGTTATAGTTCAAGGCCTACTACACATGGAAAAAATAAGAAACTTGTAAAATTTCTCATCTTTTGGTCACACCAAGCCTCCAAAGTTGATGGACCAGTACATTTTCATCAAAACAATCATTTCTTACGTTTTGTTGCATAAAAATAAAATTAGGAATTTTTGTAGGACTTGAGATAAATTCCCTAGTTAACTTCAATGGGTTGGTGATCAGAACATATGATTTCTTCTCACTCACTATTTTTTGTTTCGCCAAAAGAAATAGGTACAAAAAATTTGAATTTTTACCATTCTGCAAACCTATCATCAAAGTTTCTATAGCCACGCTCAATAAAAATAATATATGCATGTTTTCTTAGTTCCCTATTGTCCTTTAGGTTCATAAGGAGCCATGGAACATGTCAAAAGAATAATACATCTCTTACCAAGGGGAATCTTGGGGACAAAGATGAAGTGCTAAATACAACAAACATGAAAAAACTGGGTTCAACATTATGAGTTGTAGAATCCCATAGAAACTATTCAATATTGAAAAAGCTATACTTGATATACTAGAATGTTTTGTTTTCTTCTATAATTGAAAAAATCAACCATCGTTGTCTACTATGAAAAATAGGGTATTAGGTGCCCCAAAACTTAAGGAATATTAGCTTTATGTTACAATATGTGACATAGAAAATCAAAACTGCGTTTGGATATCATGAAAGCCACCAAAAAAATCATAGAAGATCTAAAATTGGCTAAAAAACAGGATTTGACAATTTTTGTAATTTGGTCATAACTTCCAAATTTAACATTCATTTCTCCCTAGAAGCATCAAGACATGTTGAGGACTACTAAAGATAGTTCTCTAGCATTATAGACCTCACAAACATGAATTCTAGAGTGGTATAGTTGCAAAAAGTTGAAAAAAGCCAAAAAGAGGACCCGTTTTTTCACACAGTTTAGGTTGTGAAATGTTGTGCAAGGACAAGGTTAAAGATGGAATTCATATTCCAAAAAAATGTCGAGTTTTTTTCAGCTCATGAGACAACTTTCTAGACAAATAGCACCTCAAAATCCATTTTGAAACTCTTGACATAATTCAAGGAAAATGGTCACTTAATAGGACATAAAAGTGTCCCATTACGAACCTAGTGTTAACCTGGTTTTTTATGATACGATTGATTTGTAAAGGTTTTTAAGATGGGCTCAACATTGAGAGTTTCTTGGGAAAATTTGAATAGCAAGTAATTAGTATTACTAAAGTAAGGAATTGTGGAATCTCCAACGAGATTATATATTTGAAGCTAGAGAGAGAACTCTTAGGAAAAGAATAATCAGGAGCACTTGAGAAAGTTGAAAGATTATCCCACCGAAGATGCCACTTGGGAAAATGAAACCTCTGTTCTCAAAGACTTTCCCAATTCCGGTTGAGATGAGGGCATCTCAAACTCTTAAGTTGGAGTGATTGTAAGGTCTCCACCTTTCTAGTTGCAGAGGAATAAACTCAAAGCTTTAGGAGAAAGCATTGGACATACAAGCAAATAAAACATTATCTTGAAAGCAGTTAAAACTAGTATTTTTGAAATCTTAAGCACAACAAACCCAGGGCTAGAAATTTTTAGAATTAAGTTCGGACAAAAACTAAACCCGCTAGTCTCTTCGAAATATTAATTTGATAAGAAAAATTGGATGGTTACAGTAACCAATTAAGCATAGATGTATACTAAGGCCTCCCAGATATTTACATGATATTTACTAGATATTAACCATTAAGAAAAAAAATAGATCAAAATTTAGCAAGATTTGATTTTTAAAGCTGGCAGGTGATGGAAGGGGTCATTCTGACCTGCCAGGGACATGGATAGCAAGCTATTGCCATTTCCAGCCTGTGGGTGCCTAGAAACCTTTAAATAGAACCCCCTTGCTTCACAATTCACTCAATCTCGGAGTCCTGGCCCTTTTCTCTCTCACATAGAGAGAAACTCTACTCAAAAATCACTAGAGAGCAAGAATTCGAGCTGATTATCAACGATAATTAGCCTAATATTTTTTTAAATAGCAAAATTATGCTAAATTACCTCTATTTTCTTAAATTAAACCTCTTTACATTATAAATCACTCTCTTAACTCTTAATATTTTGTTGATTACTTAGATTAAGATTAGGGATATTAATCTAATTAATTATTAAATCATATTAGGATTGAAATTAATATTTTTAATCTTAAATTAAGAGTAATAATATTAATTAAACTTAGATTAGTATAAGATAATTATCAAAGTTGGATTAGATTGTTAAGAAGCTAGAAAAATTACATCATAATTTTTTATTAGTTTTTGTAATTAATTAGATAGAAATTAATTTTTTTAATCAAAAAATAACTAGAAAATCTACTTTTAGAAACACATCATAAATTACTCAATATCAAATAATTAATCTAAGTATTAAATTAAGCTAAGATTAGTTGTTTTGAGTCACAAATTAAAAGAAGGAAACTATTAAAACAAGTTAGATAACTATGTGTTATTTATCAAAGTAGTCTATATTGTAATAAAGCCATGATAATTATCTTAAGATCAAAAAATTAATTTAGCTACTTTTCTAAGCCAAAACAGACTAATTCTTTCTGAAATTAAAGGGGGAAAATTAGTTAATCAAGTCAAGTAACTATGTATTGTTTCTTAGAGTTAATATACATTATAATTAAGCTGTAACAATTATCTAAATATCAAAAAATTACTTTATCTAATTATTTAAGTCAAAATAGATAAATTTTAGCTAAAATTAAAGAGAGAAAATAGTTAATCATATTAGATAATTATCATATTTATCAAAGTTGGTATACATCTTAAGTAAGCCGAGACAATTATTTTAATGCCAAAAAATTAATCTAGTTTTTTATTTTAGCCTAAACAAACTAATTTTATTTAAAAATAAAAGAGGAAAATTAGATAAATAATTCTGATATTTACAAGGTAATTAACAAAGTTAGGAGATACCATTATCTAATTAAGATCAATATACCATAATTAATTAGTTAGTTTAAGTAGTTAAAATTGATTAAAAAAACCCTATTTTTATCTACAGATTAATTAGGATAAATAGAATCTATTGTCAAAAGTCTCTAGAAAAATTATTGTTAGTGTAAAACATTGGTTTAGAGCTAAGGAAATGTAGTCTTTAAAATAAATTGAATATAATAATTATTAAGCTCAAAACAAGCAGATTTCAAGCTTTATAAAGATGGGGAAATTAGGAAAAAGATGTATAAATTTATAAGAAAATTATGAGAGCTTAAAAAACCCTTAAGGAAGCTATGATAAAGTTATCTTATCTAAATAAGTAATTAAGAAATTATTAGGTCAAGAAGTCATGGCACCCAAAAGGATCCGAACCAATCCTCAATCTGATGAGGAGGGTAGTGTTCCTAAAAGAGCTAGAGCGTCGCACGACGATGAGGCTGTGCCTAGTAGTAGGCCCACTGACAAGAGCGTTCAGGCCCTGGCGCTGCAACAAATGCCTGATCAGTCCTAGGTGGGTCTTCATTATAATTTAAGTTTTGAATAGTTCAAGTTTTTTCTTTAAGTATTAACATTGCACGTTGTCATGCATTTTTTGGATAAGGATGAAGTCACTAAGTCATGCCAAAAAGCTTGCTCGCTAGCCTCGAGTACATAGATATACATAATGCTTTGATTTTTCAGAGTGCTCTTGTAAAAATTATGTATAAAGGCTTGGTTCTGCTTAGTCATTTGCAAAAGTTTTGGGTTGGTTGAACTCTTAAAAGGTGGTTTTCAATGACTACTCTCAATCATGCTTGATAGCCGGTAAATTGGACTCATACATCATAAGTTACATGTATTGGAAGTGGGCGGTTCCTTACTTAGAAAGTGGGTGTTTCCTTACTTAGAAAGTGGGTGTGGATGCATGAGAAGAAAGGAAAGTGGGATGATTTGATGGATTTCATTAGAAAAGGTGTGGCCAAGGATTTTTGGAAATAGCCGAAGTGATAAGCTGTGAGCCGGTAGGCTTTACAGGATCACATTCGGTGCTCGGAGTCACCCGCCACGCCTTCGCCAAGATTGCTCAATGTGGAAGGCAAAACAAAAAATTCATTGGCTTAAGTGGGAAGGTGGGAGGATGGTGCCAAGTGGAAATGGAGTAATCCCACATGGGGGGAGCAAGTGAAAATTGAAGGGTATAAGGGGGGGAGTGGGTACCCCCTAAGGGTGTATCAAAGGAGCTAATGGAGCTTCCTTCCCTTGATTGTGAGAGCTCGTGGGTGTTGGGGGAGAGAGGGGGCGCCATTTTCAGTCCACACTAGCTGTCTAGGCACCTAGCCACCTTTTTGGTCCACTGGACATCCCCTTTCCCCACTTGCCTTGGTCAAAAAGTGACAGACAACTCATTTTTCACCCAAAAAAGTCTGAAAATGGACCAATTAAAAGGTGCCCAAAAGGGGAAATGATGTCGGCTAAGAAGAGAGAAAAATCCCTTGGGGTAAGAGCCAAAATAATCCACTTTAAATAGCTGAAATTCCATGCACACCCTTTTTCCTAACAGAGACTAGCTTTTTTGGAGCTTTGGAGAGATACCCCAACTTTGAAAACTTGTATCTCTCTCGTCTAGTATTAGAATCAATCATATAGATACTCTACGGAGGTCTACAAAACATAATCTTTATCTTTATGGTCTTGGTTTTCATCAATTTTAATCATGGATTGGGTTAGCATTGTTTTCCACACGACTCTACAAGTGTTCGACATAGGTGTTTTCCGGAGCTTTGTGGTGTTTCTTTCCGACAGTGTGGTGTATGCAAGGCTATAGGGGTTCTCATTTTCCTTCGTGTTTGCATGCTAACATCATTTGGTGCCCCCATGGAGGAGCAAGGGCTCCTATGCTCCAATTCCTGTGAAATATGTCTATTCTGCAGGAAGTGAATGTAAAAGGGATGTGGGTCCTTATGGACAACCGCCTATGTATGTGCAAATTGTGGACAGCACTTGAGGCGGTCGTATAATTGGATTGCAGCCTTTGGAGGGTCATGAGGTTTTGTGAATCCAAGCACTGGGAGCCGGGTCACCCAATGTGAGGTGGAGTAGGTACTGGAGCGATCCGTCAACATCCCTTGAGTTTTCAATGTCACATGTAAGTGTTTTGTGGCAATCAAACATGGCAAAAGAGTTCCCACAGTTTCATGGATTGCGTAATGAAAATTCAAAGAAATTTATTGAAAAGTGGGAAGTCAATTTCTTATTGTGCAATATACTAGACCAAGCTATATTGTTTTGGCTGCTGCAATATAGTTTACAGGATGAGGCAAAAGTTTGGTTGTGCAATTCTGAGGAGTTAATGCAAGCACAAAACCTAGGGGTGGTTTTGGACTACAATCGTGTGAAACAAGCTTTCCTGGCACAATAGTGATCCGTCGAATTACTAGATGAAGTTTGACCCCGGGGATTCGCTCTATATACAAAACAGGACGCCACCTGCGAGCAGACAACTTTGATAAAACCCTTATTTACGACTCATATTAGGGAATATGACCCCCCTTTCTACGGTTATATGACAATAAATGCGAAAAACTATCATACCCCTATCTTACATATAAAATTTAGGTCTCATATGATCTAGCTAAGTAAAACTAGTCAAAGAGCGTGTAGCATAGTGACTGGCAACATACTAAGAAACCACTTCTATTGATAACTACATGTACCCTCAATGTGTCTTAGTTTGACTTTCAAAGTATGTGCTCGTCAGTTTGCACTCTAGCTACTCTTCCAATTTTGACCCATCTAAATTACTCAAAAAACATGGCTATAAAGTTGTGTTAGGTTCTTTGTGTAAGTTTGCATCTATAAAAACTCTTTATAGCTTTCATCCCTCAACAAATGAACTATAATCACAAAAGAAGCAATTGATACAAAGCATTGTCAGTTCTTTCATGTATCTTTGTAGCTATTGACTCACACGTTCGAGGACAAAATCTTTTGGAAGACATGACTTTGAAACACAAAAACTTCCTCTCATTTTCTCCTTAACTCATCCCCCCCCCCCCCCCCCCCCCCCCCCCCCCCAATATATGATACCGCCTCCCTTATTTTTAAGCTTGGGAGATAAATTATCGGGGGCCTACCCCTAACTTATACGCTTATGTAACTTATAAAACACCCCCCTCCCCTGCACTTACGTGGTGCAGTAATTTTTCCATGGTGAATCTCCCGGGATTTTGGCATGAAATTCTGGGATACACTCAAAGGGCTAATCAAAGTGTTGATGAATTTGTCATGCAGTTCGTCCGTTTATGGATAAATGGGCCCGGGCTTTGGGAAAGGAGATCCCTCCATCCATGTTAAAGAAGGACCATTTTGTGGAAAACCTAAAAGAAAGCTTGAAGTTCAAAGTTGAGCTGAAAAGGCCCACCACTTTCGAGGAGGCAGTCGCCAGTGCCAGAGAGAAAGAATGGAAAGATCAAAGGCTTAATGAATACGAGAAAGCGGTCCGTGAACAAAATAATGGTAGCCAAAAGGAGGAGAATCAGGCAGAAGTTGGAGGCCAACCTGTTCAAAGTACTGAACAGTTACAATGAAATATGCAAGACATGATGACCATGATGCAGGAATTACCACTTAGTGTTCTTGGTGGTGGAGGTGGTCGTGGTCGTGGATGTGGTAGAGGGATGTCTCAGGCATGTGAAGCTCATCCTAATGCTAACCAGGTCATGGGCAAGGTGGTTTTGAGCCACAAAGGAGGTTCATTCCTACTTGTTATAATCGTGGTGAGCTTGGTCACATCAGCACTTATTGTCCAAAGCCAACAAGGATGGGAGGGGATATGTTTCCACTTTCTTAGCAGATTCCTAACAGAGCTAATGATTATGCATTGGATATATGGGGAGATCAAGGTACTGGACAGGAAAATCAAGTCTCAACCTCTGGTGGTCATGTGGGTATTGTACGGGTAGAAAAGAAAGATGCGGATGTGTTGCCAGTAGGCAAAAGAGAGAGGGAAGGCTATGCAGCACTAGGGCCTAGTAGAAAGAAGGGAAGGAGAAGGAGGGTGAAGATGTGAAAGACAAGAGAAAGAGAAGTCAAGCATAGCCATTTACTTAAGGGAAGTATAGAATGTTTATTGCTGTGTGTCCAGGGCTTATGCCTAGCCTAAGGGAATCCAATCCCGGTTTTTTTGTTTGCAAGCGGCTTAACTCACTAGTCTGATTATAAAAGTGACTCATTTTCCATTACTGTATAGGCTAGGGAGTTAGCTATTTGGTTTTAGAGCGTATATTATCTATGGCTCATAGAAACAAGTATCCCTATTCTGTCCTTTTTGTTTAAGCCTCGTAGACGATTTGAAGTGGCAGATTTTCCTTTGGGAGAAGGCCAAACAACTTACACTTTAAAGGAAGACTTGATTGGGGAGGAAAGTAGATTGTACTTTTAGACAGTTTATGAATACGGTGCCCAAACTTAAAAGGCAGTGGAAGTCATTAGTGAATCCAGAAAAGAGTTGAAGCATGGACAAGTCAGAGTGTTGTCCATGGGAGAGTTACCCGCCGACATCTATCTTGTGGTGAACGCTTGGCACAAAGGTGTGGGCATGGGAGAAGCCTACATTGATGGAGGTGCTCAAGTGTGTGAGATCACACAATCATGTGTCGAGAGACTGGGTCTCATCACATGCGGAAGCTCTGGGTTTCGGATTCAACTAGCAAACCGTGCCAAGGTGAAATGTTTGGGGATGATTAAGAATTTGGAATTTGAAGTCTTTAACGTGAAAGTTATGGTGAACTTTCATGTTATGTCAGCTGGTCTGGGAGCCTTTCCACTCATTTTGGGACGACCTTGGTTGAGAGCTATTGGTGTCGTGCAAGATTGGGGCAAGGGCACAATCGGTGTGCATGGTAAGAAGGGTGAAAAGAGGGTGTTTGATATGACTACCAAACAACCTATGGAACTTGAATATGTGAGTGAGAATGATGAGGCCGAAACTACCAGTGCTGATAGTTCTGAAGACTCAGAAAGTAGCACTACTTTCAGTTCCAGGGATGAGGGTGAAGTATCATTCTTGTTGTTGGACAAGGAACAGAGAGAAGTTAGTGAAGTGCTGTAATTATCAGGGAATATATATGCTTCAAGCCATTTAGAGAAACTTGAAGAGTTGATGCAACCTAAGCAGGAACTACCAGCAGTGAAAAAAGAGCTGATTCAAAATATGTTGAGTAACTGATTTGACACAAGGAGAAAGAAGGGAGTACTTAGCAATGTTGGATAGGTTGAGAGTATGTGTTGATTACAAGCCACTAAATGTGGTGACTAAGAAAGATCCTTACCCTTTGCCTTTTATTGATCAATTGCTAGATGCAGTGGCTGGTTTTGAGAGATATGGTGTCTGTGATGGGTATTCAGGATACTTTCAACTTATCCTTGCTCCTGAAGACAGAAAAAAGACTACTTTTATCACACCATGGGATTGATTTTGCTTTTGTTGCCTTACTTTTGGATTGACAATAGGCTAGGAGCCTTTAAAAGAAAAGTAGATTGGGTCCTTACCCCGTTCCTTGGGAAGTTTGTTAAAGGATTCATAGATGCTTTCTATGTATAGAGTTCAAGGAAAGAGAATGTTCAAAATCTTGAAATGACTTTTTCCAGGTATGATGAATGCGGGGGTCATCTCAATTCTAAAAAATGTCATTTGGCACAGCCATAGGTGAAGCTTCTTAGGCATGTAATTTTAGAAAATGGGATTGAAGCAGATCTAGAGAAAGTGGAGGCTTTGTTGCTACTATCACCTCCAAAATATAGCAAACAGTTGGCCACTTTCATACAAAAAGTTCAATATTTGTATCGCTTCATACCTTTGGCATCACAGCTATTGTATCCATTGCAGCAAATAGTTAAGAATGATCCCTTGGAGTGGTCTCATGACTGTGACGATGTTTTTTACCAAGTTAAAGAGGTTTTGAGTATGTTACCTATTATGCAAGCTCCTGACTGGGAAAAGGAGTTTTATGTCAACCATCAGTGGGAGGTGATGCTATTGGAGCTATGTTATTTCAAAGGGGGAAGGAATCTCTTTATATGAAGCCTGTTCATTATGCTAGCAGAGTGAAGACTCCTCATGAAAGAGATTTTTTGAAATTGAATTGGTGATGACCAGTATGGTTTATACTTGCAGACGATTCAGACACTACTTGTTGCAAAAGTCATTCACTCATCAGTTATTCATTGCTTCCACAGTTGTTCAATAATTCAAATATATCAAAAATAGTGATGAAATGGGTTATTGAGCTTCATAAGTTTTAGTTCACCTTTTTGGTGGAGGAAAGTACTCAGGCTACCCTGGCAAACATTCTTACTTATAAGGATACTCCAGTTTTGGTCAAAGAAGAGGTGGTGCGAAAGAGGGAATTTGGGACTCTTGCCATCCCTAATGCTTCACTGTTATACTTTGATGGTTCTTATCGAAGAAGTCATGATGCTGCTTCAGGAGGCATTGTTATTTATGATGCACACGGAAAGCTTATGAGGAAGCAAGGGCTAAAACTTGATTCCAAAAGTAACAATGAAGCAGAATACATGGCTCTTGAACTTTGGTTTGCATATTTGCTTACAATTGGGAATTAGACGCTTGCAAAATAAAGGAGATTCTTTGTTGGTTTTGAAGCAAGTGTTGGGAGTATGAAAGAATAAGAACCCTAAATTGAGAAATTTATGCTTCAAAGTGAAAGCGTTGCTCAAAAATCTTGAAGCATGGAGTTTGCAGCAAGTTGAGAGGTCTCAAAATGGAGAAGCTCATGATGCTGCCCAAGAAATGATCACTTGTGTGTTTGTGGTGAAGGCAGATGTCCCTTTATATCATGGGAGGGAAATCTTATCAAAGGAAGTGGATTTTCTATTGACAGGTATTCTACCTGAAGATTTATCGTCTTCTAAAAAGTATGCATTCATAACAAAAGCCAAAAAAAATACAAAATGCTTGATGATGTGCTTTACATGAAAAGAGGAGATTTGGTTTTGCGTCGTCTGCCTTGGAAAGAAGAAATTTACAAAATTTTGAAAGAAAATCATGAGGGGTCTTGTGGAGGCCATTTTGCTATGAAGATTATGTTGCATAAGATCTTGCAAGAAGGTTATATATGGCCGAGTATTCAACGGGACGTTAATCATTGGTGCAAGTCATGTTTGCCTTGTTAGAGGATGGGAAAGAGAATTTTGAAGCCTAAATTGTGAAAGACAATTCTAGCTTTTGACGTGTTTGAAAAATGGGGTCTTGATGCCATTGGACCCTTACCTATGACTAGCGAAATGCTTACATCTTGACAGCAGTGGATTATTTGTCACAATGGGCAGAAGCCAAGGCTGTCAAACAGATTACCAGTAAAGAGATGGGAAACTTTGTTTATGAGTACATATGTTGCAAATTTGGTGTGCCACTAGAGCTACTTTCTGATAGAGGACCAGGATTTAGAGGAGAACTGTTTGATTTCTTATACGAAAAGTTCCATATACAACATAAGTGCAGTTCTTCCTATTATCCCCTATGCAATGGTCTTAATGAAAGATTCAATGGAGAGTTGGTGAAGATCTTGACAAAGATGACGCAGACACATGGGAAGACTTGGGATTCAGAGTTGCCTTGTTCGTTATGGGCCTATAGAATTGATATCAAAACGAGCACAAGATTCTCCCCTTACCACTTGGTTTATGGCAAGGAAGCTTTATTTCCAATTGAAGTGGAAATTCCTGCTCTCAGGTTGTTGTCATTGGAAAATGAGGAGCAAACAAATGCATGTCAGAAAAGGTTATTAGATTTACAATGCTTGCAATTGGATAGAGTTTTAGCTTTGAGCTACTATGAAGAAGTTTCAAGGAAGGCTTAGCTAAAAGCCAATGAGTGCGTGAAAGATAAATAATTTGAGAAGGGTGATTTAGTGTTGCGATACAATAGTAAATTGGACAATACCATTCAAAAGAAGTTTCAGATCAAATGGAAAGGTCCTTTTACTGTTGTAAACAAGTTTGAAAATGGCACATATCAGTTGGAAGACTTAAATGGTGCACAGCATAAGTATCGTGTTAATGTTTATAGATTGAAGAAGTATCTGGCACGTTTGATGACAATTGTGACTGAAGAAATGCTATCAATAGAAGGAGACAATGTGGAGACATCTGAAAATGTGGATGAGTTTTCTGGGGATGAAATGCAGCAGTTATTCACCCTAGGGACCTCTGCTTGTCATGAATGACTAAGCACACAAGGGGGGTTGGAAAGCTATGTCATGCATCTTTTAGATAAGCATGAAGTCACTAAGTCATGCCAAAAATCTTGCTCACTAGCCTCCAGTACATAGATCTACATAACGCTTTGAGTTTTCAGAGTGCTCTTGTAAAAATTATGTATAAAGGCTTGGTTCTGCTTAGTCATTTGAAAGATTTTTGGGTTGGTTGAACTCTTAAAAGGTGGTTTTTAATGAGTACTCTCAATCATGCTTGATAGCCCGTGATCGGACTCATACATCATAAGTTACATGCATTGGAAGTGGGCGGTTCCTTACTTAGAAAGTGAGTGCGGATGCATGCAAAGAAATTCAAGTGGGCTGATTTGATGGATTTGATTAGAAAAGGTGTGGCCAAGGATTTTTGGAAATAGCCGAAGTGATAAGCTCCAAGCCGCCGGGCTTTACAGCATCGCATTCGGTGCTCGGAGTCACCCGCCACGCCTCCGCCAAGATTGCTCGGTGTGGGGGGGAAAACAGAAAATTCATTGGCTTAAGTGGGGAGGTGGGAGGATGGTGCCAAGTGGCAATGGAGTAATCCCACATGGGGGGGAGCAAGTGGAAATTGGAGGGTATAAGGGGGGGAATGGGTACCCCCAAAGGGTGTATCAAAGGAGCTAATGGAGCTTCCTTGCCTTGCTTGTGAGGGCTCGTGGGTGTTGGGGGAGAGAGGGGGTGTCAAATTTCCAATCCAAACCAGCTACCTAGGCACTTGGTCACCTTTTTGGTCCACTGGACATCCCCTTTCCCCACTTTCCTTGGTCAAAAAGTGGCCGACGTCTCATTTTTCACCCAAAAAAGACCTAAAATAGACTAATTAAAGGGTTCCCGAAGGGGGAAATGATGGCGGCTAAGAAGAGAGAGAAAATCCCTTGGGATAAGAGCAAAAAAAAATCCCCTTTTAATAGCTGCAATTCCCTACACACCCTTTTTCCTAACAGAGACTAGCTTTTTTGGAGCTTTGGAGAGATACCCCAACTTTGAAAACTTGTAACTCTCTCGTCTGGTGTCAGAATCAAGCATATGGATACTCTATGGAGGTCTACATGACACAAGATTCATCTTTATGGTCTTGGTTTTCATCAATTTTAATCATGGTTTGGGCTAGGGCTGTTTTCCGCCCGACTCTACAGGTGTTCGATCTAGGTGTTTTCCGCAGCTTTGTGGTGTTTCTTTCCGACGGTGTGGTGTGTGCAAGGCTATACGGGTTCTCATTTTCCTTATTTTTTGTATGCTAGCAACATAAAAGAGGGAGTAAGAAATTAGGAAGAGTAAAACGGGCTCAAAATGGAAGACATCTTCCAAGAAACCAATGTGCAATTGTTTATAAAGTAGGAATGAATTGTTTGGGTTAAAGCTGGTTGAATTAGGAAAGATATGATTGATCATCCTTAAGACATATTGTCTCAAGACACCTCCGACTCCTTGGTATATTTGATGAATAATGATTTTTTTCCAGTCATGTCTTGATGTATCTACATAAGTTAGGATATCATCTTTATCCTCAAGGAGCCACCCGGTTGTATGGGAAACTGATTTGGTGTATGGGGACCCTGAACCTTGGGTAGGGGTTTATCCGCCCCGGATTGTGAACAAGAAATGGGTTCTGTTTTTCATCCTTAGGTGGTCTTGAGACAAGAAGTGTACCGGTCATGGTTATTATGGTCAATTCTTTTGATTGACAGTACCTTGTCCTAAGTTTAAAGATATTTGTTTGCTAAAAGAATGCTTTCCAATGTTGTCTTTAATACTTGATTGAAGGAATCACTATGACAGAAAGTTAAATAAAGTCATTATTTTAAATGTTAAAACAATGTGATAGTAATTAGAAAACAAAACATGTGTGAGTACAGGGTGGTAAGTGGGGATTGACTAAGATTGTCAATCATGGACGGGTGGACCTAATTAGTCAGGTAACTATCCATCCATACACACTAAAAATGTTTAGAAAACTTCTTCACTTGGAAGAGGAGTCCACCAGCAGGCGGCTGTGCCCTCACATTGTTGGGGGGGGGGGAAGCATTGGATGAGGATACCTTAGTCCAATTTATGGAAGTTATAGGGCCGAAAGAGTTCTGGACTTTTAATATGTTGTCCCGTTTTCGTTGTGAGACAGGACTAGGTCTTCTTCTAGGGCTATAGACCCAAGCCATTGTCAATGGTAAAGGTCTATTCCCTGGACCCTTCTTGTTTAAAGACTCTGACTTTTTTAGGCTTAGAGACCTATCAAGGATCCCATCCCGATTTTGGTATTGGCGGGTTGGGGACCTTGCACATACCTCGATCCATCACTCAAGTCTCACTAGCTCAAGGACATGATGCTAATCTCTCACTAATGACTAACATTCACAAACAAATCATGCACACACAAGCATATAGAAGCCAAGACTAGAGAAATGCAATGCCATTTTCTAACACACACGCACACTCTAATCGAGCACACACATGAAGATAATGCACAACACATGAGTAAATTAGCAAGATTAGATGAAGTTAGAGAGTGATAATCACAAATCTATGCATCACAACACATAGAGACATGGGAGAGAAGCATAGAGACATGGGAGAGAAACATAGAGACATGGGAGAGAATCATAGAGAGACAAATAGCTTTGCATTATCAACCCAATGCTAGCTACAATGTGAGAGGGGAGCTCCATCTCCATAGACACCTCTCTTCTCTACTCTCCACCCTAGCTCTCAAAAGAAATTAGATTCACATTGTAGCATTTGACATTTATACCTAGGGTTTTTTAAGAAGTGGTCGGCCGTCCAAATGTGGAGAAAAGGCCTAGGCTCACAAATACAAGTTGGAACTCTCATAGAGCCCGTAGATACAAGAAATGTATGTATACACATGTGTGTATACATGTACATATACACATGTGTCTATACATCAATGGAAGCACAATGCATGTCGTTGAACGACTTACACCTATCAAAGTATCCCGTCGACCTTGCATGGAGCTTGCTAGCCATTTCCCACTCGCCCCTACCGCTTGTGAGTTGCTCTCACTTCCTTGTGCAACTTGCTCAGTTTCACCACATGGAAATATGTGCATCCACGACTCCCTGAAACACCTTTACTTTTACTTCAAACTTCTCAAATTGAACGGGTATCTTCCTAAATTCTAACTAAAGAAATGCATCCGGAATCGTGGGCACGTACTAGCGATAGTAGTGGTATGGCAAAAGCCTTCTTTTTTTTATATAATGAACTTAAAATCTTCTCACTTAACTTCAAAATCCCCCTTTCTTTAAGCTTTACATTTTATCTCTCTCTCTCTCTCTCTCTCTCTCTCTCTCTCTCTCTCTCTCTCTCTCTCTCTCTCTCTCTCTCTCTCTCTCTCTCTCTCTCTCTCTCTCACACACACACACACACACACACACAAATGCATTACAGCTACGAAAATATCCAATGGGTTGCACTTCATGCATTTACACCATCCATATTTTCCCCAATTATATAAACCTATTCTTTGCTAAAAATGGAAACCATACTCACTCTTATATGCTTGAGCATACGCACTTGTTGAAAATACGCACTATTCCAACCTTTGGAGCTAGCTCCCACTCCCTTCGATGCGAGAAAAGGAATTGGGGCAATGGAGAAGAGTCACACAGACTATGTACATTATGCTCACTATAAGCTCCAGAGTATAAGTGACACACACTACTAGAGTGATCAACATTTCTCACATTTGAACTTACTTCCCTCATACTTTTAGTCATGACTTAGACCTACACACTTTCCTCTCCTAACCACACTGTGGGCTCTCTATGCAATTCTTGTCACCATGATCTTAGAGCATTGAGAATCACTTATTAGCTCCATACAAAATACATACATGAATCTTTGGTCCCATAGGTCATCTTTGAACTTTGAGGATGATAAAAGGATCTATCTCTCTCTCTCTCTCTCTCTCTCTCTCTCTCTCTCTCTCTCTCTCTCTCTCTCTCTCTCTCTCTCTCTCTCTCTCTCTCTCTCTCTCTCTCCTCTCTCTCTCTCTCTCTGCACTTTCCTCCCTTCCACCTTATATTTTATCCCCCCCTCCCCCCCCCCCCCCCCCCCCCCCCCCCCCGTGTGTGTGTGTGTGTGTGTGTGTGTGTGTGTGTGTGTGTGTGTGTGGCCCCCTCCCACCCCATATTCCTCCCCTCCCCTAGCATGCTCTCTCTTCATCGGATTTCTCCATTATGATATCATTAGTGGGGAGGTGGAGAACACACGCGTGCACACACACATATATATGTATGTATAATACATAAATAATGTATAAATATGTATGTGTGTATACACTCATATATATGCAAACATATACACATACACACACACACACACACACATATATATATAGGCAGTAGGGTACCAACAGGTGGAATAGGGATGCCTTCTTCTATTCCATATCCCAGACGGGTGAGAGATGGAATCCAAAAGGCCTGAATAAATCACAATACAACAAATAAGCGAACAATTATTTTTCACAAAACAAACCGTACTACGTTTCCTTAGTATATGATGGGTACCCGACCAAAGGCATCCTGGGAAAATTGTGTGTGTGTTTGATTGAAAAATCCCATCATTTAGAATCATACTAAGAGAACTTAAATACTGTTTGCATTTACCATGTTGTGTAAAGACCAAAGCAAAGTACAATCTTTTTTATTAAAAACTTATTACAAGATACTTCGATACATGAAAAAGTAGGAGCTTTTAGCCGGAAATCCTAGTAGATGAAAGCGGGGATCTTTACCTGCCAACCAACCACAAGTACAATTAATTAGAATCAATTTGCACTAAATGGGTGACAGGTATATCAAGCAAGCCCCACTGCTTGTTATCGTTGTCACACCCTTGGGCCCCAACCTTACTCCTAGTTGTATGTTATGTTCTCCTTGGCTTGTCTATGTAAGTAGGGTTGATTACGGTCTGTGAAAGTTTTTATAGGTTTACAAGGTTTGGAGATGGGGTCCCTAATTGCTACTGGCTTGATTCGCGTTTTTTCATGGGCTGCCATGAGCTTGTCCCGAATCTGTGTAGCTTAAATTCATCTCGAGTGATGCTCATCCTAGCTGTCTGCCTGTATCCCTGTTTGTCACCAATGATTAAACTTATGAGTTGAGCTTTTTTTAGATATTATACTAATTTCTTTCCATAAGGGCAGCCCTATCTTTATGGTTTCTAAGTATGCTTTCCAAGATGTAAGTACATCTAATTTGAAAAAATCTAGCAGCATTTCGTTTAAAAATTCGATCATTTTTCAAAAACAACCTTATTATATAATGTCATCTGTCCTCACAAAAATTTGTCATATATCTTTATTCGAAACCTTATCTCAGTCTTATATAAGATGGTAGTCTTAAAGAAAAGTAACTAAGGCAAACCCTTCCTAGTTTATAACAATTATTGGACATAAACCTTGCACTACAATTTCAGAGCTTAGCAATCTTATATGACATCTATGCAAAGAGGAAATTGGCATATATCTTACTTCACATCTCTTAATGCTAGGTAGTAAAAAAACAATGGTTACAAGTCTGAGTTTAGCATTCTCACATCTTACCCCAGTTGTTACCTTATGGGCATCCTTATCTCTATGGTTTATACATCCGTATGATATTTTCTAAGTATACTTAATCTGTGAGTATTTTGGCAGCATCCCGTTTGTAAAAACTTCCTTTGTTAAAAAAAAACCATTTCTTACACAATGACATATGTTTTCCTAGGAGGTTGTTTCCCACCCGCTTTTCAATTATTGATGCTAGAAAAAAACAAATGGTTATACATGTTTAGCATTCTGAGAGAATACACGAACTGTTGCCTTAGGGCCATCCTTATCCTTATGTTTTACAAGTTAGCATAATACTTTACATGCATACTTAATCTGTGAAAACTTTGGCAGCATTCTATTTGCATGACCTCTATATTTTCAAAATCTCCCAGTCTTATACAATGCCATTTTTCCTCACAGGAGGCTGTCGTATACATCTTTGATTTTCATGCTAAATAATATTCACAAAACTGATAAGAAAGACTTTTCATTCTTACTATTAGTGCTTACATACAATTGTATCTGAGGATTTATGTAACAAATCACCTGGTTGTTGCTTGTAGTAGCCATTTGCAGTGCTCCTCCTTTTCACGTAGTGTTCAAGGTAATGTATCACTTGAAACCAGTATCCTCGTTATGGTATTAATACTGCTCCATTCATGGTTAAAAAAATAAAAACTTTTTTAAAAAAAATTGTGTACTTTTGTTACTTTGTTTATAATATGTATACGCTTGCTTACGCTTGTACGGTCATGTACATGTTGGTGAGCCCCATCCTAAGTGTAATATTTGTTTCTTAAGCTCCTGCATAAGTGTATGTGTGTGTGTGTGTGTGTGTGTGTGTGTGTGTGTGTGTGTGTGTGTGTGTGTGTGTGTGTGTGTGTGTGTGTGTGTGTGTGTGTGTGTGTGTGTGTGTGTGTGTGTGTGTGTGTGTGTGTGTGTGTGTGTGTGTGTGTGTACATCCAACCATGTTTGTTCCTCAACCACACTAAGTGCTTTGTGTAATTCTTTAAACACATGTATTCTAATACGAAATTCCAACAACTTTTTCGTGAAACATATAGTGTGCCTTGTGGATAAGTTTACTTTCCTATTAAGGTGCATGGTTTCTTCTGCAATAAATTTGACATAATATGAAAAAACTCAGCTATTACCTTGTTGTGTTGCTCAATCAGAGACTCATCAGCGTTCTGTCCTTGGGGTGAGGAGTTGTTGCTTGCGTTGTGCCTTGTAGCGAAAGGTTACCCGTATTGCTTGGTATCAGCACCATGTGTTTGTGTGTGTGTTGTTGGCCTCGGCTTGTGTGTGCGTGTGAGAGAGATAGAGAGAGAGATATCACATGCTATGAATAACTTCTGCAGCTTTGGCTTGTTTGTGTGTGTGTGTGTGTGTGAGAGAGAGAGAGAGAGAAAGAGAGAGAGAGAGAGAAAGGATGTTGAGAACGCACGCTACGGCCTATTGCTAATAGCGCAACCTGTACTTTCTTATTGCCTTAGCGAAAAATCTTACAACAGGGATTATATTGTAAACGCTACAGCTTGTGTCTCTCAGCAAGTGTGTGCTTGCCATAGGAAATTCATCGTTCCTATATAGGTGATGGGGTATGCGGTGCCTTAAAGGCCCTTGGGTGGGTTTCCATAAAGGTTTGCAAGAGCGCAACTGGCCAAATGATATGCCATCACTGCTCCATATCATATCCAGCCTTATTAATCAATGACTCCAGGTTTATGCTAAGTATAGAAGTATTGTACTGTACTCCTTTATTGCAGTCTTTTCTTCCCTTGTTATATTATCAAATTTATTTTAGTGCACCAAGTGGTATTAAGCCAATCCCCATACAGTGAGTCCTATTGGAACGGAATCCAGCAATTGTGCCGATACCCAACATAGGTCCGTGTACTCCTTAGTTTTCTTGATAACAACACAAGTATTTGTTATTGCCAGTTAATCTTGATATATGCTAGGTACACTTGAGAGACGTCAATTATTTACTTAATGTTGGGTAAAAACAGATACAATCCAGAGTGCATACATGCTTCCAAAATTATAGATCAGTTACAAGATAAAAGGGCTTGTTCATAAAAAAGGGGGTTATTTTGTGAAATCCATCCTGCTTTGGAGGTATCCGTCCTTCCATTACTCCTCGCCAATGATGTCGTAGCCTGTAGCATGGTTAATGGAGCCATTGTTAACACATTTTATTTCAGTTATTTGGTTAGTACTATATGAGCATGTGTGTTTTTTTTGTGTGTTTATAATATCACAAAGTGTATCTTAACCTGCACTTTGTGTTCTACATATTATGGGTGTCTGTGTGTGTGTGTGTGTGTGTGTTAAAAGATGTATACATTTCCATATGCAGTCAAAGAACCAAGTATGTCGAGCAAGGGGCAGAACCAAAAGTCTAGGCCTGAAGTGTCGAATCATATGCCAGAGGTCAATCTTCCCATCATGTGTGTGAGAGGGGTGGGAATTTGAGTGGGTGTTATGTGTGTAATATCCCAGAGTGTTTTTTCGTCCTGCCTTTTGTGTTCCAATCATTGTGTGTGTGTGTGTGTGTGTGTGTGTGTGTGTGTGTGTGTGTGTGTGTGTGTGTGTGTGTGTGTGTGTGTGTGTGTGTGTGTGTGTGTGTGTGTGTGTGTGTGTGTGTGTGTGTGTGTGTGTGTGTGTGTGTGTGTGTGTGTGTGTGTGTGTGTGTGTGTGTGTGTGTGTGTGTGGCCCCCTCCCACCCCATATTCCTCCCCTCCCCTAGCATGCTCTCTCTTCATCGGATTTCCCCATTCTGATATCATTAGTGGGGAGGTGGAGAACACACGCGTGCACACACACATATATATGTTATATATGTATGTATAATACATAAATAATGTATAAATGTGTCTGTGTGTATACACTCATATATATGCAAACATATATACATACATACACACACACACACACACACACACACACATATATATATATATATATATCACCTCTACTATATACTCTCTCTCTTCCCTCTCCCTCTATGTCCATGGTGAGAGAGAGAGAGAGAGAGAGTAGGTTGGAGGGAGACTTCGTGGGAGTGGGATTTTTTTGAAAAAGGGATAGAGGGAGAAACAAGGAGGAAGGGTGTATGAGAGGCGTGCAATTAGGCACGGTGATGGGGGAGAGAGAGGGGGAGAGAGAGAGAGAGAGAGAGAGAGAGAGAGAGAGAGAGAGAGAGAGAGAGAGAGAGAGAGAGAGAGAGAGAGAGAGAGAGAGAGAGCGAGAGGATTACGCAAGGGAGGGAGGGAGGGAATGGGTGAGAGAAAGAGAAAAAAATAGCAAATTGAACCTAGAAACCCAAGGACAAAACATCCAACATTCCAAAAAGCAGCCAACTCCATAGCAAGAATGGAATTCATGTATGGTCTAGAGGAAGGAGAAAGGGCATAAAAGAAATTTCAATTACTCTTGTCTTAGAAGATGGCAAAAGGAACCATTGGTTATACTCGATGTCAGTGAGCCGAGTGGAATGTGAGCTCTGTCATCTCTAGAAGAATCTAGTGCTAGCCAAGATTGATATAATCGTGGCCTCTTCCAAGTCGTGTGTTGTAGTAGTTCACCTCTAGCCCTCACCTCTAGCCCAGCAAAAAACTTGACACAAGGCTACTACACAAAGTATGTGGGCATCTTCAAATGGTGGGATAGTGCTTCATAGTACATCACATAGCACAAATAGGTATGCTCCCTCATGGTAGGGTGGAGACAATTGTCAATGTTAAAGGATGCTTGTGGCACTGAGTCGTGAAATTGTTCTAAAGTGAGAGCATATTGAGGCAAAGCCTCCACCCGATGCTACGTCAAGGCTCTATGCCTAGCGTGATACATGACTTTCCAATCTTAGAAGGCAAGTGGGTCATGCATCATGGCAAAAGTAGCCACAATAGCCTCCAAGACCTCAATTGCTGACTTGGCCTCTTGATAGAAAGGAAGACCACGAAAACACTTTGTGACATGAAATAGTTCCTATGCCAAAGAGTATATACATTACAGAGGGTGTAGGAACTAGAGGCGCCTCCTTTTTTTGTGGTGGTTATAGTTGCTATGGGGGAACCAACCATTGCGGGGCCTCTGGCTGCTATGGAATCACCGATTGCTATTAGGCAGGTGGAAATTAAGCAAAGCATCCACAACCAAGGTTGCGAAGTCAGGAATAGGCTTTACAATTCTGACATGTTGTATAGAACTCCAAGATCATGTGAAGTCATGGCCTTTATCTTGGCACTACTTGCGGTGATTGATTTGCAATCGTGTTCTGAAAGCACCCCCATGCATGGTTGAGCTCTCGAGGAGGGCAAAACTTGAAGCTATGGTCAACACCAATTACATTAGTGCAAGGCCTAGTATTGTCAGAAAATCATGAATCATGAGGTAAGCTATGGGGCTTGTCAGGGTAAAGTCAATATTTTTCCAAGGGCACACAAAACAGACGGTCAGCAAGGTAAGTCATCACTCATACGTCATGTGGTACGCAATCTTTTTTTATGCTCATTGAGAATGTGCTCAATAACTATGGCACGCAACGGGTGTTTGTGTGCTATCATGGAAGTTTTTTCGTAATTGTGCAGCTTAAATATCAACAAAAATCAAAGACGAGTGTGAAGACAATGGTCAAGCAAGGATTGATTTTGAACCAGTCTTCATAAGAAACATGGCATCTCCCCATGCAACACCTTGGCCACGTTGGTGCAGCCAAGATATATTGACCATAGTAGAGGGTACATGCAATGATATGTATGGTCACAGGTGTAGGCATGGGTGATAAAGCAAATATGAAGTCCGATTACAAGCAAAGAGATCCAGGAAGTGTATGTTTTATGTGGTTATGAAGGCCCAAGCGTAGAGATTTCATGCTTGAAGAAAAGGGTTTTACATGTGAAAAGGCTCTTAGGACATACAAGGAAACTTGGATAGAGGAGGACATGTGGTCAATGGTAAAAAGGAAAGTGTGTGAGAGACTTCACACATTTGCATGAGGGAGGCCAAATTTTTATTTTTGTAAAATTGGGTTATTGTAAAAACAAGCTGTGTAGGACAAGGAAAACGCAATTTTTGAGCATTTTTGCATCTCACGCACAGAGGCTAATTCTACACTGATTAGGAGATATTTAAGTTTTTATACTCTATTGTGTTAAAGGGGGCTGCAGATAGAACAGAGAAGGAGAGATTTTTCGTTAGTGTATACTCCATATCCCATCAATTGAAGAAGAAGCAAGCTCTGACTGTGTTGCTTTTGGTATTGTTCCCCCTCCCCTTTCTTCTCTTCTACTCTATTGCGAGGTGATTTTGGGTGTGTGTAGACAGGATGCCCCCCCCCCTCCCCCCCTCGAGGGTGTGATGTGCAAAGAGAGAGAGAGAGAGAGAGAGAGAGAGAGAGAGAGAGAGAGAGAGAGAGAGAGAGAGAGAGAGAGAGAGAGAGAGAGAGAGAGAGAGAGAGAGAGAGAGAGAGAGAGAGAGAGAGATGATTGTGGTCCGTGCGAGTGTGTGCACGTTGATTTGGGTGTGATTGTGAGTTCTTTTGAGAAAAGTGTGTGTGTGTGTATGATTCTGTGTGGATAGGGGTGTAGCAAAATCCCTGGGCTATAGAGAGGCAAACATTGTGTGTGTTCGGTGTGTTCCCCCTTTCCAACGTATCTTGACTCAATAGGTTTCCCGTTTTCATGAGTTTGTTAGATGCATGTATATTTTTATATTGTAGCATGTCTCTCATAACATTTCCAAAGTTCAAGCAAAATATCTTGCTCCAAAGCGGTCAAGCATCATCATAAACAATTGCCAAGTAAAGGCAAGGCTTGTGGCTTGTGCGTTAAACAGGTTCGACAAGGTCAACCAATTATTAAATAAACTGACATGCATTTTTTCCTCTAGCTTGGAGTTTTGGGTTTGTTAGGGCATGGCTCCTATGCATATTATTTGAACTCGATATTGTAAAAAAAGGTCATAATCAACCTGTTGTCAACAAGCATGATCGGATGGGATTTCAAGGCTATGATTGGCCACAGGTACAAGCAAATCAGCATGGGTCAACTCATGTATGTGTTGTCTGTAAAAATATTGTACTTATTTTTTTTATTTCTATGTGATATCCTCCTCGACATGGTCAAAAATCAACAATACATCATGCTACATGTTTAATCTAAGGAGCACGACTTCACAAATTTGGTTGGCCATACATTTTGTTGGCAATTATTTCCTTGATATGAGAGCAAAAGAAAGGATTCCAGGAGCATGGCTCCATATCTATGTATATGCATTGGATGCATGGTCACTCCACAAAATTTATAGCTCGCTAGAATGCATTCAAGATAAGTACAGGAAGCACATTTTTTAGTATGACTTTCGCTGCCAAGGGTGATGGTTACAGAAAACAAGTAAGTACCTTCAATTTAAGTTTCAATTTTGAACTTATTTATTCTTGCAGCCTTTTCTACAATAGCAACTTGACAAGCAAATGTTGCTTTGATCAAGTGGAGTTTGGCACTTAGATAACATGTGATAGCTCAACTTTAGGAGCTATCTCTTGTAATATTGGGCAATCTCATGATTCTCAATAAGCTGCATGATTTGGCAAGGCCATTCCTCTCTGAAGGATCGACAATGTCAATTCTCTTTTGCTCTGAGATTTGTGTGAAAACACGAGAACTTGTTAGCTATGAGCACTCAAGTTGTGAGATTTGTGTGAAAATAGGAGCACTTGTTAACTACGAGCACTCAAGTTGCATTTTGTCTCACCTTTCAATGAGTATGCAAAGCAAGGCTTCACTACATGTCAGCTTCCAAAGTTTGGAAGATGCTATTAGCATATAGACTTGGGGAAACTTAGCTCATGACAAGCCATGCAGGGTACAATGGATAGCTCTAAATTTCTCAACATATATGTCTATGAGCTAGATTCAGGCGAAGGCAAGTGCTTCTAGAGGGGCAACAAGATTATAAAATTTCAAGTTCAACTTGTATTTCTGTCTTTAGCATGTTTCATTTGAAAAGGATATCTCTACTATAAAACCAAAGTGCTTAGAAAAATTTACTACAAAGCAAGTCTCCAAGACTCATGTGGCTCCAAGAAGACGGTAGTCTCAAAGGTCTTTAACTTCTCCAAAGAGGAAAATATCACTGCATAATCCTTCTCATCTTGATTCCAAGAGAGAAGAAGAACTCCCAAGAAGAAAAAGGAGAGAAGAGGTCACCCTCTTCTCCCAATGAAAATAGAAACTACTCCTCCAAGGAGCCTAAGAGGAGATGACATCAAAAATCCTATGCCACATGGATAAGGTCCAACAAGCTCAAGGAGGGAGGAAAGAACATCACTTTCCTCAGCTATGATGGTGCATTTGATGCCACCGACAAGGACTTAGCCTTCATACAACAATTCAATGCATCATTTGGAAATGAGGGCTTTATGGAATCCTCTAAGCTATGACATGTTGTTATGCACTTTCAAAAGTCCATCAGGCAATGATGGGCTAGCCTATGGGCTAATGGAGAAGCTCCCAAAACATGGAAAGACTTAAGAGCTTTCATTATGAAGCATTTTCTTTCAAGCAATGCCAAAGATAAAGTTATCACCGAATGGTGAAGCTTGAAAATGTAAATTCTCAAAGGCCCAAAATCATATCGGTGGTCATTCACCACACTATGATTGCTTCAAGAATTAATTTCCAACAAGGGGCTAAGAAGAACTTAAGCCCATGAAAATTAAGGACAAAAAGAGATCAAGGGGAAGAATATTGCTATGCAAAATTCTTCCAAAGGCAAGCAACCCTAACAACAACAACAACAACAAAGAAAAGCAAAAATGTGTTAACAAAGGTAATAACAAACTCTCACCCAAAGAGCTAGAGCATTATCAATTGTTCCATCGAAGTAAGTACAATGTTGTTGTACGTATACTCTACAAGAGGTAGGTGCTTTTCCCATTAAGAACATTCATCTACTTCTGTAACATAGGCTTTTAGTAGATCAAGAATTGTGGAGTTAGCTATTTCACTTTGGCCATCCGTTTCTGGGTGATAGGCCAAAGAGAAATTTAATCTAGTATCTAGATTTTCAAAGAGACCTTGCCAAAAATTATTGTTCATTTGAGGATCTCTATCTGACACAATGGATGTAGGCAAGCCATGGTACTTGAAAATTTGTGATATGAAGAGGGTTGCCATTTGATGTGCCTCAAAAGTATTTTTGACAGCTATGAAATGAGCTTGTTTGTTGAACCTGTCAACTATAGTCCATATTCTTGTATTCCCATGGATAGACTTGGGCAATCCAAAGATAAAATCCATGGATATGCTCTCCCATGGTGAATCAGGAATTGGCAATGGCTGGAGTAATCCAGGTTGCTTCCCCAATCATATTTTGTCTCTTGGCATATCACGCACTTGGAAACATAGTCTTGTATGTTTACTTTCATGGTAGGCCAATAAAAGTATGTTTACATTCATGGTAGGCCAATAAAAGTATGTTTCTATCCCTCGTAGATTAGATTGAATCCATGTATGACTTGCATAAGGAGGAGCATGCAATTCATACATTACTTTCTCACGACATGAGTGAGTAACACTTAGCCTATTGCCGTAGAGAAGATAACCATCTTGCAGGGTAAATGGTTCTTCTTTTTTCCCTAATGCAAAGGTAGAAATTACATCTTAAAAGTTTGGATCAGTAGCATATTCATCTATCAAAGAAGATAGATCCGTGTGAGATGCTATTGTTACAACATTTACCCTTGGCCGTCACAAAAGTGCATCAGCCACTTAGTTGTGCTTGCCTGTGATGTGAGAAATATGAAATTTGACTTGCCAAAGCAAGAAACATTCATCCCTTCAATTATGAGCAAGCCATAGATTGGATCAGGGAAAGCATTTGTCCCTAAATTGCAACCTGGGAATCCAGAAGGGGGGAGTTCAAGAGCACTAGAAGGAAGGTAGGTGAGGCAATTAGTGGGAGATTTACTCTTGACAGCAAGGTTTTCAAGAAGTAGAAGAAGACTCCTCTTTCACCTACTATAGGTATCCACCAAGAAAAGACCTAGGAGAGTACCTTAGCCTATCCCAATGGCTCAACCACCTCCTAACCCTAAGGTGAAAGCAACCAAATTCAGGGGCAAGTCAAGTGAAGATGTTGATTGTCATGTGGCTCAATTTGAGACCAAGTGGAAAGCTAGTGGATGTTAGGTTGTGTATGGTGATGACATAAAGCTACAGCAACACTGGAGGGCAAATCCATGAGTTGGTTTAGCCAATATGGTATTGCACACATTGCAACATATGCTTCACTTAGAGTAGCATTTTTACAAAGATTGAGAAAGGAGAAGACTCCAACATATGTCTTGAAGAAATCAAGGACACTAGACAGGGAAATATGTTGGTGCAAGATTATGCTCAAAAATTTAGAATTTTGGTGGACAGATTACAAGGAAATGAAAGACCCACATATGAAGTGCTAGCAGGATATTTCTTAAAAGGATTAAGAAAATGATTGAAGAATGTTGTGGCCAGCATTGATATTGCAAAAATCTTCAACAATTGGTTACATCTAGGGTTGAGAAAAGGCTTAGCATGACCAATACCAGAAGCAAGAGCGGGGGTATCTCTGATTCACAAGAGGAGTCAGAAGTTGAGCATGAAACTAAGAGAGAAAGTGGTTCAAGAAAGTCATCAGATAGTGAAGCTGAAAGCAGCAAAGCAAAAGAAGAATAAGAATCATAGTGATAAGAAGAAGAAGGATAAGAAAAACAAAGAGGAGGATTTGGTCACTCAATTGAGGAAGATAGGATATACTATGGTAGCTCCAAAGGAGAAGCAGTATTGCCACATTTGTAAAAGAGAAGGGCATAATATCACACAATGTTGGTACAATTCTAATAGTAGGAGTAGACCAACTCCTAATGCAGGTAGGACGAAATGATGTTAAAACTAATCAAGTAGCTCCATTCAGAGGGAGACCACCATTTTAGAGAACTCCGAGACCGCCTTGGAGAAATCAGGACAATAAATAGAGAAGACCAACAGATGTGGATTTTTCAAGGTAGTTTTCTTGAGGAAGTATCATTGGATGGTGGATTTGGGGTCAACATATTAGCTGATTCAATATATCACAAAATGAAGTTGGGCAAATTAGAACCAACACCATTTCAAGTGAAGATGGCAGATCAAACAAGGTTTCAACCCTCAGAGATTCTGAGGCAGCAGTCCATTCAGATTGCACGTATAGCATTTTGGGTGAACTTTGTTGTTTTGAAGATGGAGCAAGGTGATACTTCCTATGAGATGTTACTAGGGAGGCCTTAGTTTACATTGGCTAAATTCAAGCAGGATTGGGATGAGAATAAGGTTGTCTTGAAGAAAGGAAAATAGGTAATTACAATCCCTATGTTGGGGACGAGGAACATTTCATTTAAGGAGAGACTGTTGTATGCTCATACCATTAATCTAGTAGAGGAAGTTGAGGAATTATTTTTGAAGGCTAATCCAACCATTGTACCTGTATTTGAAGTTGATATAGAAGGAACATTACAAAAGGAAGATGAATCTAAGGGGTTGGATTCATACCTAGTTCCTAGGCAGGAAATATAGGGATCATAGTTAGTACGGATGGTGGATCAGAATGTGGCTTCTAGCATAAAGGAATCTTTACAGCAGGAGGAGAAGGAGGCAAGATATTTGGTTGAGAAGATATACATAATACAACAAAAGTTTTGGAGGATCAAACAGAGTTAAGCAAGATGAGTTGAAGGAGCTCAATTTGGGCACTAAGGAAGATCCTAAGATAGTCAAGGTCGGTATTTATGTGGATGGATAGTTTTTGCATGATCTATTCCAATTATTGATGGAGTATAAAGATGTTTTTGCATGGGACTATTCTGAGGTTAAAGGAATAGATCCTTATTTGCATCAACGCCATATCAACATCAAAGAGGAGGTGCAACAAAGGTACAAATTGAATCCAAATTTTGCATAGCAGGTCACGCAAGAGATTGACAAGTTGTTGGATGTGGGGTTTATTAAACCAATTCATGAGGTTACATAATTGTCACCCATCATTGTGGTACCCAAGAAAAATGGCAAGATCATAGTATGTGTTGATTACAAAAAGTTGAATGAAGCCACTATCCCTCATCCATTTCCAATGCCATTTTGTGATGCAATATTGGATACAATCGAAGGGAAAGAAATGTACAGCTTTTTGGATGGTTTTTCACGTTACAACCAGATCACGGTTGTTGAGGAGGATCAACACAAAACAACTTTTATTATAGACTGGGGAGCTTTTGCATCTACATTTATGAATTTAATGGACCACCATCATTCAATCTCATAGCCTACAAAACATTTGAACCTTATTTTCAAGATTTTATGAGAGTCCTCAGAATGTAGCAAGGTTTCTTTATCATAATATCATGACCAGATTTGGTTTCCTTGTGGAGCTAGTTAGTGTTAGAGGAAGTCATTTTCTGGTATGAGGTGATTTTAAATTGACAAAAACTCATATTATCATGCATAAGAAGTCATCCTCAGGCCAATGGATAAGTTGAGCACAAACAAGACTTTGGTTAGAATCTTGAAGATGATTGTTCAAGATAATCAGAAGGATTGGGATCAAAAGTTGGATTCAACATTGTGGTCTTTTAGAATAGCTTTCAAGGTAAAAACATGTATGACTCCATTTAAATTGATGTATGGCCTTGAAGCTATAGTTCCCATGGGATTTTTGGTGCCAAGCCTCAGAGTGTGCATAAAAACTGAGTCCTAAATTATTAGTCAAATACATGAGAAAATATCTGATGCAGTTGGAAGAGGATAGGTTGGTCAATTCCTACATCACTGAGGGGGTCAGTATGAATGTTCATTTAAAGGTTTTTTAGGTTGGTGATTGGGTAATGCTCTACAATTCCAAATCAGGACCACATCCAAGTATACAGACGTTAAGATATAAAGGTCTGTGTCAAATTGTCCAAGATTTGGGCCACGACACATTTATTGTAGCTGATTTTTTTGGCACTGGGGTTGAGAAGTATGTTAATGGTTTCAGTTTGAGAAAGTTTTAGGGGAAACCACCTCATTTATATTGGACCCTAGCAAGGCTGATTGAGCAAGAGAAGTTTCCAGAAAGTAAGGATGTTAGAGTTTTTTGTGCTCATCGGTGTTTTGGATAGGACGTCAGGAAGAAGAGTGTGGCACCTTATGGCCCAATGCAAAGAAGCTTGGTAATGTAACTGATGCTGGGTCAGATTTTTGGTTGAGTCAAAAAGGAGGACAGAGAGACCAGGTTTTAGAGCTAATGAGTTGGTCAGCCGGATTATGGTGTGTTGGATGTTACCAGATGAGATTTTCGTGGGTCACAATTTCTAAAGTGGGAAATTTTATATCATTTCTTGGCTTGCGGGTTGATTTTCCACTAATGGAAATTTATGTAGTGCGGGTACGATTAGAGCTTTGTGAAAGATGTGGTGCGCTAATCAAAAGAGAGAGCCATCATCTCCATCGCGCTTGTCTTTTACACATGTTGCCGCTCGTGATTTTCAAGTACATTCCTGATGTACAATAACCCTTAGCCATGACCAAGGGAAAGCACATTGGCACTATGCAGCCGGGGCCTAAGGGATGAGCCACCAAGGAGACTGCATTGCAAGGGAGCTATTATTAGTGTGGACATTAGTAGTCCTAAGGAGGAAGAAGGTTCTGCTGATGAGGATGTTTTGGTGGAGACTCCCCTCAGTGCAGTAAAAATCCGACAGTCCTTGATGGACCCATTCATGGACTTCAAGGTGGATATTGACTTCAAGACAAAGGAAAATGATGTGTGGTTGCAGAGGATAGGTTTGTAGGAATTGGCATCCCTTCCATGGGGTGAGTGGAAATGTAATTATTATGCAAAGTCTTAGCTAGACATTTTCAGGAAAACTAAATGAATGATTTTGAGCACTCTTTCTTTGACACCAGAACTAGTAGTAGAGGTGTTTAAATTACCATTGAAAGGTGCTACCATGATCCCTAAGTGTTCTAAGTTCTTGTTGAAAATGAGTTTGGTACCTACTAGAAGACCCAGGTACTCCTTGCTCCTTTGTATCACTCTCATCGACTAGTAGCTTGTGAGCAAAGCTAAACAAAGCAGCCATATATGCACATAATCTACTATTGTTCTTAGCCTTCCTTTTAACTAATAAATAAAAATTTTCACACTCAGGAAGATGATCAAGAAAAGTTGAAGTCCTTTAGGGTTTTGGTACAAGCAGGGTATACAGAAGAAATCCCTCATGTGTGTGCAGACTCTAGAGTTGATGGATTCCATTCAAAAGTTAGAAATTCCCATCACTAAGCTTGAGTTCAAAATACAAACACTAACCAAGTTGGGTAAGGTGTTTAGTTTGTCTTAAAAAATGAAGTTGGGCACTGCAGTGTTGAATGTGCCAAAACAGTTAGATTTTGAGTGTCCAACTGCTAAGGGAGTTCAAGGAAGTGTGACTATTGAAGATTCAGGTGTGGCTGTCAAAATGTTAGTAGAGGTCCAAATTTTTTTGAGCAAGCAACAAATGCAATGGAGAATCAGATGCAGTCAATGGCATAAAGAGGTATAGCACAAGTGCTGCTAAAGGAACAAACTGAAGTGGTGCAGCTCTAAAGATGGAGATGGAGGAATTGAAGAGTAAACATAAAGATAAAGTGCAAGAACTTTTGGTGCAACATCAGAATGAGGTAGCCAGAGTTAAAATTTCTTTGGGGATGTTTAAGGAGTGGACTCAAATTTTGGAGGAGAATGTAAACTATGAGTTGGAGCAATTGGCTAGCAAGAATATAGAATTGCAGGTTCATAACCATATGCTTAATTGGAGGTTAAATCCTTTGTTGGATTTGGAGAGGCAAGTATTAGGACATGAGGAACTTGATTTTAACAGGGTACTTATGTCTAAGGGAGATGTTCAAGTGCTCAAACAACAGATGGTGGATAGCATGCAGGTGTAACATAGCGACACCATTTTGACAAAGTCTTTCCTTTAGTCTCGACTCCCAATGGGCTGATATTGTTTGGTTTTAGTAGATGATCACTAAGTGATCAATTGCATCAATTGATGACATGGGTTTAGGATATGATTATGTCATATCATGGAATTTGTAATGAAAATGGCCTATTAACTTTGAGAGTAGTGGAAATTAGAGAAAGTACTTTTGTGAAATTACTTTGTGAGCAAAGCGGGTGAACATAATTGATGGTAGCAACATAATCATAGCATTTAGTTAACTTGGTATGAGTAATATTTTTAAAGAGAGAGACTTTAAAGAACATGACAACAATTGAGGACCGGATTTATGTGGAGCCGGTCCCCCATCCAATAGGAATTTGTATTATAGTTTCTCACGACAAGAGAGACTTGGTACCATACAATCTTTGTGTTCCTTGTGACCTAGGTGATGCTATGAAGATGGAAAGCTTCATGCATCACGAGCATAACATGAGCTTTGTGGAAAGCATTAAATATCCCAAGACTTCAAACACCTTTGAAGGTGGAGAGAGCTAGCAGGGTGAGGGATGGATACGCCGCGACGGACGTAAGCACAGCGAGAACTCACCTAACAAGATTTGTCAGCTAAGGACGAAGCCCCGCAGGCGCGTGGAAGAAATCATGGGGTGTCAATCTACACTCGACCGACTCTTGACTAATTCCTACAGAGGTCTCTACCCAATGTCTAAGCTATAGCCTTCAGGAGTGCATAAGAAGAGGTTTCCTACAACGCTTTCTAGAGACAAATACCCATCAAACGATCTCGAAACTCCACAGAACTTGAAGGAGACCCTACTAACACCAATAGGTCACTCTCCCTAAGGTCTATGAACCAAAATCCCAACCCTAAACACCTGGTGAAAAATCACGTAGGATGTCTGGCCGAAATTTGCAGGTCGTCGTTTCCAAAAACTAAAGTGCCTAATGTGTAGCTCTACTCAATGTGAACGCGTGGATATGTTGCAATGCAAAAACGGACAATGTATACTCACCGAATCACCAGATGAAGCTCGTAGGTTGAGCTCACAAAACCAGACCGTACGCACGCAATGTAGGTATTGGCACGTAGCTCTCGTCGGGGCAACACGTTGCACTTCTCCGCACTTGATTTCGATCACAGGTGCACGCGTAGCATCAAGATGAAGCTCTCACTCTCTCTCGTACACAATACGCTCACTCACAGACTTCAAACTTTTTTAAAATGACAAAGGTTTTTCATTAAGTTCAAAAAGTGGTATAAATACCTTACAATCTCAAACCCTAATGTTCCAATTTTAACCATCTACTCAATCTAAATGTCAAAAATGGGATACAATGTGGAAACTTCTGTAAGCCCCAATATTTACAAAGGTGAAATGTCGGGTTTTCTCAATAAATGAATAATTACAAAAAATAATAATCCGCCGAGTAGTCATTTTCTGTAGGGTGTGTCAAGCTTCTAACACTCCCCCCCTCCTTGTTCATGGCGTCCCCGACATGGCTGTTGAGCTGCTTCTTCATCGTAGGCTTTCTCTCATCTTGAGCAGTGACTCATATCTTACATGTTGAGCCAGTAGTGTCGGGCCGAATATGTTTGTGCTGATTGTGAAGAAGCCGGTGTAGAAGGCTTCTTCAAAGGCCTGGAGGTGATAAGATGGTAAAAACATGATCCTCTGATACAATGCATGTATCACCTCGTGAGAAGGCTGACCAGACAGATCGTATGCACATCTGTATGTATCTTGAAAGAAGAAGATACTGTCTGTCGCCCAGCCTGGTTTGAAGATCCTGAAGACTACCAAAAGTGTTTTTCCTATCTTTCTCATCATGATGCAAGATAGGTCAGGCGAGCCAGTGAACAATTTGATGGCTCCCGTTAGGGTTTTCACCATGTATTGCTCACTTATTCTCTTGCCTGCCTTCAAGCTTGGCAGCTTCGGGTAATTCAACCAAGTGGGTTGGCTTCTTTGCAAGAGCTCATGGGCCTTCCACGTCCTCATCCTTGGTAGAGGGCAGAAACTTAGGTTATCTCTGATCACTTTAGGTGCCTCTACCAGATGGATTAGATACTGAGGATACTTTGTGAGCCATGCCTTTCTCCACCTAGGTTGAGAGTCAACTATCAAATCGACCCCTTCAGGCTCGGAGATGTCTACTTTGTACAATGGCATTGTTGGCTCCTCTCTGATTCGTTGTTGATCGTGGCAGCTTCATATTTCAATAGAGGATATGGGAGAGAGGGCTGTAGACATTCACGCCGAAGGTTGCTGGCATCTATCTTCTGAATAGTCATTGATTTAAAGACCCTCTGCTCCCATAGCTTATCTGGCTGTGTCTTTTACTGCTGCTTCTATTTCCTTTTGTAGCTTATCTTCTTCTTCTTGTGTCAGATCTTCTGGCTCTTGTGAGGGTCCTACAAGGATTTCCTCTTGCATGGTGGTGTCCACTGGATCTACTACATTCTCTATGTCTATTCCCTCCATGTGGCTGTTGGCCCGGTGCTAATCTTCTCTTCTGTTTGTTGCTGGCCTCTCATCTCTCCTATTTGCTTCTGAAATGTCTTCTTTTCTGCTTCAGCTTGTTCTCCTATATTCACAAGGAGGTCGTTCAGATCGGCATTTATCTTTTCAACCTCCTTGAGCTTTCTTTTGATGGTTTCTAGCTCATTCTGCATGGCTTTGTGCTCTTCTTCCAATCGGTTTTGCATTACTACAGAGCCCTCGGCCATCATCAGCCTTTGCCGCTTCTCCAATGTTAACTCCTTTTGGAGCTCTTTCATTTGCACTTCATATACATCCGTCTCTGAAGTAGTGTGAGTCGAGCTAGCAGCTCTGACTCCGGCAGGAGACTCCCGTAGCCGTTGGATGGTTTGATCTTTGACTTCCATCTGGTCTTTAAGCTCGATGACCTCATCTTGGCTAGCTTCCTGCTCTATCTGTGCCTTCTCTTTGGCATTCCTTAGGGCTTCCACCTCCTTGGATTCTTCAGCAAGTTGAAGGGTTAGGTTGTGCCTTTTCCTTTCTACATATGTCATTGACTTGTTGAGTTTTCTGTATTCTTCTTCAGCTCTTTGAATTCTTTGATTTGCTGCCTGATTCTCTCGTTCCATCTCCTGGCATCTTTGCAATGTCGTTTCTCTATCTGCTCTTGGCTCTGTCTTTGTAGTGTGTCTACTTCGGATTTGATAAAAACTTCATTGGCTTTGAGATTGTCAATCTCACTTTTCGTGGCCAATGATTTTTCCCTGAGCCCGATTAGCTTGTGCATCACCACATCCCAATCATTTGGCAGTGGTTGTAGGTCCATTGTATCAGTGGCCATCTCTTTTAGATCAAATGCCATAGTGGCTACCTCTTCTCTTGAATACCCAGCCGCTAGTAGATCAAGGAATGTTATGAAATTCCTTTCTTCTGGATCTACCTTTTCCTCTTTTTGTTCATCATCTTCTTTCTGCTCTTGGCTCTTTTCTTGCCTAGAATCTTCGTGTTCCTCCTCCTTTTGTTGGGTTTGTGGTGGGCTAAGAGGAGGTGGTGATGGCGATGGGCTGGGCTCTGGGCTTGGTGGTGGAGTTGTTGCCTTCTTCTTGAAGTCCCTATCCGCCTTTGTCTTTCTCTCTCTCTCTTGGCCTTCCTACTCTTCTAGCAGTTTCCATCATACTTCATCCACTTCTTCTTCTGTAAAAGGGACATTTGGAATATTTTCTGTTGTAGCGTCCAGGATCTCGAAGTTTTTGATGTAATCTTCAAATCTATCTATGTGCACCCTTCGGGATGATCCCAACATGGCCTCTAGTGAGGGCTTCCACAACTCGCTTAGATCTTCTGAAGCTTTCCATTAATCTTTCGAGCCATGCCGCTTTCTGCAATTTGGTCTCCTTGATTGGCACTTGTAAACTTTATTTCTTTCCTTTCTTCAACTCTGGCTGCTCCTCTTGCACGGTCTCTAACCGGCGCTTCAACCTTGTGGCTACTCGGGGTGCTTTTGGGCAGTTCCTCTTCTTTATCTTCTTTGAGCCTTAGCCAGTCATTCTGTGATGGAGGGTCAGGCCAGTTTCCTTTGGCGTGCAATGCTCCATAAACCGCTTTTGTTATCAGTTCACATGGCACAATGTAGGTGGGATTCTTGTTGCCCATCTTCACCAGATTGTCATGGATATAGGCAGCATAGTTGATCACCTTCAGCTTGCTCTTCTACATTGCCCAGGTGAAGGTGGTAGCAAATGGCTCCCGGCGGCATTCTGTACTTCTGCGGCCGCTTTGTATACATGTGGAAATATTGGTTGTACAGCTGGCTCATGACAGCCGCTTTAGGGTTTGCAATGTCTTCAAAGGTGTAGTTGCTCTTCTTTTCACAGTACACCTTGACTGCATCTCTTCTCTTGGTCACACTATCCCCTTTGTTGGAGAGGTCTAGTGTGGCTGCCACTACTCTCTCTATGATTACAATCATAGTGTCCGGTTTGCCCTGCAGATCAGTGACTCTGGCCACTCCATATTCTTTGATAGTGGTTACAAATTCCCACACTCTTTTGATGTTGATTCTCGCTGGTGGCAGAGCTTCAAAATAGTTATGGAGATCTATCTTCTCTAGGTATTCTCTCATCTTGCTTCTGACAAATTCATTGAGCTCTCGAGGTAGCATGGGTAGCTCTATTGCATTTCCTTCAGTATCTTTGAACACGCCTTGGTAGATCTTCAAGTCATTGGACTCTAGAAAATCCTCCTGAATCCACGTGCTGGTTGGCTTCAGAGTTCCTTCTGGGATGACAAACGGCTCTACTTCTTCCAAGTAATCTTTTATGGTCATCCTCTTCTTCTTTGCCGGTGATTTTGCGGCTGCCATAGATCCTGTTGCACTCAGTAGTCCTATTAACGTTTTTTCCATATTAGCTGAGAAACTGAGTTCTAACTATCCAAATAACTTGAAAATTGAAAATAAAACTTAAAAGGAACTTGGCAAACCCTGCATGTGCTCATAGTATCATTCTGGCCAAAATTTATCATTTAGACATCCTACGTGTAGGATGTCTTTTTCATCAGTTTTTGGTGAAACTTGCCAGGCTGGTGGCCCTTGGCCTGTGCAACATGGCTATGTGATTGGAATTGGGTTTGGGCATCAAAAAGTGTATATCTGGGCAGATTCAGGCTTTAGGCTCACAAATTGGTAGGATGTCCACAACAGGTTGCAAAAGATATTCAAATGGGTTGAAATTTGATATATGAGCTTCTTGCACCATGGTAATGGCTCCCATGAGGTCATTTCTTGCACAGAAGTTCAAAATCATGCTGAAGACATCCTACGCGTAGGATGTCTTTTTCACAAAATGGCTTGAGATTTGTTATATGAGTAGCTCTTGGCATGTGGAACATGGCCCTGCTCTTGGATTTTGATTTGGACAAGAATTAGTGTTGGTAAGAGCCTGTGTAGTATTTTTGAGCTCAAAAAGTGCATCTTGGAGATATTGGGAGCCAAAAGAGATGGAAATGGCTTGAAACTTAATATATGAGCTCTTGAAGGTGATATGAAGAGATCTAGAATTGAAAAACACCATCTGTGGGCCAAAAATTTCATTTAGACATCCTACGCGTAGGATGTCTATTTCATCATTTTTTGCATGTGACCACACAGATAGCTTGGCAATGTGCCCATGAGTGTATTGTGAAAGTTTCATGTGATTTGGACAAGTTTTAGTAGGTCTATGCCCCATTATTGCCTCTAGGCCCTGAGTTTACGTTTTTTGGTGCACATGAGGTCAATTTTTGTCCAAATGTGATGGAACTTGGTGGCTAGCTTGTACAGACTATTCAGAAGCTTGGTGTGATTGGAGATGTTGGGGTTGGTGCCCAAAAATGGCCTTGAGACATCTTACGCGTAGGAGCGCGTAGAATGTCTCTTGATGAAAATTATATTGGAAGAGTTACAAGCAACTGCCCCCCTAAGTCCCTTTTAAGCATTATTTCAACAAAAAAGTCAAATTGATAGAAAGAAACTCCTTGTGTGGATTTCAGAGCCTCCGAGCCGTTCTCTGACTTTTGGAGTGCTTTTTGGCGATGAAATTTCTTGATGTTGGTCTCCATAGCTTCCTGATCCCTTGTGGATCCTTGCCATATGGTTTTTGTCGACTCTGGCTTCACCGGAGCTCCATTTGGCAATTTGTCGCTCTAGAAGCACCCGTGGTTGCGTTTTCATATCTTTGATGACTTGTGGTGGTCTACCACCATAGGACTTGGTTGTTGATGGTTTAGGAAAGCCGCTCGTGAAGTTTGGTGGAAAACGGACATGCGGTTTGGCCGCGAGAGCTATTTGACGCTTTGTGTGTCTGATGCTGTTTCTGAAGTTTGGTGCCGCTTCGGGTCGCCTTTTGGTCATGTGGGCTACATAGACTTGTCGAGCATGTCGAGATGCTCCTACCCATGAGTTTTGGTAGCATTTGGGCACCTTTCCGCCGATTCCCCATTTGGTGGGCTCTTGCGGGGCTCTAGAAATTAGGGTTTTTCCCGATGGGTTTCTACTGCCTTTGGTCATCCAAAAGTGGTCTCCTATACTAGGATACGCTACCAATGAATCTTCATTGATTTTGGGTTAGCCGTTAGGTGGTCACTTCTACCTGTAGGTCTCTACCGCTCATTTTCTGTGTGAACCCTACGCTAGTTTTCGCGAGAAAACAACAAACATGAGTGAAAATATCAAGGTGGTGAGCCTACCTCTCATGTTTGGAGCTTGTCAGATAGTCGTGCGCGTCGTAGAAGCTGCTGGAAGTTCCATTTGCTCTAGGTGGCAGAAGCTCTCTCTCAAAGGGCAATAGTGAAAATGAGCTTAAAATGAAGTGAAAATTTCTTATAATGGGGGTCCCCAAACCACTTTTCATGAAATTTGACATGTGCTCCCAACTTCTTTCAAGATGTGGTTTAAGTTCAAAAATTTCTTGATTTGGACTCCATTTGCCCAGTTTCCGAGAAATTTGACGTTTCGGTCAAAATCTGGCCAAAACACGCTTTCCGCTCCAGTCTCATAATTGCATCCCCACTGTACCATAGGTTTTCCTATATCCACTGATCATCCCCATATTTTTTGTTTTTCATTACGACCATTTTTCACCTGCTTTTTGTATTTTTGAAGTTTTTTTTTGCCGAAAATTAGTAAAATTATAAGGAAAATAGCAAATCAAACCCAAAAAATCTCCAAAAATCATAATAAATCAAAAACATCACCACAAAACACTATATACACTCACATACAGTTTTTATGGCCGGATTTCTCCGTTTTACCACTATTTTGCCCGAAAAATGACTATTTTTACTTATATACACACACTTCGGGGCTTGATTTGGCGTTTGGCCCCATATACTTATAGATTCATGCTGTATAAGGGCATATGTACTTGGGTTAGTCCAGAAAATTTCGCACTCAAATGACAACCCTTTGAAATAGTCGAAAAACATTCCCTTTTTTACTCTTTTTTCCATTGAGTCCGCATTTGAGAATGCCTCCCTCCCTCCTAGCCGGAGTCCTCCGGACGACAAGGTATCGCCTCAGTGTATGTGTCGTGCATGGGTTGAAAAAATTGTGCTAATGCTTGGCCGTGTAATTTGGTCCTATATGATGCATACTCGGTCAATGCATGGAAAAAATTAATGTTGTGCAAGAGGTGGGTATAAGCAATATGCTTATTGGCATTTGCCGTCGAGGTTTCCTGTTTGTTGTTGATTTGGTCGACAGATTTTCTTTGCAAGTAAAAGTTGTAACTCTACTGCTCTTTGTTTGATCGTCTTTCTTGAAAAAGTTGCTTGTTTTGCCGCTATTGTCGATATGGCCATAGTCGTCTCCTTGGAGAGAATGGTCGTGTCAGAATTGGTCATAGACTTTGTCTCTTTTGCTTTCCATTCGTAGATTTGCCTTGCCGGTTTTTGTAGGTTTGTTGCTACTTCCGCGGTTGTCGGTGTTTTGCTGCTGATTGGCACCCACATAAATCGGTTTGCCGGTTTCATATGTTGTGTGTCTTTGCCTTTCGTTGTTGCTTGTACTGAAGGGAGTTCTTGTTGCTTCGGTTTCGGGATCCAAATGGGAGTCGTATTGGAGTTGTTGCTGAGCATTTTCTTTGGGATCCATATCAATTTTATTCCCTTGGTTTTTGGTTGAACTACCTGCTTATGTTGACTTCTTCTGTTGTATTGTGGTTTGTTTGCCATGTCACCTCTACCCTTCCGCACCCATACTTGTTTTTCTCGTGTTGCTAACCTTGCTCTTGGCACTGCGGTCTGTGTTGTTGTATGTTTGTAGTGAACATGGTGGGCAGTTCCCTGTATGTTGTTCTTTAGTGACACCCGTCGTTTTGGTTCTTTCTCCCTTGATTGCATTGCTGGTAGCTGATTCTTCCGGTGTTGATGAGCAAAGGCTACCACATGTTGTTCTTGTGCATGCTGAATTTTGACTACATCCGCATTCCAATCTATCTACACATTATACTCTTTTTGCCAAGGTTGTCCCAACAACATGGGGTGTTGTGTGCTTGCATCCTCAACCACATAAAACTTGTGTGGGTAAATATATTGATGTATTTGTACATGCAATATAGTCCAGCCCAATGTTTTCAGCGAATGTGATGTACTACTTTCCAGCACTTGTGGAGTAGGATGTAGTTGACCTTTGAGCTTGAGCTGTTTGTATAATCTATAAGAGATAAGATTTGCTTGAGCTCCAGAATCAAGCAATGCCGTCGATTCAACTTGATTGCTACCCACTTTGACTGCAATTATTGGCTCCACTGTGTCTTCATCAAAATTCGTTAGTCGAATAGAATTTATTCGCAACGGTGATCCACATTGTTGTTGTTGTCGTAGAAGCCGTATTTTTGCAATGCGTTCTTTTGCTTCTGCTTGAGCTTCTTCTCGTACTCTCTCTTTCTCCTTCATTCATTGTTTTTCTTGATGGATTTGTTGAAGCATATCCTGTGTTAGTGGTAAATGATATTTCTTTAATCGACACCCACTAATTCAGTTTGGCATTTCTTCACCTGCTAATGTAGCAAGCTTGATAGCTCCACTTTGTGATAGGTCACTAATCACAAAGGGTCCCATCACTCGCTTTTTAAGTTTCTTGGCATATTTCTTCAAGGTATAAACAAGTACATAACCACCTATTTTGAACTCTTTCGTGCTCACATGCTTGTCAAAAAACTCTTTTTGTCTTCTCTTTTTAGCATAGATCAAAGCTACAGCTCGCAAGCGAAGTTCATCTAGCTTGTCAAGATCATCTATTCTTGAAGAGAGCTCATGCCCTATCCATTCTAAGCATTTCGCTACTCATAGAGTTGGAATTAAAAACTCTATGGGTAATATAGCATTTAGACCAAACACCATGTTGCACGGTGTTGTTCCTATGGATGTTTTGTAAGCTACCCTGTATGCCAATAGTGTTGAGTGTAACTTTTGATCCCAGTCTGCTCTTGACTCTGATACAATTTTAGTTAGAACAGTGCATAGTGTTTTATTTGTGGCCTCAGCTTCTCCATTTGCCTGTGGATGAAATGGAGCAGATTTTTAATGTATGACCATGAATTCCTCTATCAGATATTCAATGACTTCATTAAGAAAATGTGTTCCTCGATCACTGACAATTTCTACTGGTAACCCGTATCGTACAAAGACATTCTCATACAAAAATTGTGCAGTGGTTCTTGCGTCTGCTCTTTGTGTTGCCTTGGCTTCCGCCCATTTTGTGAGATAGTCTGTAGCCACAATGATATATTGGGTATGGGTGAAATATGCAGGGGGTGAAATAGGCCCCACAAAATCAATGCCCCATTTTGCAAATGCCCTTGCTCCCATCATTGGCCGTAGTGGCATCTCATCTCTCTTTATCAGCACCTTGGTGCGCTGACATGTATCACAACGCTTTACAAACTCCTCAGCATCCATATGCAATGTAGGCCACCATATTCCTGCGTTTAAGACAATTTTTGTCGTCTTATCGCCTGAAAAATGGCCTCCACTTATGCCGACATGTGCATGTTCTAGAATCAGCAGGTATTCACTTTCACTTGCACAAATTCTAAGTTGATTGTCCTTTCCTTGCTTATAGAGTTGGTTCCCAATTAAATTATAGTCACTAGCCTCCAACTCTATAGCCCTTTTCCGTGGTCTTGTTATGTTTTCAGGAAACGTCCTTGTGGTTAGGAAATCAATCATATATTGACTCCATGCAGGTGCAATGTTTACTTGAAACAATGTCACGTGATCCACTGGTCGTTTGGCACTACATATAGTACAATTGTCAACATAAGCATGTGTGTCAGCATACATAGTTGGCCAATAAACCCCTAACTGTTTCAGTCTCTGGTGTCTTTTCATTGTTGAACAATGAAATGCACAATCCTGGACATGTGCTTCTTCAAAATAACACTCGAATTCCTCTGGATTTATACACAATCGTAGAATTTGGTCCGAGCCGAGATGATACAGTCGTCCTGCAATCAACTGGATGTTTTTTGTTTGTCGAATTGTTTGTTGTTTGGGGTCTGTCTTCCTTGTTATCAAATCTACCTCCAAAGGAAAGAATGCTAAAAATTTCCTAAGACCATTTGGTATCATTTCAATATTGAAAAGATACGCATCAGGTATGTCATCATCTACTCCTTCAGGAGCTTCCCCGTTATGCAACCTTGAAAGATGATCCGCCCGTAGATGAGTTTTACCCTTTTTGACCACCACTGTGAAATCAAACTCTAGCAATATAATAAACCACGTATAATTCTCCCAGTATTGCATGGTTTATTTACCAGATACAAAAGAGCTTGATGATCTGTGAAGAACACAAATTTGTTTGCGAGCAAATAATGCCAAAAATTTCTTTACAGCATAAATCATTCCTAACCCCTCTCTTTTGGTGGTTGTGTAGTTCTTTTCTGCACTGTTTAACTGTCGGCTTGCATAACAAACTGGGAAATCCATTGTTCCGTCTCCAGGTTGAGCCAGAATACTCCCAATTGCATATGCAGAAGCATCAATGTGAACATGGAATATCTTTTCCCAATTTGGTGCTTTAAGTACAAGTTATGATAAAGGGTTTTCCTTCAGCTTTTGGAATGAAGTTTCACACTTCTTAGTCTAGTCAAAACTGACTAACAAACAATACAGAGATTGTGCAATGACTGCATAATATATATGAATCTTCGATAATATCCGCAGTGTCCCATGAAGGATTGCACTTGTTTCGCATTAGTAGGCTTGGGCAGGTCTACTATGACTTTTATTTTGTTTCGGTCAGTGGTTATGCCATTTATAGAGACAATATGTCCTAAGATGCGGCCTTGCCTAACCATAAAAATGCACTTTTCCGGGTTAAGACAGATTCGATATGTTCTGTACTTCTCAAATACCTTTTGTAAATGGTCAATATGTTCCTCTCGTAGAAGAGAGTGTACACAAAGATCATACATGTATATTTATAAGAATATTCTTTGAACGCATGCGTCATTAACCTTTGAAAGGTAGCTGGTGCATTCGTTAAACCAAAAGGCATCACTCTATACGCATATATTCCCCATTCTGTGGCAAACGTTTTTTTGTGTTGATCCTCTATTGCAATTGCCAATTGGTTATATCTTGAAAACCCATCTAGAAAGGAATAAGCCCGTTTCCCAGCCACCCTCTCAAGTACATGTTCTGTGATCGGCAAGGGATAACTATCCCTTATGGTGGTTGTATTTACCTTTTTGAGGTTCACACACACACTCGCAGCTTTTCGTTCTTTTTGGGGACAACCACAATGGGTGACACCCAATCTGTATGTTCGATTTCATAGATGAATTCAACATCCATCAACTTGTCAATCTCCTCTTTGATTCGTTTAGCAAATGTGTCATTATATGTATAAGGACGTTGTTTGCTAGGTTTGGCATCTGATTTCAAAGGAGTTGTAAGTTGGCATATCGATGGATCAACTCCTTTGAGGTCTTTGTAGGACTATGCAAACACATCTTTATACTTCTTGAGAAGTTGTGTTAGCTATTCTTCTTCTTTAGGCTCTAAATCAGTTGCGATAGAGACCGGCTGAGGCTTTTCATCTTGTTCAGCGAGGTCTATCCGTTTTGTATTTTCAGGCCCATCGTAAGATTCCTGGTATATTCTTTCCCTAACTGGAGGGGTCATTATGATTTTTTTGTCCTGGATGGTGAATTTCTGATAGTGTGATGGTACATTCATGTTTCCTTTTTCTGACTCCTCTTTACCATCACTTTCTCCCTCTGTAGTCCATACCCCTCGTAAAGACCGTTTTAGTTCTTGGTATTTCTTTTTGCGCTCCAATTTGGTCCACTATGGGTCTTTTGTTGTTTCTTGGTTTGATTTTTGAGATTTTTGTGATTTTATTTCTATTTTATCTTTTTGTACTTGTTTTAATTCCTCTTGCGTTCTTTCCCTTTGCACTCTCGAGAATCTTCCTGATATCTGGTCTTTTACACAATCCTCTGCTTTGACAAGCATTAGATAATGAGTTTTATCTTTTATCATGGGCATCACGTTCTCTCTCATTTTGTTTTCTGCTCATTTTTTCCTATAGCATTCCTGGCGTCTAGGGTGCTGATTGGCAAAATCATAGAACTTGATATCCACTATTTTCTCCCCACGCTCGCTTGAGCTGTCTAAATACTCATTATCTGCATCGTTATTTACCTCCAGATGCTCAGAGGAGTTATAAAAATCTTCTTGTTCTGTTGGTTCTACATTCTCATCTCCTCCTCGTATAAGGCTTACCATGTAATAGGGTAGCACATCATAGCCATCCTTATCGCAAAATTTTGTCGATGGGCTCTCTGTAATGGTACAGACGTCCAATGTTGCTAGTATGTGTTCCCATTCCAGAGGTTCCTAGGCATCTTCAGGAAAATGTTTCGGAATATAATCCTTGTTCTCAATCGCTCTTTCTAAGACGCATTCCTCTCTTTTTAAGCTCCTGCAATGTGAAGCTCCGCACATCCATAGCTCTTTTTGTTGCCCTAACCATGCTAGGAGTTCTGACCCTGCCAATGTAGCTGAATCAAACTCTTCTACTAGTGTCTGGTTCAGATCCTTCTAACTATGGTCTTTCAAGTGAATTTTGGTTGTAGTCTCACCATGTCTGAGGTATATGTGGTTGTAACCCCAATCCTGGACCATCTTTAATTGTCGCATGAATGGTCTTTCCAAGATGATCTCGTAATTGTTCTTTTTGTCGAAATCGACTATTGCAAATGTATGCTCATACTCGATTCCACACGAGGGGACACTTACTTTTTCTAAGAGTCCTAGAGGCTTTTCCATGAACCCATCTGCCAATTGCAATTTCATTGTGGTAGCTCTCAAAGCCGGTTTTACCCATTTTTTCTAGATTTCTTTGGTGGCAATAGTGAATCCTGCTCCACTGTCAAGAATAGGTTTGGAAACTACTCCTTGCAATTCTATTGGTAGCGTGGTGTTTCCATCTTCTCCCTCGCAATATTCTCCAACCTTGTTTAAAGGTACTGGACTTGTGTTTAGTTGAGGCCTGTCCAATTCTCTGATCCCTTCTTGAAGCTTCGAGGTGGGGTCTTTCACTCCAAATTTTTCTAAGCATTTGCCTACAGTGGTCCACATGTTTGGTCGTAACCTCAGGAGTTCTGCTAATGTGATTGTGCATGCCACCGGGGTGGACAATAACTCAATCAACCCTTGTGAATCCATCACTCTATTAGAAGAAAGTCTTTGAGATGGGATTGCTCTCACCTCAGACTTCACCTCAGACTTGTCTTCATACTCTCCTAGGTAAGCGGGTAGAGTTTTTAGCGAGTCTGGTTGGCTGTGCCCCGAACTAATTGATCCCTGGTCTCCCTCTTGCGAATGCATATCAAAGTTCATTTGTGATCTTGCCTCAAATTCTTCAATAGGAGGTAAGATCTCATTTTTCTCATTTCTCGTGCTATTCACGTGGTAACTCACCCTGTTGGCTTCGTTGGCATCACGGATTTGCTTCCACAGGTCATCTAGACCGTTACAATCCTTACCCATTTCTACGAATGTTTTAGGTTGAAAACCATCACTTGTCTCATCTGTTGTGTTTGGCACTATGATAGGCTCTCCCCTAGACTTAGAGGCATTCGTGAGTCTTTCCTTCGTTTCTACTTGTGTCTCTAAGGTTGGGTTGATAGGGGTTGGAGCTAGTACTTCATGCCAACTTGCACGTTTACCAAGCGGGTTTTCTATCAAGGATTGAGCTGTTTCAATCATTTTTCTACACATTTCCAACCTCTGTTTTTCTATATTAGCATATGGATAACTCATCCATCTTTGCTCTTGGGTTTGTTACTTTTTGAGCCTGGCTTCATAAGCTTTCAAAAGTGCGTCTAACTGCTCATTTACCTTTTCTGTCCTCAACACTGATCCTCCTGATCGTGCACTTTTGGGTTCTGCTATTTCCTTGGGTGCTATGGTTGCTGCAGTGTGTGAGCTTAGGCTAGCTAGATCCTCCAACCGCTCTAATCTATCCTTTGTGTGTTTTAACTCCTTGGAAGAGCCGTTTGCTCTCGTTCTCTCTTGGCTTTCATATGCGTCTTTCTAGCTTTCCAAGTGCTTCTCTGATGTTTTGTTTCTGAACTTGGGGCATCGGTTTTTGGCTCTTCAATTATGGGTTCGTTCGTCATTCTTTGAGCTTGGGCTCGTCTCACTGCCTGAATAGGTATTATTGTCTCGTTTTCTGACCCTCCACTAGAAGGCACTACTTCCAGCATGTTCAAGGTAGTTTTTGCTCCTTTTCTTAGGTTCTTAGGGAAATCCAAAATCAAATGAGTAACTCCACACTCAGTGCAATATGTGTTGACTCTAATGATTTCATCATGAGGACAATCTCTTAGCCAATGGTCTCCACCACACTTGTAGCAGGGTCCCTTAGGCTGTTGAGGTGCTCCTTGAGCTCCTCTTTGTTGGTATGCGTGTCTCTGTCCGCCCATGCCTCCGTTTGCTATGAACAATAATGTTCGTTCATCCAAGCTATATCTTCCTTCTCCTGTTGCCTGTGCAGGTTGATGGTCCTACACTTCCTATCATGCTCCATGGTTCTCGCGTGGGGTTCTTCCGATGGATAATAGGCAGGATTTGCAGCATATCCATTGGGATCTTTGTAATATGCGTGCATAGGCACCAAAGCCTTCTCTTCTGGGTCAGTTACTATTGGTGTGTATCTTATGCCAACTGGTCGTAATCCTCGTAGGGGTGGTTGCTGCACCAATACTGGTTGTGGTCTTTCTACACCTACAGGTCCTGGTAGGTTGCCTGCTTGATATCTAGGCATCAATGGAAGTTGAGGAGATGCTACCGGATCCTAGGGAGCATAAGGTCGCTCTCTCACATACCCCTTGTTATAATAACATTCCTCCGTCCAATGGTTTGTCCATTTTTGTTCAATAGCACACCACTTTGGTTGTTTAGCCTGAGTTTTGGCATACAAGTTAATCTTTTTTAGCACTTCCTCTACAACCTTCTCCTGGTGTACAGCTACTTCTCCTTTTGGTGCTGTCTTAGCGGACTTTCTCCCACTTTGTTGTGAGGATGAATCGTCGTCAAGATCCTTGAATTCGCTCTCTTTGTAGACTGCACAATTGTCTACAAGGTAAAGAGCCTCCTTAGTTAACTCATTTAATGTAGTGCTCCTCTTCATATGTAAGTCCTTTTGGAGATTTGCATTCCTTAGTCCTTGAATAAATATAAGCATAAGTCTGGACTGAGTTGGAAGTTCTTCCACAGGGAAGAACTTAACATATCTTTTTAGTCATAGGGCTACCTTTCACACAGATTCTCCGTCTTTCTGTTTGAATTTATGGATTTGTGAGACTGTATTATGAGCTATCCCCCTTTGTGATAATTCCTCAATAAACTCGTCAAACACCTCCGTAGACTCAAAGTCTCTACGCTCCACAAAGTCAAACCAAGTAGCAGCATCCTCCTCTACGGTTAGTCCAAACCCTACAAACTGGGTAGGGAAGTCTAACACCTCTTCAGCTCTAATTACACGCACAAAGGCTGCTACATGATCTCAAGGATCTCTGTTTCCCGTGTATTTCTTAACCCATTTTTGCACGTGAGAAGGTCTAATTCTACAATGGTCTACAAATCTCATCATTGGATCTCCACGTCCTAATCTATATACCTCCTCTAGCCTTCGGTAGTGGGCTGGTTCCTCTCCTAGTGGTGCTCCTAAGCCATAATTTCTGACGGTTCTTGCAAGAGATGGTTCATCTCTTCGAACTCGTTCTATGGGTGGTCTTCCAGGCTCTGTTGACCCTTGAGTTTTTGGCTTACTCTCTCCTTGATACCATGAATAGAGTGGTGGTTCTTGTAAATCCCTTAGCCCTCGTGCGGCTTGATAACCATCTCGGTTTTGGTCTTATTCCAATGTTGCACTCTGTCGAAGCCATGCCTACAATGATGGTTGAGTTGCTGGTTGGTTCTAGTTGTTGAATGTTTGCGGTCGGGTAGAATGTGAGGTCGTGTCATACTCTTCTGAAAATGGATTTTTCGATTTGCTAGGGGTGTAGGTGGCTCTTGGAACTTCTTCGGGGGCATATGTTGATGCTTCTAGAACTTTTGCCTTTTCTACCTCCTCTGGAAGAATAGGTTTGTATTCTCACCCGTACTTATCAAAAAAAACAATATCCTTCCCCATAGCATTTTCATAAGAGAATAAGTAAAGAACCTTGTCTTTGCTTAATTCGTTTGGGTAGGGTTCTTTGCAATGGAAGTAAGAGACTATTCCCTCGCTCTCATGCTTGTAAATCCCCACATTCTCGTTATAGATTGAGACCCTGGTCGTTTTCTTATCATACATAAAAAGCGCTCCAAGTCGATCAATGTTTGGAGGTGGTTCTTGAGTTTCTGAAACCATCTTTCCTTTTTCCATGTTATCTCCATATCTATTGTAATCCTCAGGGTTACTAACTATCAGATAGTGGTTCCCCTTTTTGTCTCGGAATCTATCTCCATCATCATAGACTCGAATTATCTCCAGTCTCTGAGCCGGACTTTCTTCAATACAAATACACTTGCGTCCTCGATAGTCGGAATAAACAAGGGCTCCCCTCGAGTTTGTTCCTTCTAAGAAGATCATAGTGAACTTGGGATCGTTCAAACGATTTAGGGAGGTGCTTCCTCCTGGCATTGGTCCTTCATAGGAGAAACCTCCTGGCTGTTGACTACCCATCATGAAGAAGGATTTATCGGATGAAGTGTTTGTATCACTACCCTCCTCAATAATCGGTGCTAATGGATCTAACCTTGCTTGAGTTACACTCTCTTCGGTGGACACTAAGCTACCCTGATCACCTGCCACCTTTTGGTCTCTAAAAATGTATCTTCCTGATCTTAAATTCATCAAACTTAGCAATGCAACTTACACAAATCCAACCACCCACCTGGCAAAGGATCAGTTTTCGCACAACTTCTTGCTTTGCCGCTCAATATACATGTACACAAGCGTTTAATTTTGGCAATCGAATCAAAGCATTTAACCGCTAGAGGTGATTTTAGTAATGATTGGTATAACTGGAGAGTTAACCTCAACCACTACTGTATTTATACACTTTTGATGTTCTAGATTAGGTCTGCTAATCTGGAACTGTACTTCCCTCGGGTGTTGGTCAATTTACATGAAAAGTCTGAATTCAGTCTTTGCTCTGTCAAAAGGTCAAACAAGGTCCAAATTCACTTCTGAAAGAAGTTCTGGAACCCTCAAGTCAAATGGAACATCACTGTGTGTCCTCAGTCAAATTTCTCTTTCCTAAGCCCCAGTAGACATCCTACGCAAAAATGTCTCCTGCTCTGTTTTGCCTGGTTTTTTCACTATAGGTCCCCCTTGATGTCCTGAGTCCACAACTCTTTTTACTTTTTGATTTGGACACCTATAAGCCGGTCAATTGGTCAGAAATCTGTTCCAGCAGCCTGATGTTGGTCTGACCAGTCAGATTAACTCCAATTTGGACCAAAATTGACTAGGAGGCTTGCCTCAGGCTATACAACACCCTGCTATGCCTGCAATCAGCTTCTGGCTTCAGTTTCATGCATTAGACATTCTACGTGTAGCATGTCTAACTGATCAAAATAGCTTCACATTCAAAGCACAGACTCTCCTTAAGGTGCTGATCACTTTGGTATGCCCAAACTTGAGCCACAGCTTCCCCTTGATGTCAGCAACCCAGTGTTATGCTTAGATTTTGGTTTGGATTTCAAAAGACCCCAATTTTAGCTGTTCTAGCCCTTTTCAGTCAAAAGTGCTAAAGTCTGCTTAGAACCCAATTTTCTCATCCAATTGAGATGAAAACTTTCTCAGTCACTCAATAAATCATGCAGATCATCCTCATGCAGCCATCCTATGGTTTTGGTCTTAAAATAATGCCTTGGCACAATTTGGGTAGGATGTCTGGCAATTTCTATCTATCTGGCCTTATCCTATCAAGATATGGTCAAATTTCCACTTTCCAGGTGAAAATAGGGTAAAACCTACCTTTTGAACACACTGGTCATTCAAAATTCCAAAATTCCCACCAGATTAGCCTGTAGACATCTTACACGTTGTGAGCGGGATGAAAACACACACAGCTCCTCTATAACGACCCGACACGCACTCTTGGGAAGATACACACACACACTATGGGGCACCACTCAGCTTACACAACACACCTGGCCGAGACACGGAACACACCTCTAGAGTGAGAGGAGAGAGACTATCCACTTGCCCACTCCACACAGACACACACACACACACCCAAAAAACTCAGCTCAAAAGAGGAGAATTTCTGATGTTTAGATACAATTGAGCTTGGGCCAACACCAATGGGGCAAATAGCTCACACAATATGGGTAAAATATGCTACATACAATCACAAATTGGAGAAGAAGCTTCATTCATAGAAGAAACTTACACATCCAAAAGAGTAAAAAAAGAGGGAGTAATTTGGCAAAATGGACAGCGCCATCGCGTCCGAAACGTCCCAAAACCCCAGTCTACAATGTCAAAGTGCTCAAATCCGACATCGGATGAGCAGTTTACAACCAAAACAGGCTCCAAAAACCCCAAAAACACACCTGCGGCTGTTCCTCCTCTCTTCTCCACGTTTTTTCTGGTCTTCTCTCTGTTTTTTCAGTTTCCACACTTAGATTTATTACTTGGGCACCCTTGGCGTTTTAGATGACCTCAAACGGACCTCGAACAGGCCAAAAACTGACCTCGTAGTGCATAGTTGTCACCTTTTTGCATCATCCGCACACCTGGCACTCATTTCTTTTCAATAATTCATCCCGCAACCACGTGAAGTGGCCCCAAAAGTTGGTCCTCATGATAACCTTTCTGCATAATTATCACAAGAAAACATCCACGGTGTGCCAGTACTTCTCCACGTGCAAGTATTGACCCCGTTCGCCCTCCTAACGCCACTAGATGCCATCTGACGCACCTGCTTACCTCATGTCGTCGGCCCGCGGATAGCTTCCTCGAGAAGTTTTACGCGCTATAAACTCCTCATTATTGTAGAAAAAACATACTGGTACTGGTGATAGTGAAAATCGATGCACTATGTACATGTTGTCCTACCTGTACACATGTGGGCCCCACGTAACCACCTGGCTCTGGAAAATGGACAATCCTTTATTCGATGCACCATGCATGTGTATGTACATATGCGCAATCCCTTGCTCCAAAAAAAACCTGACATAATTTGCCCACCCCCTAGCCTTCTAGAGCATTCATGCTCAGCAGCAGCAACACTAGTAGATACTCATTCCACCTGGATCAAAAGGCCAAAGGCATATCGCCTGATTCACAAGAAGCGTCATAACACCACACCTACATTTTTCAACAATCAACCAAAATGCACCATAGGCATATCCAACTAACACATCCGCCTTGTCTGGAGTTCCAAAAGCATAAGTATTGCATGCCACATTCAACCCAACCGATAGAGACAACTCAAGTGACTCATCACCTGGCATCTTGGCTTCACCAGCCATAGCAACAACCTGCAAATCATGCACCCAAGTAGCTAAAAGCATTGTGTGAAGGTTAAGTTGTTGATATCCAAAGCACAAAAGTATCCCCGCAGCACACATATCCCTAGCATAGGCATCCACATAGCTGAGATTGGACTCATATATGCCAAACCCCTTCTCATCATCATAAGCATACTCATCATCACACATCACTTTATCCACATCATAATCATGGCTAGCACCACTATTCATAGCTTCTAGCATGGGTTCATCAGTCTCCAAGAATACAGATCCCTGCTCTAAACCACAATCATGCTCACAAATCGGTTCAATCACTGCACATACATCAAAATATAGCTTCAAAACAGGCTCCACATCCAACAAATCCACAAAATGGCTCTCAACCTTGCCCTCTTCCCTAATTTCCAAGGAACTAGTATCCAAAGATACGTGCTCATCATCAATAACCTCGACCTCACACTCACACCCAGAATCACAAGGTACACAAGTAGCCAATGCATCCTCTTCAACACTTGTCAATCCTGTATCCAAAGCATTACTCACCTCTTTAGGCTCTTCCATAAACCTGTCAACCTGCAAGACCTCTTTACGCTTCACAATAGACCTTGGGAAGAAACGAGAAACATCATAGGATAGGCTACTTTTCACCTGCTTAGGCTTAAATTCATCTTCCATGTCAAATTCATTTTGCACATGCATACCTGTACTGATACCATGTTCCTCAAGATGCTTAAACTTCCATTCTTTGTGCTTTGCAATGCATACTGCATCTTCAAAAGACTCGGGCCTCTTCAACTCAACTTCGAACCGCAACCAAGGTGACAAACCATCAACAAAAGAACTTTTCTTCAATGAACAAGGGGGGGTCTCATCCTTAAGAGCAACACACCAACGAGTCCATAAATATGTAAAACCTTGTACATAGGCATCAACACCTTGACAAGAACCTTGCTTAAGAGCATTGAGCTCATTCCATACCGCATTTGTATCTTCAAAAACTTGGAAACGCTCTAAAAAAGCTTCTATAAACTTGTCAAGACTCAAACCATAAGAAGAAGCCACTGCTTCTTTACCTTCCAAATCCATGAACCAAACACGGGTCTCATCTTTCAAAAGCAATCCAAATAGCCTCAAAATCTTCTCCTCATCACACATATTGTTGCTTATGCATGCCACCTCGACTTGCTCCAGAAAGTCTTCCGCATCTTCACCACTTCTTCCATGAAATTCCGGATAAGAGAAAGCCATGGCTACCCAAGTTACAATGCTTTGAGAACCCCTTTGAACACACGTGCAAGAACCCAAAACTTTTCACTACCCAATCCCCAAAAACTTCAATGGAGCTCAGCTTTAGATAAGGACAAACACATGCACATCAAATGAGTTTTCATAGTTAATCATCAGAATCAAAAAGGCAAAGGACATTCCAGGATCTCTCTTAATCTTCTTGGCCCGAACATAAAGACTATGCGCTGCTGAAAAAAAATCTTCCAGTACACATGAACATTTATCTGGATTCTCTGAGTTAAATGAAATGGAGTGAATTGAGGGTCATTTTGATCATCCATTAAAGCCAACCATGCAGCTCCCAAGAAGGCACACCTGACTTGTCCTTTGATTTTGCCAAAATTTCAGCAGCATCACAACCTAAATGGCTCAAAAGATTAAAAAACCAGCCATCACAACTCGGAAAAATTTTGGCAGAGTTTCCCCAGAAGTAGAGCAGTAGGAACCCAAAATATGGACTGTATATGTATGCATAAACTGCCAACAATAGAACCCGAGCATCAATTAGGAATCATCAGTACACAAAAAGGGTGCTCCAGCTACATGTATCACCAAAAGGATCTCCACATTTGAGAATCCCCCAGCTCAATAAAAACCTCACGCTATCGACCCTCACACGAAGGATAATGCAAATCGCGTATAGTCAAGTCTCAGAAATGACTATCTTCCAGACCAAGTCTCAGAAATGGCTGGGACTGCCAAATAAAACCAAGTATGGCTCCACAAATGCGTACAATGGCAGTTTCCACAAGTAACGTACAATCCAGCAGACAATGCGCTCAAACAGGTGCCAAGTGATGCATACCCACAACAACTACAAGTGACATCACTGCTAGTATATCACTATACTCCAGCTACCTGTACCTGTGTGAATCACCTGTACCTGTACCTATAACTTGTAATCTGCAACCTGTAATCCCGAATCTCGAAGCAGAAGGTACTCGAAGAAGATCCTCCGTGGGGGCGCCAAAAGAATGTGAGCGGGATGAAAACACACACAGCGCCTCTATAACGACCCGACACACACTCTTGGGAAGATACACACACACACTATGGGGCACCACTCGGCTTACACAACACACCTGGCCGAGACAGGGAACACACCTCTAGAGTGAGAGGAGAGAGACTATCCACTTGCCCACTCCACACAGACACACACACACACACACCCAAAAAACTCAGCTCAAAAGAGGAGAATTTCTGATGTTTAGATACAATTGAGCTTGGGCCAACACCAATGGGGCAAATAGCTCACACAATATGGGTAAAATATGCCAGATACAATCACAAATTGGAGAAGAATCTTCATTCATAGGAGAAACTTACACAGCCAAAACAGTAGAAAAAGAGGGAGGAATTTGGCAAAATGGACAGCGCCATCGCGTCCGGAACGTCCCAAAACCCCAGTCTACAATGTCAAAGTGCTCAAATCCGACATCGGATGAGCAGTTTACAACCAAAACAGGCTCCAAAAACCCCAAAAACACACCTGCGGCTGTTCCTCCTCTCTTCTCCACGTTTTTTCTGGTCTTCTCTCTGTTTTTTCAGTTTCCACACTTAGATTTATTACTTGGGCACCCTTGGCATTTTAGATGACCTCAAACGGACCTCGAACAGGCCAAAAACTGACCTCGTAGTGCATAGTTGTCACCTTTTTGCATCATCCGCACACCTGGCACTCATTTCTTTTCAATAATTTATCCCGCAACCACGTGAAGTGGCCCCAAAAGTTGGTCCTCATGATAACCTTTCTGCATAATTATCACAAGAAAACATCCACGGTGTGCCAGTACTTCTCCACGTGCAAGTATTGACCCCGTTCGCCCTCCTAACGCCACTAGATGCCATCTGACGCACCTGCTTACCTCATGTCGTCGGCCCGCGGATAGCTTCCTCGAGAAGTTTTACACGCTATAAACTCCTCATTATTGTAGAAAAAACATACTGGTACTGGTGATAGTGAAAATCGATGCACTATGTACATGTTGTCCTACCTGTACACATGTGGGCCCCACGTAACCACCTGGCTCTGGAAAATGGACAATCCTTTATTCGATGCACCATGCATGTGTATGTACATATGCGCAATCCCTTGCTCCAAAAAACTCCTGACAACGTAGGATGTCTCCTAGCTTAAAATGTGACTTTTTCCTGACAAAAATGCTCCTAATGCTCTACAGCTCTATCACACTCACAGCAACTTTTGAACTTCATTTCAGCTTTCAAACACTCTTTTGCGTCTTTTACAACCTTGTGATGAACCTATCAGCAAGTATAACATGCATTAAGTGCTCTAGATCATAAATCATGATATCCTACTTACTCTACTCCTACCCATCATGTGAAATGGTGATAATGGTGTGTTGGTTGCTTCCTGGCCTCTCCGGACTCTCAAGCTCTCCTTTCACCGCTTCTACCACTCCAACTCCTACTCATCAACTCAACTAATATCTAACACTATCTCAGTCTACCTAAGTTGAAGAATCTAGGCCAGACACACGCTCCCTAGACTCCCTCTAAGACCTAGAGAGTCCTCCACCCTCTGATCCTATCTAAATGTAAAACAAGACTCTGGCAAGACAAAGAATCCCTATCCTCAAGGACTAGTCTCGGTCACCTACCTAGGGTTTTCGTCCCCGGCAGCGGCGCCAATGCTGGACGAATACGCCGTGATGGACGTCAGCACAGCGAGAACTCACCTAACAAGATTTGTTAGCTAAGGACGAAGCTCGACCCGCAGGCGCGTGGAAGCAAGCATAGGGTGTCAATCTACACTTGACCGACTCTCGACTAATTCCTACAGAGGTCTCTACCCAATGTCTAAGCTACAACCTTCAGGAGTGCATAAGAAGAGGTTTCCTACAACGCTTTCTAGAGCCAAATACCCATCAAACGGTCTCGAAACGCCATAGAACTTGAAGGAGACCCTACTAACACCAATAGGTCGCTCTCCCTAAGGTCTATGAACCAAAATCCCAACCCTAAACACCTGGTGCAAAATCACGTAGGATGTTTGGCCGAAATTTGCAGGTCGTCGTTTTGAAAACTAAAGTGCCTAATGTGTATCTCTACTCAATGCGAACGCATGGATATGCTGCAATGCAACAATGGACAACGTATACTCACCGAATCACCAGATGAAGCTCGTAGGTTGAGCTCACAAAACCGGACCGTATGCGCGCAATGTAGGTATTGTCGCGTAGCTCTCATCGGGGGCAACAGGCTGCACTTCTCCGCACTCAATTCCGATCACCGGTGCGCGCGTAGCGTCAAGATGAAGCTCTCACTCTCTCTCGTACACAGTACACTCACTCACAGACTTCAAACTTTTTTTAAATGACAAAGGTTTTTCATTAAGGTCAAAAAGTGGTATAAATACCTTACAATCTCAAACCCTAATGTTCCAATTTTAACCATCTACTCAATCTAAATGTCAAAAATGGGATACAATCTGGAAACTTCTGTAAGCCCCAATATTTACAAAGGTGAAATGTCGGGTTTTCTCAATAAATGAGTAATTACAAAAAATAATAATCCACCGAGCAGTCATTTTCCGTAGGGTGTGTCTAGCTTCTAGCACGCTTATCATACATAATAGGGAAGAGGAAGAAGAAACATTCCATAGGAGAAAGAATTAGTTCCTCTCGTCACTCTTCTTGCTAGCATACATAATAGCATAGTAATGAAGATGGAGAAGATGGAAAGCTTAAGCATTGAAGCATGGCTCTTGGTTGGATTTGCATTCTATAGCCAAGAGTGTTGGTATAGGCTCTCAACTCTCTACTAGCTTGGAGAAGGAGATGGAGCTCATGCACTTTGGACTTCACACAATGAGAGTGTGTGAGAGTGTGTGTCGGAGAGTATACCCCTCAATACACTTTGCACTTCACACAATGAGAGTGTGTGTGGGAGAGTATACCCCTCAAGCAATCCCCTAGCTTGCTTTGATCGACCCCCCCTGTAGCTCATGCTTGAAGCTCATTGGACCCTTCTTGGCCCAGCCAATCACAAGCAAGAGGCATATCAAGCAACAAGGGTAGCATTGGAACAAGTGTCCCTCTTTCTCCTTTGAGAGAGTGGACTTATAAATACTAAAACAATTAATTAAATTAATTAATTTATCATTGGACCCCTTGGGAGGCCAACCAATAGGCTTTAGGCACACCATGAGGGCAACATGAGGAGGAGCTTGATAAGTGTCCTTTTGCTTTCTTTGTTCCAAGCTTGCCTTGTGTGAGGGTGTGTGTGTTCTCTCTCATCCCCCTAGATTTAGGGCTGGCCCCCTCTCTTGTAGGGATGTGATATGACGTTTTGGACACCTTACCCCCAATCACCTTAGTGAGCAAGCATAACAAAGCACCTCAAGCCTGGGTAGTGTTCACACAAGCACCTCAGGCTCCCTAGTCGGCAAGCACGACAAGCACCTCAAGCATCTTAGTCATCAAGAACGACAAGCACATCAAGCACCTCAAGAACCTTAGTCATCAAGCACGACAAGCACCTCAAGCACCTTAGTCATCAAGCACGACAAGCACCTCAAGCTTGGGCCGGGTTCCCACCTCAAGCTCATCCCTAGCTTACCTAAGGTCAAAGGACTTTTTAACACTAACTTTTGGAGGTCTTTAATGAAGCTAACCCTACGGTATTTAAGCTCCATTGGTTAGCTTTGCTCTTTGACAGACCATCTCTCATTTAGGCCCCTTTACCATTGGCCTCGTGTTGAGATAGATCATTAAGCACATGTCTACATCCTAACCCTTGTTCCCATTTATTTTCCCACATTAAATGATCAGTTTAATATGAGAAAACCATTTGGGTTGGTTAGATATTATATTTTATGAAAAAATTAAAAACATAGCCCAACATAAACCCAAACAAAAAAAAAACTGAACATAATTGGAAGTTTAAGCAAGCTAGGTACTTTAAATGGGCTTTATGGGAGCATTTCATAGAATTTTTCATGTAGTTGGGCTGATTAATGGCATAAACCTAAACAAGTATAACCTTGCTACTTTGAATAGGCTATTGGTGATATGTTATGGCTAAGTAATGGTTTCCCTATAGGCCGCAAGCATGCCTTGCAAGCTGGAAATTTAATGTGCATGTTGCCATTATGTATGTATGTATATGCATGTACTTATCCAAATTTTTTTGTGGTTTGAAGAGGTTTTAATTCTCTCTCTCTCTCTCTCTCTCTCTCTCTCTCTCTCTCTCTCTCTCTCTCTCTCTCTCCCCCCTAGATCCTAGCTCTCACCGCTCTCCTCTATGCCTCCCCCTAGGCGAGGGACTACCCTATGGGGGGGCGTCAACATAGCCCTTCCCCGTCCTCGCCAGTCGAATGTCCAACTCCACAGCTTGCCATTGCACAGCTTCCACGCTTGCGACTGCACAACTTCCACAGCTCACGACTACAGACCTCTGACGCCACTATCGGGTGCTCGCAACTGCCCATGACTGTCCAACTCCATAGCTCGCCACTACAAACCTCTGCCCGCCACTGTCAAGTGCAAGATTTCAAAGAAACAGAAACATAAACAAACTCGAATAATTCTTTTGAGCACAGGAGGTGGGTTTTTTCGAGCATATTTTGAGCAACCATGGCTACTCAAGCCTCATCCCGAGGCAAGCGCACCTTTGCCGGGGTCATGAAAACACCCCCTGTTAGCAGTAAGCTAACACGGACACCATTTTTCAGAGTTCTCTTTGTAAAACATTTATTATTTTGATAAATCGGGAATATTGTAACTCCTACATTTTCGGATAAACTATGTACTTAATGAGCCGGGGCTACAAGCTTCCAGATTGTATTAGCCAGTCATCACCCAGCTTTGGTAGAACTCCAGATTATTAGTTTTGACCACCCAAAAACCTTGGCTAAAGTATAAAAGCCAATTTTTGTAAGTTTTTGGATAAGAAATACACAGCGTGAGCTAATGACGCTCACTTCTCTCCTTCTCGCGCTTCTTACTCCCTCTCCGGTTGTCAAATTACAATTGCATTTGTTGCAATATTGCAACCGCAGGTAAGAGCTCTACATATTGACGTAGGCCATTCACAGTATTTCGTAGCTTTTGGCATCGCCGACCCGTGGCCTAATTTCATCATAACTAGGAATTTATACTTTTAAATCAAAAGCTAAACATAGACGGGCTATTGGGGCATCATTGCTAATCATTTAGATGCATTCTCGGTTGAAAATGACTAGGTCAAAAATCCACTGCTGTTAATAATCACGATTTTGGAACTTGACCTAAAGTGAAGTTTGAGACCATAGGCATGTGTGTTTAGATCTTATAAACTTGTCCTAGAAGTTTCATTACATTTGTATGTCATTTGATGTTGTAACGGATGTGATTCGCTTGCCGATGAGCAATTGGCTTTTGGTGATTTGGCTTTTGGTGATTTCAGTCACTTGAGTGTAGCTTGAGTTAGATGCGAGTTGTTAGTTTTTTTCCAAGAGATTGACAACCTCCTGTAGCCTCTATGCACTAGTCGAGTCAGCTTCGTCCCATGGTTTGACAAATTAATCGTGGTTCTCGCTAATACTGCAATAAGATAGGATGGTGAGGTTAGACATGCATCCCACATTTGGCACCGCTGCTGCCGGGGATCGAAGAGACCTAAACTAGGAAAAAACACGAGCTTCTTGTGTAGTTGTCCTTTAACTTCCTCTACGTTCACCTAGAGTTCAAAACTTTCTTTTTAGAAATCGCATAGCTTAAGATTGTCGTCTTTTGTTGTGTAGAGGTAGCTTGGAAGTAATCGTACTTGCGGAGTGCCTTTAGGATTGTAGATTTAGATTAGGATTTGGAGAATGATTGGTAGATGAGACAAGTCTTAAGATCAAGACTCTGAAAAACATAAATAGCACAAGAAACAAGTGTTTGTGGACGCTTTCCACAATCCCATTGCATGAGAATCTAGGAGTAGGGTAAGTAGGATCTGAGGTGGATTTCAGAACATTGCTCTCTCTGAAAGAATCAAGTGTGAGTTGTTATTGGAAGTTGCAGAATTTCAAGTCTATGGCTAGAAATAGCTCGAAAAAGACTTGAATCCACTCAATCCGACTGAAGAGTAAGCCTAATAGTTGTCTGAACCAGTGGGTAAGCTCAAAGACACTTTGAAGTAAAAAATTTCAAGAGTTGGCCAAAACTCGGATTATTTACTTTTTCTTGACATTTTAGGCCAAATTAAGTTTTGACTTCATTCATAGGCTTAAAATACATCATATAAAAAATGTTCTTACGAAAATTGCAAAAAAGTGCTCATTTTAAGCCTAAAGTTAATAATCGCAATTATTAACTTTCTGCTCTAAACTGACCAAGGTTCATACCATTGACTCATTGCATGGTACAAACAACTTCTGCAAAGGCAAGAGATTTGGATCACTAAACTAGGAAAACCCTGGGTAAAAACTAAAGTTTTGTACTGACTTTTTGAATCTTGAGTATAAATTGGGGAAAAATTTATCCAAACTTGTTGAAATTTGATTCATAGGCTTATGTTGATGTGATAAACATGTGTACATGCTCAGTTGACCAAAACATTATGAACATTTTTCAGAAGTAAATAATTGCGATTCAACTTTTTTGACCAAGTCTACATACCACTAGTTTCACCATGTTGTAATAAGCCCACAAACCAAATTTGGTAAGATTTAGACCACTGGAGTGAAAATTGTGACTAAATTTGTAAAGTTAGTCTGCGGACAGATAATTGATGACCATTTGACCAAAAATTGTCCAAACTTGATGAAAATTGGCTAGTGACCTTAACTTAAGGTGCTTAACAGATCTGTGTCAAAGTTGGGGCAAAAACTTGCAAAAATATAGCTGGAGTAAATAATCGTAATTATTTACATCTACTTCAAAACTTGATGATTTTGCAAATTTGAGTATACCACAAGGTCAAGCACATCAAGTAGGCCTCACAAATCAACTTTGGTAAAATCTGGATCCCAAAAGTGAGACTTAATCCAGATTCTCGAAATCAGAGTCTGCGGACACCAAACAGTTAATAAACTTCATCACATTTTGTCCAAACTTGTTGAAACTTGTCCAAGGACTTTAACAAGTTGTATACTTGCCAAAACAATAAAAAAAGTACAAAAATTTGACAAAGGTAAATAATCGCGATTATTTACTTTTGTTATCCAGAGAAATCAAATTTGACTTTTGAACTTAGACAGTGATAGACCAACATAATATAAAGCTACACGGAAATTTTGGGTTCAATCGGATCAAAATTGATACATGTACACTTAGTTTTCAGGTTGCAGATCAAACCTTTGATTTTTGCTAAAGTCAAATTTGAAAGTCAAACTTTTACTCTCATAGCTCGAATTGAAGTGATACACAGAGACCAATCACGAGAATAGTAAACACTCTACTGTCTTTATAGAATAATAGCTAACTTGATCAACTTTGTATAGGAATCAGGTTGCAGATGAGGAATCCATGGCTTGACAAAAAGTTGCAATCAAGTGGAAATTGACGACAAGTCAATCCAAAGGTGAGTACTCTATCCAGGGCTTCATAAGTCTTTATGAACCTTAGATCTGGTCGTGTACTAGGAAATCAGGACATACTCAAAGAAACCTCTAGTAGAGTATCTATTGAAGAAAGCGTGAATCAAGGCAATTCCTTGCACACAATTCATGAAGAAGTATCAAACACTTTTTCAAATTCAACATCCGAAATGTCTTCTTACTCAACTCACTCGGAAACCGGAACAACAGTGCGCTATAAGCATATACTATCTTTTTACAAGACTAACCGTCATCGAGACCAGGTTTACTTGGACCCTAACGAGGAGTATGCTATTGGCATTGATGACCATGGTATTGAGTTCGAAGAAGTGGTTAGGACAACAAACAAGGAAAAATGTACATGGATCGAAACGGAACTCAGTATTTACAGGTCAAAAGCCCTGATGTGATAGACAAATGGGGGTTAGAAGTAAACACCATAATCCCAGATATGTTAGCAAAAGAAGGACCACCAAGTTTAGAATTCAAGGGATACGATCAAGTAGACTTGAAGCCGTAGAAACGGCTTAGTACGAATAATCCTAAGATCGGAGTTCATTGTTGGGAAGATAGAAATATAAAAGATCTTCTGTGGACTTCTCATGCCAAACCAGGACAATTAACGGCCATGAAGGTCATCTATATCTTCAAGATCAAAGATAAGGGATCAGCAAACCTACCAACCTACCTGTTTAGGGATTGTTATAACAACAACTTTGTTATGATGACTCCTGAGGAGGTAGAACAAACTAGATACCAAGGGTATTCCATTCGGGATTGGATATTGGAGCAAGGACCAGAAACAATTCCAAGGGATGAACACCGTGAGAGATCATCTGAGAGTAATGTGAAGAAACCAGAAACCACCTCATCACGTAGAAAACCGGGTGACACTAAGGCCAGTTCAGGGCTACATGAGTCACTATTTCCAACAGACTAGTTTGAAGGACTCAGAACAGGACCAAATCCCAGAAGACCTGGAGTTGAACCAAACAGACGCGTCAGACCAGCTGATTTTTAGAAATGGGTCAAAAAATACATTGGATCAGGGAATCCATATGAGAAAACTTAAGAGGAGAAGAATGGAAGAGACTGCACTGACGAAGCTTACGTACCTGAACCTTTTCAAAGAATTTATTTGAGCCATTTGAGTGGACTCAAATTTTAGAAACAATGGGTGTATGTGTGAATACGTCTATGCATACTCAACTTTGTAATGAGGATGGCTATGACATAATTCCCATCCAAATGATTTCAATCCTCAACATTGAAAACAAAGATGAGGAACCCAAGGACTTAATGAAAGCTCGGCAAGTCTTTTCAGACCTCTATTATGATGCAACTGATGAGTTAGATAAACACTCAACTACCTCAGAAGATTCGGGGTCAGAAAAAGAGCATACAAGAGCTAAGTTACTTTTTAAAGGAGGGGAGGAAAAGTTTTTTGACTTTCCAAACCAGAAATCAAGAAGACAAAAATGGTATAGACGAAAGAGAGACACCAAAATTGTGAAAACATGACCTATGCCATCAGTCTCCAGTAAAACACAATTTTTGATGCAGATAGATGCTAATGATTATGTCAAGGACAAAATAACTGGCAGATATCCTTCAAACCAAAACTCAGAAATGTCTCAAACATTGACAAAAACAAGGAAGGGTACTCAAGAAAAATCACAGGATAAGAAACCACTCATGACCAGAGTTGAGTGAAAAAACAAATATCAAGAGTTGAAAAAAGCTCTAAAGGAGATATACACAACCGAAATGGAAACCACGGAAGAGGATGGTAAGGATGTAATGCATGTCCCATCCCATTACAAAAAGTATACCTCCAAGATCAAAAAATCATAGTTGAACAACCTGTTAGGGAACTACAAAAACAAGGCGAATCTTACGAAGGGCCTGAAAACGCTAAAAGGGTAGACTTGGTTGAACCAAGAGAAGAGCCTAGACCTGCTTACATTGCGAATGACCTAACAGACGAAGAAGAAAAGCTTTTGCTGAGCTTGTTAAAGGAATACCGAGATATCTTCGCTTGGTCTTACAAGGATCTCAAGGGTGTTGATCCAAAAATCTGTCAATATACTATACCCATGAGAGATGACGCGAAACCAAGTAGACAGAGACCATACACGTATAACAAAACATTTGCCAGGAAGATTAAAGAAGATATTGAAAAAATAAAGGAAGTCAAATTCATTTACGAAATTGAACACACAGATTGGGTGTCTCCAATTGTGGTAGCACCCAAGAAGAATGGGAAATTACGAGTGTGTGTTAATCTCAAAAAGGTGAATGCAGCTACCACTAGAGACAACTTTCCTCTTCCGATAACTGAGCATGTTTAAAAACAAGTTGCAGGAAAAAGAAGCTTATAGCTTCTTAGACGGCTTTTTGGGATACAATCAAATTTTGGTTGACCCAAAAGATCAGCATAAAACTGCTTTTGCAACAGTATGGGGTATATTTGCCTATCGGGTTATGCCGTTTGGGTTAACTAATGCTCCAGCCACGTTTCAAAGGTTGATGAGCCATGCTTTCAGAGAATATCTTAGGAAATTCTTAGAAGTATATATGGATAATCTATGTGTACATTCATCAATCCAGGCTGATCATTTTGAACACCTCAAAAAGGTATTCGAAAAATATAGACTTCATAGAATTTGCTTAAATCTTGAAAAGTGCACATTCATGGGAAGACAAGGAAAACTTCTTGGACATATAGTGTCTAAAAATGGCATAGCTACTGATATTGAGAAGATTCATGTCATTGTTGATTTTCTTAGACCAAAAACAGTCAAGAAGGTACAAGCTTTCATGGGAAATTGTGGATATTATTATAATGTACCCAACATTTATCCATAAAAGTCATTTCAGTTATTTTGCAAAGTAATTGAGATTCTTAATGTTGTGAGTCATCATGAGTTTATCAGAGCAATCGGATTTAAATCAGGTTCAGAATCTATTTATTTATGATCTTTCTTTATGTGGAACAATAGGTTTATGTGGGAACCTAATCTATGTGTGAAGAAAAAGCTTAGAGATAGTATTTTTAAGAAAGAAAGAGAGGTGAGTCAAAATTAGGATACTTCTTTATTTCTCTCTCTCAAGATAGAATGAGAACTTGTAAGTATAGAGCTTTTTAAAAATCGTGCATAGAATTCACGAACGTCAAAAAAAAAATAAAAATTATAGAGCCCCGACGATGCGCGAGCTTTTCCTTCTCCTATTCCTGAAACCTCTCACTATTCTTAGCACCCCCTTAGGGCCTATATAAAGGACCCTTCTTCTCTCACTTTGAACACACATCTACAGAAGCGAAAGCTCTCTTGCAACGACACACCGGAGGAAGCCTCTCTCTCTTAACCTCTCACCTTCAAGCCATCTCCATCTCCAATCGTCGACGTGCCGTCTCCCGGTTTGTGAACTCTCTCTCTCTCTCTCTCTCTCTCTCTCTCTCTCTCTCTCTCTCTCTCTCTCTCTCTCTCTCTCTCTCTCTCTCTCTCTCTCTCCAACAACGCACTTTTCTTTTCTCTATTCCGAAGCTATGGCTTAGAAGTGTGTAACACGAAGTTCTAAGGACGCCCATGCCGTTGCACCACCAAGGAAGGTGGGAAGGAAGGTGTCTACTACGAACGTATCTCATGCGGAAGCATCAACCGAAGAAGAAATCGAAGCCATCCAACCTCCATCACAGGAGTTAGCCGCACGCGCTCCAAATCGGATAGGGCAAATTTATAATTCTACATTGCTATTCATGTTTGACCTGGGAAGCTAAGCATAGGAAACCCCTTAAAATGTCCGAGAAACGTGATTCTATCACAAGAAACAAGCATATTTTTTCATAGATTAGGGAAAGAACTATTTGATAAATTGTCACTGTTTGTTGAATTGTTATTGCTTAATAAATTGATATTGTTTGATAAGTGGATTTTGATTGATATAAAGAATTGGGTGATCATGTTTGAAGAACCATTTAAAGAGAAGAATTGTTGAAAGAATATCTTTTGTTCCTCGTGGGTAGCAAGATGATTCCGCGATTCCCGGAGATTAACACTAGAATGGTAACCTAACAGGACATAAGAGTGTCCTTTCAGGGTTTTGGAAAAAAATTCCAAAACCATAGTAGATCCACTCATTTTGAAAAATCCTTTCATGAGCTTATAGTTCAATAACTACTACATATGGAAAAAATGAGAAACTTGTAATTTTTCTCATCCCTTGGTCACTACAAGCCTCCAAAGTTGATGGACCAGTGCATTTTGTCCAAAACAACAATTTCTTACGGTTGATTGCATATAAATAAGAGTGGGGATTTTTGTAGGATATGAGATAAAATGCCCCGTTAACTTCAATGGGTTGGTGACCAAAACATATGGTTGCTTCTACCTCACTAAATTTTTTTTTGGGCAAAAAAAATAGGTACAAAAAAGTTGCATTTTTGCCATTCTGCGGACCTATCATCAAAGTTTCTATAGTCACACTCAATACATATACTATATACATGTTTTCTTAGTTCCCTTTGGGCCTTTGGATCCAAAAGGAGCCATGGAGCATGCCAAAAGGATAATGGATCTCTTACAATTGGAACCTTGGGGGCAATGATAAAGTGCTAAATACAGCAAACATGAAAAAAGTGGGTTTAGCATTATGACCTCTAGAAACCCATAGAAACTACTCAATATCTAGCCAAGTTTGTAGTCTATGATTAGATATGGTTACTACCTACAAAATACACACAATTGGCCTAAGAAACTAGCAATATTGAGAAAGTTATACTTGCTACTCTAAAATGTATCGTATTCTTCAACAATCAAAAAACTCAACCATCATCATATACTATGCTATATAGCATATTAGGTCCCCCAAAACTCAAGGAAGATTAGATTTATGTTATACATTACACTTACACAATCAAAATTGAATTTGGATATCAAGAAATCCACCAAAAAAATCATAAAAGTGCTAATTTTGGCCAAAAACCAGGATTATGCAATTCTTGTAAATTGGTCATAACTTTCAATTTTAACACTTAGCTCTCCCTACAAGCATCAAACATGTTGAAAACTATGATGGCCTAACCTCTAGCCATATAAACCTCACAAACATGAAGTTTAGAGTGGTATAGTTGCCAAAAATTGAATAAAAGCCAAAAATAGGACCCGTTTTTTCACACAGTTTAAGTTCAAAAATGTTGTGCACGAGTAAGGTTAATGGTGAGATTGATACTCCAAAAAAAAGGCTAAGTTTTTTTCAGCTCATAAGGCAAATTTGTGGATATATAGCACCTAGAAATTCATTTTCATACTCTTCAAATAATTCAAGCAAAATGGTCACTTAACAGGACACAAAAGTGTCCAAGGACATAAAAGTGTCATGTTACCATTCTAGTGTTAAGCTGAGGTTATTGGCTCTCTTTCGTTCCTCGCGGCGGTTAGCTGGATGCCTAGCGAGTAGCAGGATGCCTCGCAGGTAGCGGGATGCCTAGTGGTTAGCAAGATGTCTCGCGGTTAGCGAGATAGGAAGGTTGCGCAATTTACGGTTAGCGAATAAATCCTTTGCAAAGGCTCTATTGGTTAGACAGAGAAAGTCTACGGGTAACGGCAAACTCATAAGAAATTGGAAAAGTTATTTTGTTGAATAATAGAGCTATCTACATTAGGCCTTGTTTGAATTGTTTTGGTATTGTTTGAAGGGATGTATAAGAGAACCTGTGTTTAGAATTAATTAAGGAACATTGTTTGTATATGTACAACAGTGTGGTCAAAAGTGTGAGTGTGAGGTGGAAAGTGGAGGTTGGCTCAGGTTGCCAGTCAAGGATGGGTGGTCTCGATTAGTCGAGAAACTCTCCACTCCCTCTTATTAAGAGAAGTGAAATTAAAGACTCATTGTGCCAAGAGTCGAGATGGCCCAAATCTACGTGACATAAAATTACTAGTTAGTTTAGACTAAATCTCATATCATATTTATGGTTTATGGATGGTGGCCGTGCCTCTTAAATGTGGGGAAAAAGGCGTTGTTTATGGATTGTAAATATGTCAATGGGATTTCATCTTTATGTTAGGAAACAACTTTCATTAGAATCTTAGATTTATCGACCTGGCTTGTGGCGTATGACCCTTATAACCACATAACACGATGGATAGAGGACTTCCTCTCTTCTGTTGCGCGTATCTCTACTTTGTGGAAACAGAGTAGGGTGTCGTCAATGGAAAAGGAGAATAAAGAAAGGCCATCTATCAAGTCGTCCCAATCTTCTCAGGGTTGGGGACCTCAAAATTGGTATTAGAGCTTAGGTTAAAAAGATTTAATTGGCTACTTCAAACTTCCTCATGTGTATGGTTTTCTATATCCATTACCAAACTCGTAGAGATATTACGTTCTACTGATTGACGTGTATCATAGTTATGGTTGAAACTTCCATTAAGTTTTCTCATAGAAGGATCTTTTGTAGACCCCTATATGACATTTTGATGACTTTATGATTAGAAGATCGAGTTATTTTCTACAAAGAAATTGTTTAACTGGTTAAGTCATGTAAGTGAGTTTTTTGTGTAGATTGAATGAGCCATGACTGGTTAAGTCATGTGATTGGATGACCCATGACTGGTTAAGTCATATGATTGAGTTTTGACGGATTGGATAAGTCATTACTGGTTAAGTCATATGACTAAGTTTTGATGGATTGGTTAAGTTAAGATTGGTTAGATCATGAGATTGATTTTTAATGAATCGAATAAGTGAGGATTGATTAAGTTATACGATTGAGCTTTCAGTGGACTGGATAAGTCTAAGTTTGGAAATCACCCTTTTTGACATGTGGTCGCTAGCAATTAGAGTAGGAGTATCCTCACTTTTTCTCGAGATGAGGACATCTCAAATCCTTAAGTTGGGGGGATTGTAATGTACCCAAAATTTATCTATATAAGTCATTTCAGTTATTTTGCAAAGTAATTAAGATTCTCAATTTTGTGAATCATCATGAGTTTCTCATAGCAACCGGATTGAAATCGGGTTCAGAATCTATTTATTTATGATCCTTCTTTATGTGGAACAATAGGTTTATGTGGGAACCTAATCTATGTGTGAAGAAAAAGCTTAGAGATAGTATTTTTAAGAAAGAAAGCGAGGTGAGTCAAAATTAGGATACTTCTTTCTTTCTCTCTCTCAAGATAGAATGGGAACTTGTAAGTATAGAGCTTTTTAAAAATCGTGCATAGGATTCGCGAACATCAAAATAAAAAATAAAAAATTATAGAGCCGTGACGATGCGCGAGCTTTTCCTTCTCCTATTCTTGAAACCTCTAAGTATTCTTAGCACACCCCTAAGGCCTATATAAAGGACCCTTCTTCTCTCACTTTGAACACACATCTATAGAAGCGGAAGCTCTCTTGCAACGACGCACCGGAGGAAGCCTTTCTCCCTTAACCTCTCACCTTCAAGCCATCTCCATCTCCAATCGTCGACGTGCCATCTCCCGGTTTGTGAACACACTATCTCTCTCTCTCTCTCTCTCTCTCTCTCTCTCTCTCTCTCTCTCTCTCTCTCTCTCTCTCTCTCTCTCTCTCTCTCTCTCCGGTGCGAGACAGGACGTTGGGGCACTGGCGAGGAGTGTCATCGACTTTGCACCTTATGCCCTTGTCAAGTGCGAGAGAGTGAGTACCACACATTACTTGAGTGCTCAGCTTTTGACCACATTAGGTCCTCTTTTCCCCATATATTCAGCCATGATCTCTCCCTACATACCTTCCTCTCCCAACCACGATGTGTACTCTCTATTGCGACGCTCATTTCAGCCATTTTTGAGCATCGAGAGTCACTTATGAACTCCACTCACACCACGTGACATGTTCATTTGGTCCCATAGGTCATATTTGACCTCTCGGGACGATAATAGAACTATCTCTCTCTCTCTCTCTCTCTCTCTCTCTCTCTCTCTCTCTCTCTCTCTCTCTCTCTCTCTCCAACAACACGCTTTTCTTTTCTCTATTCTGAAGCTATGGCTCTGAAGCGTGTAACACGAAGTTCTAAGGACGCCCATGCCGTTGCACCACCAAGGAAGGTGGGAAGGAAGGTGTCTACTCTGAACGTATCTCATGCGGAAGCATCAACCGAAGAAGAAGTCGAAGCCATCCAACCTCCAGCACAGGAGTTAGCCGCACGTGCTCCAAATCCGGTAAGACAAATTTATAATTTTTCATTGCTATTCATGTTTGACCTTGGAAGCTAAGCATAGGGAACCCCTTAAATTGTCTGAGAAACGTGATTCTATCACAAGAAACAAGCATATGTTTTCATAGATTAGTGAAAGAACTGTTTGATAAATTGTCACTGTTTGTTGAATTGTTATTGCTTAATAAATTGATATTGTTTGATAAGTGGATTCTGATTGATATGAAGAATTAGGTGATCATGTTTGAAGAAGCATTTAAAGAGAAGAATTGTTGAAAGAATATCTTTTGTTCATCGCAGGTAGCGAGATGATTCTACGGTTAGCGGAGATTAAGCTGAGGTTATCGGCTCTCTTTTGTTCCTCGCGGTTAGCGGGATGCCTCGCGGGTAGTGGGATGCCTCGCAGATAGAAATATGCTTCGCGATTAGTGGGATGCCTCGCGGGTAGGAGGATGCCTAGCGGCTAGCAAGATACCTTACGGTTAGCGAGATGGGAAAGTTGCTCAATTTGCAGTTAGCGAATAAATCCTTTGCAAAGGCTCTATTGGTTAGACACAGAAAGTCCGCGGGTAGCGGCAAACTCATAAGAAATTGGAAAAGTTATTTTGTTGAATAATAGAGCTATCTTCATTAGGCCTTGTTTGAATTGTTTTGGTATTGTTTGAAGGGCTGCATAAAAGAACCTGTGTTTTGAATTAATTAAGGAACACTGTTTGTACATGTAAAACAGTGTGGTAAAAAGTGTGAGTGTGGGGTGGAAAGTGGGGGCTAGCTCAAGTTGCCAGTCAAGGATGGGTGGTCTCGATTAGTCGATAAACTCTCCACTCCCTCTTATTAAGAGAAGTGAAATTAGAAACTCATTGTGCCAAGAGTCGAGATGGCCCAAATCTACGTGACATAAAATTACTAGTTAGTTTAAACTAAGTCTCATATCATATTTATGGTTTATGGATGGCGGGCATGCCTCTTAAACGTGGGGAAAAAGACGTTGTTTATGGATTGTAAATATGTCAATGGGATTTCATCTTTATGTTAGGAAACAAATTCATTTGAATCTTAGATTTATCGATCTTGCTTGTGACATATGACCCTTATAACCACATAAACGATGGATAGAGGACTTCCTCTCTTCTGTTGCTCATATCTATACTTTGTGGAAACAGAGTAGGGTGTCGTCAATGGAAAAGGAGAATAAAGTAAGGCCATTTATCAAGTCGCCCCAATCTTCTCGGGGTTGGGGACCTCATAATTACCGACGGTTCATCTACATGTACGCTATAATTGCAAAACCCATGTATAGCTTGATTATGCACTTTGAATGGACAGAGGCATGTGAAGAATCCTTCATGAAGCTTAAGCAAGCTCTCACCTCAGCTCCAATATTGAAAGCACCAGATTGGGATAAGGTATTCCATGTACATGTAGATGCTTCTAATTTTGCTATCGGTTGTATACTAGCTCAATGAGGAGTTGGGAATATTATCTTTCCTATTTCTTATGCTAGCCGACAATTGAACATGGCAGAAAATAATTACACCACCACTGAAAGAGAACAATTAGGAATGATCTATGCCATTAAAAAGTATAGACATTACCTATTAGCCAACAAGTTTGTGTTCTTTGTGGACCACCAAGCTTTGTTGTATTTGGTCAACAAGCCATGCAACACATGGAGAATAGTGAGATGGTTCATCATTCTTCTCGAACTTTGATTTCATTGTGCTTGTAAACAAAGGCACTACACATCAACGAGCAGATCATTTGTCAAGGATTGTTTCAGGGGAATCACCTAAAGGGGTAGACGATGATCTACCAGATACATATTTGTTCTCCATAGAAATGATACCTAGATGGTCTGAACACATTGTGTCATTAATTACAATAGCTCAAGTGGATTCACAAACACCACTTCCCATCACAATCGGATTAATCCAGCAATTGGCTATGTATCAATTACTAGCTGGAAGGCTATACAAAAGAAATCGAGACGAGATATTGCTCTTATGCATTAACCCTGAAGAAAAAGAACAGTACCTAAGTCAAGCACATGTTACTATAGTAGGACTTCACTTTGCGAAAGACCAAACTATGCAACGAATCTTGAGACTTGGAGTATTTTGGCCGACTATAAAGAGAGATATTCGATCCTTTGTAAAGGATTGTCCTCAATGTCAAAAATAAACACCCATACCTCATATAACATTGTTTTAAATGTCACTTGTTCCTAAGTGGAGTAATTATCTGGTTACTTACTTATCGAGCCGAACATTTCCTGAGGATATGAGTAAACGTCGTCAAAGAGAAATTGAAACTGAAGCAATAGACTATGCTCTTCTTCGGAACCAATTGTATCGGAGAGGTAAAGATCAACATTTGCTGGATTAGCTGGAGGTCACTTTTCTAGTGAGACCACCGCAAGAGCAATCTTGATGGTAGGCATATGGTGGACAACACCTTTTGCAGATGACAAAGAATATGTTCGAAGATGTGATGCTTGTCAACGAGCAAAAATGCCAACACGAGTAGATAGCATGCCTTTAAGACCAATGATGGGGGCTAGAGCTTTCGCAAAATGGGGTATAGATTTTGTTGGACCAATACAGCCACCTACTTATAGAACCCAAGCTCAATATATCATTGTAGCTACGGACTATTTGACCAAATGGGCCGAGGCTAAAGCAACTCAAAATAATGATTCCAAAACCACTGCTGCATTCTTATATGAGTATGTATTCACTAGATATGGACTACCAATAGAGATTGTCAGTGATTGGGGAACTCATTTCCTCAACGAGGTAATAGAGTATGTACTTAATGAGTTTATGGTCATCCATAACAAATCAGCTCCCTATCACGCACAAGCAAGCAGACAAGCTGAGCATATGAATAAAATTCTTAGCTCGGTGCTGACTAAAGTTGTTAGTTCAGGAAGGACAAACTGGGAAATGAATCTCCATGCTGCTCTATGGGCTTATCGAGTTTCATTCAAAATAGCTCTAAATGCTACACCCTTTAACCTTGTTTATGGTCTTGATGCCATACTGCCAATAGAATTTCTATTGCTGACATTAAGGGTAGCACAAAATCTTGAGTAGACTGGACATGAATTGTCAGAAAGACTCGAAGATTTGGAATAGCTAAACGAGCAAAGGCTAACTACTGTAGCTCATATCTATGCACAAAAGTAGAAACAAAAATATTTTTTTGATTCTCACTTAATCACAAAGATCTTCAAGAAAGGGGACTTAGTTCTAGTCTATTCCCTTAAGAAACACATTCCCAAGTTTAAGAAAAAGGAAAATGGACCATTTATCATTAAAGATGTATCTCCAAGTGGAGCAGTAAAATTGTCCACCTTAGATGGTGAACCAATGGCTAATTGGATTAGTGGATGTCGTTTAAAGAAATACAATTTTCCATTAACCAATGAATTGCTAGAAAGAGTGCATGCAGCCAAACAAAGGAAGATCAAACGACAGGAGGTTATTGATGAAGCCCAAGAGGAAGCTCGGCTTTGGGTACTCAAGTGGAAAGCTGCTCTCAAGAATCAACAGATACCGATTCCCATCAACACTTTAGAAATAGACGAGCGACATTGGGAATTACCTAAAGACGCAGTTTCAACAGATGATGATTGGTTAGATGGAATGGACCTGCGCATCAAAGTACATCTCAACAATCATAGCACCAATGCTTTGGTCGACACAGGAGCTAGAGTAAATGCAGTCAGTTATTCCACATACAAGAAGGTCACAAGTCAAGCATTGACGGCAGGAATAGCGACAATCAAAGGATGCAACAAGAACCCAACTCAAACATTGGGAATAATCAACTTGAACGTGATGGTACATAGATGTTCATGTCCTCATCAGTTTGTATGCTTGCCAAGTCAAACATCGACGGCAAGAATAGCGACAATCAAAGGATGCAACAAGAACCCAACTCCAACATTGGGAATAATCAACTTGAACGTGATGGTACATAGATGTTCATGTCCTCATCAGTTTGTATGCTTGCCAGATGAACACATGAATGATACGATGATTCTTGGAATTCCCTGGATGCGTACATACAAAGCAGTACCAGATTGAGATACGAATCAGCTAAAGCTATCACCTAAAGGAGGGCAACTCATTGTTCCAATTGCACCAAGCAAAGAAGAATGGAAAAGAAGTAATCAACAAACCAATCCACAAAGTCAATCTTCTCCATCCCCTCGACAATCAAATGCTATATATAGCATGCAAGGAGTCAGGCAAATTTGGGTACCAAAACCACAGCTTAAGGATAAACCGATTCAGATCTAGGTGCCTAAAACTTCACCGATGAAACAAAAGAAGGTTCCAAGGGTTCGAACATAGAGACGAGCATTTCAAAGCAAGGAACCTAACATGGAAAAGGTTTGGAAGAAAAAGGAGCACTTATCTTCTCCACAACCCACAAAAACAATCAAGAAATGGCGAGTTAAGTCTCAACAGACTCACCACACCATTCAGCACTGAGTGTAAATAGTGTATATACTATCAGAAAATCATAAAAAATAGTCATTTTTTGGGTATTTTTCATCAATTGTGTTGATAGTGAGGCTTAAAAAGAGAGAAATCCATAAAAAAACAATAAATTTGTGTTTCTCAATGGATTTTCTTAATTATTGGATTTTTACTTTACTTTCTTAGAGCATTTTGCTATTTTCTTTGGTTTTTTCAAATAAACAGGTCAAAAATTAATAATAAATATCAGGGAAGCTCAAATGGAAAAATGGAATACACGATGGTGATAAAAAAGACAAGCCGGACAAGCACAAAAAAATTCAATGAAATCAGAAGATGGAAGCGGGAAGCCTAAATTAGGCGGACATGCCTACTTTTGCAAAATTCTTGCAGAATGAGCTACGGGAACCCGATCAGGGAAATTTTTGAGTCTAACATAGATTTCACGGCCTAGTAGGACTAACGGGGGAATCTGGGGAAAATTGGTTCGGGAAGCCCGGGTATAGATATCCAAGGTAGGCTAAAACCACCTCATTTCCACTTGGAGCCTTTGGAGAAAGAGATTTCGGCCTCTTTTTGCGCGCTACTTTTTCGTAGCCCACAGTTGACCATTTTCAGTGCCGTCTCACACGAGACATGAGGGGTAAGTTCTTTACTTGACAATGATCCATTGTGTACGGCCGGTAGCTAGTCTAAAGCCCTAGAAAAAACCCTAGAAATCAAGTAGTGCACGAAGACCTACAACCTAAAACTGACCATAGCGACTTGCCAGCTTGACCAAATTGGATGGGATTTGAACCATAGCATGCCCTAACATAATAGAACCTTTCTATACCATCAAATGACCATTTAGCAGGGGTCGAGGGGGTTCCCAGTAGAAAAGTTAGGTTTTTGGCAAATGCAAAAATTCCGATCTGACTCCACAGATGGCTTGCTTATGAGGTCCATATACAATGTATATAATTGGTTTGGTAAATTCCTTCAAGCAAAGCCCTCGAAAAGCAGAAAACGGCTCGAAGGTCACAAAGCGTCAAATTCGACATACGAGGTCAAACTGACTCCAAATGAGCCAGAATTGGACAGGCTGCTTCACGACTATGTTGCGGACAAGTCCAAAGCCTCAAAGTTGACTGACCAACCCAACAGACCGAGTAGTCACAAAAAACGGTGATTTCAAAATCAACAGAACACAGAGTGATGCCGGCATGACCAAACTTGACCAAATTCAATTTAGGACTTGTATTAGGTGTATGAAAGATGTCTAGGTCAAAAATTTTAGGTTTCGCAAAGTTTTTGTCACTGTTGTAAATAATCGCGATTATTTACTTTTGCATCAGTTTTGCTTGGAAATTGTCAAATCACCTCACCTATCATGTGTATACACCTATTATATGCCAAAAATCAAGAATGAGCCAAATGACCACCCATTACTTGTAAACTTACCAAAAAATGCAAAGAAGTCTTTGCAAGCCAAAACTTGGGTTATGGACTACATTTTTTGATCCAAATCACTTCATATCTCATACCCAAGGTCCATACAATGCCTAAAACCAATTTGTACAAAAAAAATGTCAATTTTGGAAGAAAAGTTAATAATTGTGAAACTTGGGTTATGGACTACATTTTTTGATCCAAATCACTTCATATCTCATACCCAAGGTCCATACAATGCCTAGAGCCAATTTGTACAAAAAAAATGTCAATTTTGGAAGAAAAGTTAATTATCACAATTATTTACTTTCTGGTCAAAATTGGGGAATTTGGATATTTTGTCATCATACATCCAAAGTACATGATGTGTTAAGCCCACTAGCCAATTTTGAATCAATTTGGAGTTCAAAATCTCAAACTTCCATTATATTTACTGTTTCAGAGACCTAAAGCCAAAATCTGGTACCATTTTCATCATGTGTATCCAAATGAGCCATATTTCACTCAGAGCATGTGTTTGGTATATACTTCAAGCCTATAAAGCCAAGTTTTCAAAAAGTTGAAAATTTTGCTTAGCTGTAAATAATCACAATTATTTACTTTGGTTGAAAATTTTTATTTTGACCATATAGTTTTGTTCCTTGCATGTTTTTATGCATATTTGCTTGTTAAAAAATTGATTTGAAGAAAATTGGACCAAATTGTCAGCATTTCAGCCTAAAGGACATTTCGTAGATAATTCCAACAAATCTGCTAACTTTGCACTCTATTCACTGAACAGGAGCCATGCAAGCAGAAGAGAGGGCCAAGAAGAAGCTAAACCAAAAAGAGAAACTACAAGAACTATCCGCGTATCAACTAGACCCCGAGTCAGTCAAAGCAGCAAAGGCATCCTACCTTTCTAGAGAACAGTTAGAAGAGCACCACACTACGGTCTTCACTAGCAGGTTCAAGAGTGAAGAGGGGCATCAGGTGGAGTTGTAACTCCTGCCCAAATAAGTCTATGATGTAGCTGCCAAGCCAGAGACAAAAGAGGCTAACCGTAGGTTGGGGCTCAGGCATTTCTACGAACAAGAGCCTTGCGGAGTGGACTTTCAGAAAGCTTACGAGCTTCTATCCACCATCAAAGAAGACGGAACCGCACAAATATTAGACACCCAAGGAAACAAGGTCAAAGTAGTGGTCGCAAAAGATATAGTGGCAGAGGCACTCAAACTGTCCACTGAAGGAATGACCATGCGGGCAAGGGACAGGAAAACCGCAGGCACATTTACCAAAGAGACAGTCGTGGCTACATTCGTCGATCTTATCCATAAACAGGTGGAAGAGCCAGCCCATTTGTACCACCAACACTTCTATTTTCTGGCAAAAAGGCCACCAAGGTACACTACACCAAATCACGTTGTGGCCACCACATTCACTCAGGTTCTCAAGTCAACAACAAGGCAACCAGTGGACCAAGTGCAGTATGTCTTGACAACCTTGAAGGGCACCAAGAAGGAAGGCAAAATCACGTATTGGGGTGCGCCAGAGGTCTTGACTAGAATAGCATATCATGCCATCGGCATGGCTGACAACCTACCGCCTACCCCTAATCAGAATACATGGATATTGGCAACACAACCCTCTCCACGAGCTACAATGTCGGGTAAAAGATCATATAAATCTGATGATGAGTCAGCTGATAGCTCGTCGGAACGGTACAGAAGAGCGAGAGCTTTGACAAGGAAGAAAAGAGAGCTCGAAGAGAAGAGATGAAAAGGAAAGCTGTGGCCGCACACCTAGAGAGCCAGCTCAAAAACAAGCGCGCTTTGAAAGAGAGAAACAGGTGTACCAGCACAGTAGGCAAGCACAAAGGAAGGATCCAGAAAAATCGGTACCTGCAGGACTTAAAGGCCCTCGAACAAAGCATCATACAAGAAAAGAGGCGGATGATCCAACGGAGCATTTAGAAAGAATGTACCAAGAGGTTGAAGCTCTAAAGCTGAAGGAGGCAGAAGAAGCTGCAAACAAAGCCAAGGAAGCGGAAGACCAAAGGCAAGCCGAGGAAACGGCTAGCCAAGACCAAAGTCATGGATCTCCCCGACCCATCTCACCGCATACAAAACAACAAGACCATCCCATGCCTAGCCCACCACCATCACCTGCAGGAAAAGACACCAATGAAGAAGCAGAGCCTGAGAAAGAGAAAGATTTTGAGTCCACCCAACAAACAGAATCTGCACAAGAGGTTGACCACCCCGACGGACAAAAAGAAAAAGTAGCCGTGCTGGAACAGGAGAAGGCAACAGAAGATACTTAAAAGCCAGAAGAGGAAAAGGCAAGTAGATCTGAACAAGAGACAGATAAAGAAGCACATGCAGAAAAAGAGTCTACCACTGCACATGAGACAGAACCTGAGCTAGAGAAGGAAGAAAGGCCGACACTTGAAGAGACAGTAAGGGTTGAGACAACACCCTCTACTTCTACTCAACCAAAAACTGTCGAGGCATCAAAGCCTCAGGATGGCCAAGAAGAAGACCGACCATCTACCTTCACACAAGAACCACCAGCAGTTACGATGCAGCAAGAAGCAACACATGAGGCTGCAGGTACATCTCAGTTGGCACAACAGGAGGAGTGGTAATCAAACGACGAGGTAATAGTCCAAGTAAATGAATATGCACATCAGATGCAGGAAATGACGAAGAGACTCCGTTCAGCAGCATTAAACCACAGCACAAAGACCAACGAACTTGAAATGGTAATCGACGCTCTCCAAGAAGAGCTAGAAGACAGGATGACTATCATCACTGATCTCCAAAGGTAGGTGCAAGAGCTGAAGGCATAAGCGGAACAGCATCAATTAGCTAGAGATAGGCAACAAAAAGAAATGGAGGAGTTAGGTGATCTACTCACCAAATTATCTGATGCCTGCAAAGTAAAAGACGAGAAGCTGACAGAAGTTACAAATGAACTTCTTACGACCTCTCTGTCAGCTCAGAAAATTAAGGTGCCATGAGATGTTGCCAATGCTTCTCTGCAATATTGTGAACAGAGGATCAATGATCATGCCATTTTCTTACGGCAAATCAGAGAAAACCTAGCCGTGGCCTCGATCAAAGGAACTGATGAAGTGTACAAGACACTTGAAAAGAAAAACAAAGACTTAGAATTGGAATTAAAACTAGAACAATCACAGCGCAGGGACCTGGCACTGATGCGGGTTCAAAGAGAGGAGGAGCTTATAAAGGAGATAGCAAAGCTAAAGCGAATCAATCAACTCCTCAGAGATGGAAAACCAGACATGCAGGAAGAGGCACGCACTTCAGAGCCTCCACAGACAGACATACCCTCTGTCTCGTTTGTTGCATTTGAGACATGGTCCACAGCAGAGCCGAGTGGTGATGAGGATTTTCAGGTTCACATCATAGATGCAGACACAATGCCAATGATCCAGTTGTCAAAAGCTGAAGAAGACGCACTGAAGGAGAAGATCACCCTAGAGGTGGATGAGCAGTGGAAAGCCGCTATGGATTGGGAGTTGAGAGTTTTATACTCTGTCAACGTCACTTAACTCACTCCCAATCAGATCAACACTCAATGGCACCAACAATCCCTGTCGTACCCTCTCATCAAAGTAGAACTATTACAGGTGAAAGAAAGGTTGTACAAGGATATGCAAGAAAATGACGCAGATAAAGACCATCCAAAGTGGAGGTTAAACTCGCTGAACAAGAATCCGAGATACATGATTTTTGTTCACAAGAGCACCTGCAATCCTTCAAAGAGATCCAAACTTCTGTCATGTACCCAGAGTAAGGACATGGCAAGCGCATGAAGCACTGCAAAAGAAGAGGCCAACTTGGCTTGACTTCCCCAGGCTACCAGCTCCAGAGAGAGGCCAAGCAATGGAGGAAATGGTGAAAACCCTAACGGGCGCCATGTCTTTCTTCAAGAGTCTGTCAGATCTCTCATGTGCTATGTTATGTAAGATCTGCAGAATGCTGCTCACATGTATACAAGTTTTTAATGAGTCTGAGAAAATAGGAGCCCCATGGCTATCATTCTTGGAAGGAAACAAAGGCTTATGCTACAATCTGAGTGGGCAACCTTCAGAGGAGGTCCTTTACGGATTCTATGTCAGATGCATGTTCTTGCCATCGAATAATATGTTGGCCTTTGAAGAAGCTTTCTACATTGGATTCTTCACTTGGCGAACGAAGATATTTGCGCTGGTGATCAGCAACCTAACATCCAGGTTTGAAGGCTACTCACCAATGGAGCTGAGGAATCAAGTAACAATACAATTTCTGCAAGTGTTCGACAAAGAAGGAAGAATCAAATACCAGAAGGCACTGGACGCGCTTAAAGACCGCCTCGCTAGCCGTCAACCAGAAGACTATTTTAGCCCATAAAGCGGTGTCAAGGGACGACACAGGCGAGGAGGGGGAGAATGTTAGCAGCAAGCTAACACGGACACCATTTTTTGGAGTTCTCTTTGTAAAACATTTATTATTTTGATAAATTACAAATATTGTAACTCCTACTTTCTCAGATAAACAATGTAATTAATGAGCTGGGGCTACAAGCTTCCAATTTGTATCAGCTAGTCATCACCCAGCTTTGGTAGAACTCCAGATTATTAGTTTTGACCACCCAAAAACCTTGGCTAAGGTATAAAAGCCAATTTTTGTAAGTTTTTGGATAAGAAATACACAGTGTGAGCTAACGGCGCTCACTTCTCTCCTTCTCGTGCTTCCTACTCCCTCTTCGGTTGTCACATTGTGATTGCGTTTGTTGCATTGCAACCGCAGGTAAGAGCTCTACGCATTGACGTAAGCCATTCAAGTATTTCATAGCTTTTGACGTCACCGACCCGCGGCCTAATTTCATCATAACTAAGAATTTACACTTTCAAATCAAAAACTGAGCATAGGCGGGGTATTGGGGCATCATTGCTAAGCATTTAGATGCATTCTCGATCAAAAGCGACTAGATCAAAAATCCACTGCTGTTAATAATCGCGATTTTGGAACTTGACCTAAAGTGGGGTTTGAAACCATAGGCATGTGTGCTTAGGTCTTATAAACTTGTCCTAGAAGTTTCATTATGTTTGGATGTCATTTGATGCTGTAACGGATATGATTTTCTTGTCGATGAGCGATTGGCTTTTGGTGATTTCAGTCACTTGAGTGTAGCTTGAGTTAGATGCGAGTTGTTAATTGTTTTCTGAGAGATTGACAACCTCTTGTAGCCTCTATGCACTAGTCGAGTCAGCTTCGTCCCATGGTTTGAAAAATTGATTGTGGTTCTCGCTAATAATGCAATAAGATAGGATGGTAAGGTTAGACATGCGTCCCACACCCCCAAAGCTGGATAGCACCGTTCGCCTTCAAAATGAAGTTGAAAGGTTCTATAAGGAGAATGATGAGCTGAAATGGAGAGTCACTGCCATCGAGTCTCGGCTCACTACAGTGGAGAACGGCAAGACGGAAGAGATGGAACAAATGGACATCAAGTTCAACAAAACAAAGGTGGAACTAGAGGCCACCCTCACCAAGGCGGTCAAGAATCAAGTGCAAGAGGTCATCCTCCACAAGGTTGAAGACCATGTGGCGTCCATGCTACGTGAATGACAATGACAAGAGGATATCGCCCTCAATGTTTGCATGAGCGGGCTTCCAAGCGACTGAAAAGGGAAGGGGATCTCAAGTTTTATGAATCCCTTTCTCACATCCAAACAACCACCCACATGCTACATTGGGATCCAACAACAATCTCCTCCCTTACACACGAACATCGCACTAACCATGCAATTCTTACTTTCAAGACCAAGGTGGATCGAGTCAAACTTCTTGAGCAATCAAAGATTCTCAAGGACACTAAAATTTTGGTTTTCAGAGGACCTTACATCCACCCAACTCAAACAAAAGAAGCCATAACTAAAAAAGACGTGAGAATCACGCACGTTACAAAAATGGGCACTTTATCGAGGAGGTAAAGACATTATCAAGGAGTTTTGAACTCCCAAACCGGCTCCCCCCCACCCATCCTTAGGTTTTATTCATCTTATCTTTTCCTTTTTGTTCACCCCTAGTTGGACCCTTAGTCCTTAACTGAGATGTATCTGACAATCCCTTCAGCTAGAAGGAATCTATTGTATTGCTTTGTTTTCTGGTCCCATAGGTCATATCTGACCTCCGTGGATGATAATTCGATCTCTCTCTCTCTCTCTCTCTCTCTCTCTCTCTCTCTCTCTCTCTCTCTCTCTCTCTCTCTCTCTCTCTCTCTCTCTCTCTCTCTCTCTCTCTCTCTCTCTCTCTCTTGTAAACTCAATCACAACTATAAATACAAACATAAATGGCACCAAGATTGCCCGAATGATATCTTCTTCATTTCACACTTCATCGACAAGCTCCTTTCCCTATACAAACAAACATAGTCTCATAGGGTCTACCTTAGGTAATCTTCAATCTAATATAAATCAGAGCATTTTTGCAACCAAATGTAAACCCGAACACCCAAGCAAGAAAAGCTTAGAGAGTCGGCGAGCCAAACTTTTGTGCCCTTGGATATGGGCATAGTTTCCTTGCATGCAGCCACAATTGAGGGACCCATGCGCCACTTTGACCTACCATGCATAGTCTTCATGAATGGGGCACCCTCATCGGACTCATCGTCTTCAACAAGGTCCTCATTTCATTGCAACTCATTTTGCACTGACAACACCTTGTCCCCCCTTCCTTAGAGGACAGCATCCTAGTCCCGCCATTTTTGGCATGCCCAAAGCGCTAAGTCCATAGTGATGTGTTCCCTTTTTGTTAGTGAAAAATGGAAGTTTTTTTCTTAAAAGCACAATTTTTTCATTGGTTAGTAATCTGCTCATTACAAAGATAATAAATGCTCTCAAATCATGAAGTGGATCTTTTTAAATGGGGCACGGACATCCCCAACTGGGCTCTCATTAAGAGGAGTCTTCCGCTTTTCGAGATTCCTCCTCCTCACTTTCATGACATATCAAGGAGCAGAGCACCCCTTGAAACCTTAGGGCTACACTCTACTCCCTGTAGGTTCACGCTACATCCCTTGCCCCTAGCATTCCCCTGCATAGTGCTCCTGCCTCCCTTATCACGCTCATGGACAGATGGCCTCCCCATTGCTACGTGTGGTCTCTATGCCATCTATTCCTGCCCTTCCACTCAACCAATGCATTACAAAAATTCCTTCTCGACTCATCTGAGACAACCATTGCATAGGCCTCGGCGCCCCTTGCATGTTATGAATACACAAACCACACAATAGAGAGAGATTATGGCCAAAGTCATATTGCAAGTGCTCCCACTTTGCTACGAGAGAGAGAGAGAGAGAGAGAGAGAGAGAGAGAGAGAGAGAGAGAGAGAGAGAGAGAGAGAGAGAGAGAGAGAGAGAGAGAGAGAGAGAGAGAGAGAGAGAGAGAGAGAGAGAGAGAGGATATGATTGTTCCCCTCTCGTGCTGTATGGGGACTCTTGTCCCACCTCCTTGACTCAACCATAGCACCTACCTCGCGCCTTGCATGCTAGAGATGAATCCACAAACCACACAGCAGATAGAGCAATCTGATTTGGTAAGAATCTTTAAGCTTAGCTCATTGAGAGCTACTATGCAATGCAGGGATGGCCAAGGATCCAGTAATCTCCCCTTTCATCATATAAGCAGAGCAGCAACCACCAATGATGGGACTTTGAGTGCAATAGTGAACAAGTTCGTGCGCTCTGTTGATGTGCCTCTTGAAAATGCGACTCCACATCAACACGAATAGATGCTCTCTTGGTTGCATTACGATGTTTCAGATTCGATCGGCAAAATGGAAATGCCGACGTCGGGTGGTTGGCAAGGAATGTGAGTCTCATAAGAGAACAATAGCAACATGGGGCAAGCTGTGGAGCTCTACACGAACATATCAGTCAACCATTAATAGGCTACTTAAGGACCTCTCTTCTTAAGCAAGAAAAGAGAAACCAAACTCTCTGATACCAATGTAATGGAAATGGCCTGTGCACTTTGAGAATTGTGTAATTAAGAGAATTAGAGTGAGCATTTTTGTGAGATTACTTTGAGACCATAGTGGGTGAACTTAATTGCTGGTAGCAACATAAACGTAGTACTTAATTAACTTGGCATGAACAATACTTTTGCAAGAGAGAGAGAGAGTATTAGAGAACATGACAATAGTTGAGAACCGGATTTACTTGGAGCCGGTCCTCCCTCGAAAAGGCGTTTGTATTATAGATTCTCCCATCAAGAGAGACTTGATACAATACAATCTTTGTGTTCCTTGTGACCTAGGTGATGCAATGAAGATGGAAAGCTTCATGTATCGCAAGGATAAAATAAACTTTGCAAAAAGCATTAACTATCCCAAGGCCTCAAACACCTTCGAAGGTGGAGAGAGCTAGCGGGGAATGAGGGTAGGGAAGAGGAAGACATCCATAGGACAAAGAAATAGTTCCTCACTTATCATCACTCTTCTTGCTTAGCATAGCATAATATCATAGTAATGAAGATGAAGAAGATGGAAAGCTTAACACTAGAATGGTAACATGACACTTTTATGTCCTTGGACACTTTTGTGTCCTGTTAAGTGACCATTTTGCTTGAATTATTTGAAGAGTATGAAAATGAATTTCTAGGTGCTATATATCCACAAAGTTGCCTTATGAGCTGAAAAAAACTTAGCCTTTTTTTTGAGTATCGATCTCACCATTAACCTTACTCTTGCACAACATTTTTGAACCTAAACTGTGTGAAAAAACGGGTCGTGTTTTTGGCTTTTTTTCAATTTTTGGCAACTATACCACTCTAAACTTCATGTTTGTGAGGTTTAGATGGCTAGAGGTTAGGCCTTCATAGTTCTCAACATGTTTTGATGCTTGTAGGGAGAGCTAAGTGTTAAAATTGAAAGTTATGACCAATTTACAAGAATTGCATAATCCTGTTTTTTGGCCAAAATTAGCACTTTTATGATTTTTTTGGTGGCTTTCTTGATATCCAAATTCAATTTTGATTGTGTAAGTGTAATGTATAACATAAAGCTAATCTTCCTTGAGTTTTGGGGGACCTAATATGCTATATAGCATAGTATATGATGATGGTTGAGTTTTTTGATTGCTGAAGAATACGATACATTTTAGAGTAGCAAGTATAACTTTCTCAATATTGCTATTTTCTTAGGCCAATTGTGTGTATTTTGTAGGTAGTAACCATATCTAATCATAGACTACAAACTTGGCTAGATATTGAGTAGTTTCTATGGGTTTCTAGAGGTCATAATGCTAAACCCAGTTTTTTTATGTTTGCTGTATTTAGCACTTTATCATTGCCCCCAAGGTTCCAATTGTAAGAGATCCATTATCCTTTTGACATGCTCCATGGCTCCTTTTGAATCCAGAGGCCCAAAGGGAACTAAGAAAACATGTATATAGTATCTGTATCAAGCATGACTATAGAAACTTTGATGATAGATCCGCAGAATGGCAAAAATGCAACTTTTTTGTACCTATTTTTTTTGCCCAAAAAAACTTAGTGAGGTAAAAAAAAGCAACCATATTTTTTGGTCACCAACCCATTGAAGTTAAAGGGGCATTTTATCTCATGTCCTACAAAAATCTCCACTCTTATTTATATGCAATCGACCGTAAGAAATTGCTGTTTTGGGCAAAATGCACTGGTCCATCAACTTTGGAGGCTTGTAGTGACCAAGGGATGAGAAAATTTACAAGTTTCTCATTTTTTTTGTATGTAGTAGTTATTGAACTATAAGCTCATGAAAGGAATTTTCAAAATGAGTGGATCTACTATGGTTTTGGAATTTTTTCCCAAAATCTTGAAAGGACACTTTTATGTCCTGTTAGGTTACCATTCTAGTGTTAAGCATTGAAGCATGGCTCTTGGTTAGATTTGCATTCCATAGTCAAGAGTGTTGGTGTAGGCTCTCCACTTCTGAACAAGCTTGGAGAAGGAGATGGATCTCTTGCACTCTGCACTCCACACAATGAGAGAATGTGTGTGTGTGTGTGGGAGAGTATACCCCCTCTCAAGTTTGGTCCACCTCTCTCTCTCTCTCTCTCTCTCTCTCTCTCTCTCTCTCTCGTATTATTTAGTTATATCATTTGGACATGTGTCCTCTTTTTCCTCTTTTGAGAGAAAGAACCTCATGCTTAGCATAAATTCCCACAAACACTTAGCAAGCCGACAAGCACCTCATGCTTGGGTAGGATTCCCACCTCAAGGTGAGCCATTAGATGCTTTGATAGACTACCTCCTTTTGGACCCCTATTGAGATGTAACCATCTCTCCTCTTGGTCCCTTGCTGAGGTAGATCTAGAAGCATTGATTGCATATTTCTCTTTGGTAGACGGTCTCCTTTTGGACCCCTATTGAGATGCAACCATTTCTCCTTTTGGTCCCCTGTTGAGATAGGTCTAGAAGCACATATCTATATTCTAACTCTTGTTCCCCTTTTATCTTCCCATATTAAATGATCAATTTAATATGAGAAAATCATTTGGTAAAGTTAGATATTATATTTTATGACATTATCTCTCTCTTGAAATCATAGTCGTCCTTGACTATGAGGTAGAGAAGATAAAGCCTAGTCATTAGTCCATGTAATTTCTTAGCAGGTAGAGGATCCCTTTTAACCCTACAACATCATTCCAGAATGGATGACTAATCCATTTGGTGCTCGGGAGACTTAATTGTTGTAAGCATGTCTGCTCTTTAGTCCATATCATACTTCCAAAGTAGAGTGACAAGTTCTACTTGTTGGTGTTTGGGAGACGTCATCAACACAAATATAATCCTAAGCATGCATACTTCTTAAATTTTGTGCACAATAAAAGTAAGAGAATGAGTCTTGTAAGACAAAAACATTTTTCATTTAAAATGCATCTTCATTTGCTTACTCTAGTGTAGCATTATAAGCATTGACAAGGTTCATACTATCCTTAAGCTAGGTTCCTTGTATCCATCTAGCATCTTTAAAATGATAATTCTTAAACTTAACAAGATATCACTGGATAACTTATGGTTTCTTAGTACCTTGTCTTCGTGTTGAAGAATCGATTCGGGCTGCAACACCTCTTCTTGATCTTCGATCTCTGGTGGGTCCTCCATTATTGGTTCTTTTGATGGCTCTCCTTTGTAAGGCTTGAGTAGGCTCACATGGTTAGCATTATGAATGAGCCAATGGTTGGTCAACTTTAACTAATAAGCCATCTCATTGATTGCCTTCAGAGTTTGAAAAAAAAACCATAGTATCTTTTTGCTAGTTTAGCATAATACTCTTGGTGGCTCATAGAATTCTTGCTCGTAGTATGTCTTAGATGAGCCTTGAGAAACTCTAGCAAAACCCAATCATTTTTCTTAAAGGCTAAGGCTCTTCTATGCTTATTAGCAGCAACCCTTTTTGCCATTGCTTTGAGATGGATATAGCCTCTTTTAATCTTTGGAAAATATTCTTGTGAGTCTCGACTATATTCATCAGCAGCGAATATCTTCCCATGTACTTTAAGTAGTAAGGGACTTTTGGATCTTCCCTCTTTAACCTCAAAAGGTGCTTTCCCCGTAGAAGTATGTACAATGTCATTGTACACATACTCTACAAGAGGTAGGTACTTCTCTAATTGAAAACATTGATCTACTTACATGACATAGGCTTTTAGTAGATTCGAGAATCGTTAGATTAGTTATTTCACTTTGTTCATCCGTTTGTGGATGATAGGCCGAAAGAGAAATTTAATCTACTTCCTGGATTCTCAAAGAGACCCTTCCAAAAATTACTAGTCATTCTAGGATCTTTGTCCGACACTATGGATGTTGGTAAGCCATGATACGTGAAAATTTGAGATCTAAAGAGGGTTGCCGTCTGATGTGCCTTAATAGTCTTTTTGACAGGCATCGAGTGTGTTTTCTTGCTAAGCCTGTCGACTGAAACAATCCAAGTTGCTTTCCTTGATCAAATTTCAATTTTTGGTATACCACGCATTTTGAAACATACTCTTGTATGTTTACTTTTCATGGTATACCAACAAAAATACATTTCTACTCCTTGAAGAGTAGGATATGGAATCCCTCTTTGCCCTACATAAGGAGAAGCATGGGATTCATGTATGACTTTCTTATTGTATTGGTGAGTAACACATAGCCTATTGCTGTTTGGAAGATAACCATCCTTCAAGGTGAATGGTTCTTTTTTCTTCCCTAATACAAAGGCTGTAATTACATACTTAAAGTCTCGATTAGTAGCATACTCATCTATAAAAGATAGACATCACATTTACCCTTGGCCGTTGTGAAAGTGCATCGATCACTTGATTGTGCTTGCCAGCATTGTGAGTAAGATGAAATTTAGATTGCGAAAGAAAATTTGCCCACCTCATTTGTTTGTCGGAAAGCTTAGTTTGCATCATGAAGTTCTTGAGGCTTTGTGATCCATTCGTACGACGAATGGAGCCCCCAAGAGATAGTGCTTCCATGTGTCTAGGACATGTAGAATAGCTAAAAGATCTTTTTCATATATGTCCAAGACCCGTTCATCGGCATTGAGCCTTCGACTCTCATATGCTATGGCATGTCCTTCTTGAAGCAAAACTGCTCCAAGGCAATCCGACACAAGCATCATATTGGACCTCAAATGGCTTTGAGAGATCCGGAAGCATAAGGATTGGTTAGGAGGTAAGCTTCTCTTTGAGCTTGTCAAAAGCATTTTGTTCTTTAGCAGTCGATGAGTACTTAACGTTCTTCTTTGTTAAGTCATGCAATGGTCCTGCTATTTAGGAGAAATTTTTTATGAAGCGTCTATAGTATACACATATACTAATAAAGCTTCTTCGCTCATGTAGATTCCTTGGATTAGGCCATGCTTTTATTACCTCCAACTTTGATGGATCCATACTTTGATTAATGAAAAGATTATTCTCTCTCACAACTTGAAAGATTACCTAGAGGTGTCACTTGTACTCCTCAAGAGAATTTGAGTGGCCTGAAGATTTTTGTCCATTGTGAGTTTGAATGTGGCTGGAGCATTTGTCATGCCAAGACTTTATCAAATAGATCTTCTAGCCGTGGCATGGGAAAATCTTTCTTTTATAGTGATCCTATTTAGTGCTCTATAGTCGACACACATGTGATATCATGTGTCATCTTTCTTTTGCACTAAAAGTACTTGTGAACAGAATGGAGAGGAGCTAGGCCTCACCATCCCTTTTCTCACCAATTCATGCACTTGCCTTATGATCTCGTCTTGTTGAGCTTGTGAAACTCAATAAGGAGGTTTATTAGGCGGTGAGCTTCCTAGTAGAAGCTCTATTGCATGGTCATCATCCCGTTGTTTTGGAGGTAGCTCACTAGGGATGTCATCAATGAAAACATCTTGGAATCCATTTAGAAAATTAAATAGCTCTAATTCCTCTCGATTCCGTTTATTGTTACTTGTGAAAACATTATAATCATTTACAAATTCTCTAACAAAAATCATATACACAAAAATAGAGCTTTTCATTGACTTATCAAAAGCAAGCGTATTTACTAGGGATATGGTGTACTTCCCCAACTCGTTAGCATCTATGTACATGCTATTTTCCCTGTAGGTGAAATAGATTCTCCTTTCATGGAACTTCATGTTGGCAGCCATGCGGTTGAACCATGGTGCCCCTAGGATAACATCCTCATGTTGGAGAGGAGAGATAAAAAAAATTCTTCTTTGTCGACGTAGATTTGGACATGAAGCCTCAACTTCCCAATCAAGGGAGTAACAGAGGCTTGCTATCCCTTGAAAGCTATGTCAGCAGTTACAGTATCTCCCATCTCAAAAGCTTGAATGCCCAACTTAGTGGCCAACTCCATTGATATGAAGTTGTGAGTAGAGCCAGGGTCAAACAAGATGAAGGCATCATGTTCCCTTACCTTTCCTCAAGCATAGGAGAGATATGATCCTTTGTAATGAGCATCCTCTTTTGGAGCTTCGATGGTGGAAGCCCCAGGAGTCTCATTGCGAGCCATTTTCTTGGGGCAAGAATGATAGCCATGTCCTTGCTCCCCACACTTAAAACAATTATGGTCCTTGCAAAAAGCTTGAAGCTCTTCATGAGAGAGTTTGTTTTTACCTTTGTAAACTCCCTTCGCCTTGGACCTATTGTTGTTGTTGCTGTTGTCGTAGAAAGTGCCTTGGCAAGAATTTTGGGCAATGGTTTTTCCCTTTTCAGCATTTTTGTCTTTGTTTTCCATGGGTTTGACATTCCGTCTAGCCCCTTGTTGGAAATTGATGCGAGAAGCAACCATGGTGTGGTGGATTACTTCGGTGATAGAACCAAGACATTGGGAGTTGACATACTCGACCATTTCTTCAGGTAATCCCGCACAAAACTGTTGCTTTTACTCGGCGAAGTCTATCTGGAATATAATAGCATTGAGATGTAAATCCCAAAACTTGTCCACATATTTGTGAATAGACTCACGTGAGAGAAGCTTCTAACTGTGCCATTCAATCAGTACTTTGTCCTTTGCCTCGCTTGCAAGAAATTGCTTCATGATGGAAACTCATAGAGTTTTCCATGTCTTTAGGGCTTCATCGTTGCCACAAAGGCTAGCCCACCATTGACGAGCCGATTTTTGGAAGTGCATAGCTACATGGTGTAGCTTGGAGGACTCCGTGAAGTCCTCGTCTCCAAAGGCCACATCAAATTGCTGGATGAAGGCCAATACTTTGTCGGTGGCACTAAAGGTGCCATCATAGGTGAGAAAAGAGATACTCTTTCCTCCCTCTTTGAACTTCTTAAGCTTTTGTGATCTTCACCATGCAGGGTATGATTTGCAATGTCCTCCCCTCTTGTATTCTCTAGGAGAATAGCCATAGTTTTCGTCGGGAGAGGAGGAGGTGAAGAAGAAGGAGAAGAGGGTGACCTCTTTCTTGACCTTTTCTTCCTTTGTTTCTTCTCTTCCCTTTCGGAGTGATAAGGAGAAGGATTGTGTGTTGACTGTTTCCTCATGGGAGGAGTTGGCAATCGTCTAGACCGCCGTCTGCGTGCAACCACATCTTTAGAGGAACTTAGGGATTCATTACTTTCTTGTTCTTTGGATTCCTCCTCACGTATGGGAGAGAGTCTTCTTTTGGGGGTCTCATCATAGGCCTCCTAAGCTCTCTCTCCTCTTGGAGAGGAAGAGAAATAACGAAGTTGTTAACTTCGGCTTGCAAAGTAGGGTTGCCCATAGCTTGATGCAACCTATTAACAAGATAATTGATAAACATGGGGGCATCATGATTAGCACCTTCATGTGCAAAATCAAAGTTATCAATGTTCATTCTACTCTCTTGGTTATTGTCAGCCATGCTAATTATACTTGTGTGTTTACTTAGTGTATTCTTTGGCAATTCAAAACCTTAGTTGCTACTCCTCTTAGCCTTTGAAAATAAGCACTTAAGTATCTACACACACGACTCTAATTGGTAAATTATAAAGAGTAGTGGGGTGGGTCTAACATAGCAGAATTGCCGAGGGATAGCTCCTTTTGGACTTCTTATGGCTCAATAATGGTAAAGCTGTAGGCAAGTCTAAAAAGACCTCATTATTAAGACCAAAGCTCTCGAGGTGTGCACCATATCCCACATAGTGGGCTCAACAAAACCGATAATAGATTCCAGTCTCACTTATCCTAATATAATTAACAAAATCAACCATTAATAGGCTACTTAAGGACCTCTCTTCTTAAGCAAGAAAAGAGAAACCAAACGCTCTGATACCAATGTAATGGAAATGGCCTATGAACTTTGGGAATTGCGGAATTAAGAGAATTAGAATGAGCATTTTTGCGAGATTACTTTGACAACATAGTGGGTGAACTTAAGTGATGGTAGCAACATAGACATATTACTTAAATAACTTGGCATAAATAGAGAGAGAGAGAGAGAGAGAGAGAGAGAGTAAGAGAGAGAGAGAGAGATAGAGAGAGAGAGAGAGAGAGAGAGAGAGAGAGAGTATTAGAGAACATGACAATAGTTGAGGACCAGATTTACTTGGAGCCGGTCCTCCCTCCAAAAGACGTTTGTATTATAGATTCTCCCATCAAGAGAGACTTGATACAATACAATCTTTGTGTTCCTTGTGACCTAGGTGATGCAATGAAGATGGAAAGCTTCATGAATCACAAGAATAACATAAACTTTGCAAAAAAGAATTAACTATCCCAAAGCCTCAAACACCTTGGAAGGCCTTGGAAGGTGGAGAGATCTAGCGAGGAATGTTTTGTAGAGAAGAGGAAGAAGAATCATCCATAGGAAAAAGAAATAGTTCCTCACTTATCATCACTCTTCTTGCTTAGCATAGCATAATAGCATAGTAATGAAGATGAAGAAGATGACAAGCTTAAGCATTGAAGCATGGATCTTGGTTGGATTTGCATTCCATAGCCAAGAGTGTTGGTGTAGGCTCTCCACTTCTCAACAAGCTTGAAGAAGGAGATGGAGCTCTTGCACTTTGCACTCCACACAATGGGAGAACGTGTGTGTGTGTGTGTGGGAGAGTATACCCCCTCTCAAGTTTGGTCCACCCCCCTCTCTCTCTCTCTCTCTCTCTCTCTCTCTCGTATTATTTAATTATATCATTTGAACATGTGTCCTCTTTTTCCTCTTTAAAAGAAAGAAATTATTTATTTATTTTTATGCATCTAAATTCTCATTGGACCCCTTTAAAGTTTATCCAATATGATTCAAGCACATCATGAGAGTCACATGTGGAGGATTTCTTAACATGCGTCTTTTATGCTTCTTAAGTCATTTTGTTTGAATTGAACACTTCAAGCTCCTAGTCTTTCAAGCATGGAAACAGTTTATGCCTCTCGAGAGTTTATCATTTAATTGAACACTTTAAGAACCTTAGTTATTTAAGCATAAAAATAACCTCAAGCTTTGGGTAAGGTTCCCACAAACACTTAGCAAGCCGACAAGCACCCCATGCTTGGGTAGGATTCCCACCTCAAGGTCAGCCCTGACTTGCCTAAGGTCAAATGACTTTTTAACACTAACTTTTGGAGGTCTTTAATGAAACTAACCTTAAGGTCTTTTAAGCTCCATTAGATGCATGTTGCTCTTTGATAGATTACCTCCTTTTGGACCCCTATTGAAATGTAACCATCTCCCCTCTTGGTCCCTTTCTGAGGTAAATCTAGAAGCATTGATTGCACATTGCTCTTTGGTAGACCGTTTCCTTTTGGACCCCTATTGAGATGCAACCATTTCTCCTTTTGGTCCCCTGTTGAGATAGGTTTAGAAGCACATACCTATATCCTAACTCTTGTTCCCCTTTTATCTTCCCATATTAAATGATCAGTTTAATATGAGAAAATCATTTGGTAAAGTTAGATATTATATTTTATGCCATCACATGTCCCGATTGCCGAGTGTAAGGAGAGATAGAGCGAATAGATTTTCCATAATGACGTGCAGTGTAGGATCTCATCGATTATATAGACCCTCGACATTTGCCGTTGCTACCTGCATGCAGACATACCTGCGTTTCTCTCTCTGCCTGCCATCTCCTTGGGCCATCGCTGGGTGCTATTTCTTCTCACTGCTTGTCCCATCGCCCTTTAAGTTCTCAAGTCTCTCACAATGCAAGGAAGCTCTACCTGGCCCAACCTTGCCCTTGGCCTAGCCATGTCTTCATCACTATAGCCTCATTTATTTGATACACCATAGGGTAGTATCACGCAAGGTAGCAGGCAGACGAAGATCAGAGAGGGAGATAGTGAGAGCGAGAGATTGCCTCGCGACCTTCGAGCTCTCACTCCATGCCATGCTGCAGCACCCAGAGAGAAGTCCGTCTCCCCCCCCACCCCCCTCTCTCTCTCTCCCCCATTGCTTGGCAATGCTTCATCTCCCCATTAGTTGGTTGCATCCAGCCTGGCGTCGGCATTGTGAGGGAGCACGCCACAAAGATCTGTCCCTCTCTTTTCCTCCTCTCGCCGCCCTAACACATGCATGATGTAATATTAACCGAGACCCCTCCGCCCCCCCCCCCCCCGTTCTCTCTCTCTCTCTCTCTCTCTCTCTCTCTCTCTCTCAACCACGTGCCGGCTCCACCTTTCCTCCCCTCAAAGCAATGGCAAGATCACCCCTCTAATTTGTGGACATTCCTAGTATACCTTTCAAATTTCAAAAATTCCCAAAATACTCCCCATATTTTGTCATAAATTTCCTTCAAATTTTCCAAAATTCCCACAATACCCCTAGTGAGAGTAAATTTCTCCAAAAATAGAAATTTTAGTAGCTTTTCATAAGAAAAGTGATGCTCATTACAAGTTAAAGATATCTTTTGTGACTGTTAACACTTGGCCTTTTTGCTTAGATACACTTGTATTAGCAGGCCTTGTGATTTTATCCCTTGTTTAACTAGGTTTACATTTGATGTAAACCTTAGCCTTCTGCCTCCGGTCACGCTGGAACCTCGCAAAGCCCTTCCGATTTGGCGCTCCACTTCCGTGCCATCGAATGGCTTTTCAATCGACATGTGTCGAGGATTAATGTCCGACGTATCTACAAGCCAATCAGTGACGGAGCGCATACAGCCAGCCTCTACGCAAGTCTCATCAGGAGAAAGTGTTGTAGATAGACTCAATCGAACCACTAAAATGCAAGTGCCCGATGAGCAGGTCTGGGTTGCTGAGGAGAGTGTCTCGTCGAAGCTTCATAAGATCTTGCTGAGTAGAGAGAGATGGACATGCCTGCATGCGTGCAGACCCACCTCGAGTGGTACTGGGAAGTCCGTTCACTGGTTGCTACAATTAGAGAAAATTGCTCCTGATTGACTATGGGTTTCTCTGAGAAAAGAGCATGCAGAGCAACACGTTTTCAATTGCCTGCTTCTTTCCACCACACATTGATCCCTTCTTGGTGGTGTCGCGCTCACAAGAAATTACCTTCCAGTCCCAAGTCGTTGCATGCAGAATACTTACAAAAGGCCCTTGTGGATGGGAGTTTCTAGGAGTGCAAGCATATTCTCATCCCCTGAAACGTGCTAGCAGTACTGAATTTCCTTCATTAGAAGGCTTGTCATATATGCTGCAAGAAAATGTACAAGGGAAAGTCGACAATGGTGAGGCACTGCGTATGCATCTACTCCTATGCTTTTTGGGGCTGGAGGCAATGCTTGGAAATCACTTGGTGCCGATGTTCATCAAGTGTGGGAACTTGCCTCATGCCCAGCAAACCTTTTATAAGATTGCTGAGCCAAATTTGTACTCTTGGACTTCCCTCATTAACGGATATGTGGACGCCGCAGAATTCCAGCATGCTCTTGATTTGTTTCAAACGATGCAGGATCACGGTTTACATTCGGGCATAGTCACTCTCTTGGCTGTTGTCAAAGCTTGTGGTAGGCTGAAACTTTTAGACAGGGGCCGTGAAATACATATGGAAATCGCCAAGAGTGGATATTTAGATGATTCGTTCCTCAGTAGCACTGTGGTTGATATGTACGCAAGGAGTGGTTCATTAGGAGAAGCTCGAGCTGTTTTCTATAAGCTGTCTAATAGAGACACGATCACATGGAACACGTTAATTGCTGGATATGTTGACTTCGAACTTAGTTGTGAAGCATTGCTTTGCTTGCAAAAGATGGAGCAAGAAGGCACACATGCAGATGAATCTACATTTGTGTATGCTATTAAAGCGTGTACTAACTTCCGGGCCCTAGAGGAGGGTCAGAAATTCCATTTGAAAGTAATTGAAGAAGGTTTTGAGCGTGATCCGTATGTTGGCAATACTCTGGTGGACTTTTATGGAAAAGTTGGATTTCTCATTGAAGCTGAAGCCGTGTTTGATGACCTTCTTGTTCAAGATGTAGTTCCGTGGACTGCACTTATCGCAGCATATGCAGATTATGGATACAACAAAGAAGCACTTGAAAACTACAAAAGGATGCTTGAAGATAGTGTGTTTCCCAATGAGGTCACATACGCATGCATCTTGAGATCATGTAGCAATGCAGGAGATTTAGAAACTATACACTCAATTCATTCCATAATTACCAAAAATGGTCAGGAAGGAAACTGTCATTTAGAGAATATTCTGGTGGATGTATATGCGAGTTCTGGATGCTTCATAGAAGCACACAGCGTATTTAATTCACTTTTAACTCGTGATGTAGTCTCCTGGACTGCTTTGCTTGGAGGCTATGTAGAGTTTGGACTAGGTGAAGCTGCTCTGCATTACCTCGAGCAAATGTTTCTGGATGGAATTTCTCCAAATCCAGTCACATTAATTTGCAGCCTGAAAGCCTGTAACAGCAGCTTAGCAAGCGATATTGGCAAACAAGTACACATGGATATCTTGAAGATGGGATATGAATCAGACCTCACCGTTGGCAATGCTTTGGTTGACATGTATGCTAGGTGTGCCTCATTTGTTGAGGCATGGTGGGTCTTTGATACGCTGCCAGTTCGGAATGTCGTAACGTGGAACATTCTAATCACAGCCTGCACAGATTCTGAATTTGATGAAAAGGCAGCTCATTGCATAGAGCAAATGGCGCTTGAGGGGGTATTACCAAGTTCAATCACTTTATGTTGCACCTTGAAATGCTGTAGCAGAATAGGAGCCATTGAGAGAGGTCGTACCATACATATTCGGGCTGTTAAAGAGGGAATTGACGGAGATTATGCTGTTGGTAATGCCTTACTTAGCCTCTATGCCAAATGTGGGCTATTTTTAGATGCACGGAAAGTGCTGGATGAAATGGCCAATCGAGATGTAGTGGCTTGGACTACGTTAATTGGAGGCTATTCAGAACATGGGTTTGGCAAAGAAGCATTGATGTGCTTAGGAGAAATGCACCTTGAAAAGGTTTCCGCAAATTCCATCACCCTTGATAGCAGCTTGAGGGCATGTATTACTGTGTCAAGCCCCATAGTTAACATACGACAGATACATGCAGAGATTGTGAACAAGGGTTTCTGCTTAGGTACTTGTTTAGGAGATTTGTTAGTGATGCTCTATGTGAAGAATGGTTTTCTGGAAGAGGGACGTATGGTGCATGATAACCTTTTGCTCCCGAGCTCTGTGTCATCGAATGCTCTAATTGAAGGATATGCTAAAACTGGAGATTTTGAAGAAGCTAAATTTTTTTTCAACAACTTGCAAGTGCGGGACGTGTATTCTTGGACCGCTCTCGTATCAGGGTGTGTTGGACGAGGGGTTAATGAGCAAGCACTGTATTTCTTTGAGCTGATGCGACAAAATGATGTGTCTCCCGATGCCACTTCCTTCGCTTGTGGTTTGCAAGCCTGTGGAAATCTGTGGATAGCAACAAAGGGCCAAGAGTTGCATTCACAGATTGTCAAACAAGGATTTGAGCAAGATCCATTTCTTGGAAACTGCTTGCTGAACATGTACGCCAAGTTTGGCTTGATTGATGAAGCACAACACATTTTTGAGAAGCTAGTCATCCGGGATATCATCTCGTGGACAGCACTAGCCACAGGATATGCATCCCTTAGTCTTAGAGATCAAGTATATGTGTGCTTAAAACAGATGCAATCCGAGCATGTGTCACCCAATCAGGTGTTTTGGAATTCAATCATCGGTGCTTTTGCTGAAAATGATGACAATGAAACAGCTTCCATGGTCATGTTGGAGATGCAAGAGCAAGGCCATCTTCCAGATTGTTGGACCATAACTAATGTACTAAAAGCATGTAGCAAGGCAGCCGACTTAGTGGCTGGAAAAATATTACATGCTCAGGTTGCTGGATCCAGGGCCATTGACAGTACATGTGCTGCTGCTCTGATTGACATGTATGGAAAATGTGGAAGGATGGCAGATGCGCAGCAGTCATTTGATGCTTTTCCTACAAGGGATCTGGCTACATGGAATGCGCTAATTGATGGATACAGCCGGCAAGGAGTTAGCCTGCATGTTTTCTCTCTGTTGGAGACGATGCAGATTGAGGGTATTCAGCCCAATGAAACTACATATCTTAGTATCCTGATGGTTTGTGGCCATGATGGCCTCATAACCATGGGCCAAACATCTTTTGAAACCATGTGCAAAATGTGGAACATCGAGCCAACTATCAAGCACTTTAACAGCATGGCTATTCTTCTTGGTCGCACAGGCCAGCTTGGTGATGTTTTGGTCATGCTGGAAGAGATGCCATTTTCACCTGATCTTGCTACACTGAGAAATTTGTTAACTGCAGGCAGGCTCTGTGGTGATGTGTATGTTGGTATCCATGCATTTGATGCAGTATGCGACGAAGAGTTTTCTAGAACATTCTCCTATTTCTAATATCCATGCATACGTTTGATAAGTTACAAGGGAGCACGCACATGACCAAAGCACAGTATTTGCAGATGATTACTCATCTGTGGCATAGCCCCATCCCCTCGCAAAAGAAGGGTTATCGGCCTATCAAGATCGAAACCAACATAAAAAAACAAGATCAGCAGACACTGGACTTCCTGCAGACATGCTCATGACCATCCACATTCGGCATTCTCAACACAGCGTGAACAGTACACTGCAAAACACCGAACATTCAAATGCTGATCCACACTGGATCTATGTAGTGATCGCATCCAGGTCACTGATCTCTTTACAGATGTCCCCAATGCACTAGAATTATCATCAGTGCATTGGTGAACCGGGATAAATTTATGCAGAGTGTTTGATATCCTGAAAACTGGCAATTAGGCAAAACACAAAGTGAACCAAGTGTTTTCAGGGAGTATAAGTCGAATTTGGAAACAAATGTATTGAGTGAAAACTTGCACAGCAAGACCAAGGAAAAACAGTGATATTCTACAATGCTTTTCTACCTTGCATACACTCAATCTAATCATGGAGAAAGACCATACATTTGAAGAGTCAACATCTGTGTTGCAACAATCATTGAATTGTATGTATATAAAAGGAAAGCAGAATACTTTCCGCTTGGTACCCCTCAAAGGCACAATCAGTTGACTCTATTCACTATCCTTGCAGCTGATCTGTTGGCAAGAGAGTGGAGTGCCTCTTTCCTATGTAGCAAGCACCACAACAGACTCAACCACTGAATCTTTCTGAACTCTTGGCATGGTTGGTGCCACAGCCAAAAGCTCAAGGTAAAGTTTTAGCAATTGAGGGCTATCTCCCAAGTCCGCCTCCTTCATCCACTTGGCATCTGAAGCAGGATTATTTCTAAACTCGACCAAGAACTTCTGCACCAGCGTTTCCTTCACGTTCCTTTCCGTCAAGGTCGGGGTTCGGGGGGACTTCATTCCCGAGGAAAATGAAGGCGTAGAGCCATTGGATGAGAGACACCTTAGCAACCGGAATATGGCTGGGGCTATCCAACCAAAATTTGAACATCTCAGCAGCCAGAATAAGCTCAGATCTTGACAACTCAGCATGCAGATTTTGTTGCAGCTTGGGAGAGTTGCTGAGCTTTAGACAACTCAGCACATAGAATCTGGCACCTTCTGATAGTAGGTACAGTAACAGCATCATGCAGTGCCACCTCAGCATATAGAATATAGGACTTGTGGCTAAGATGCCTAACCATGTCCTTGCCCACTAATTGCTATTATTAGGTGTAGGTCTCCACAATTAGATGTTGCCTGCAATTGTTTTTAGCTACTATTAGGTATAGTTATACTATATCTGGAATCTAATTCCATATTTCCTTGCTATTAAGGTCTACAGTGGAGATTAAGAGAGGTAAAACTGTTCACTCAAATTAATATGCTGAAACTCAGCAAAACCTCCTTGAATCAATGATTATTATACCATTTAAAATTCTCCACATAGAATGTTCTACAAAAAGGTTAAATGTCCCACTGCACATAACATGTTTTCTGATGACTAAAGTTTTTTAAGAATTCAACACATAGAATGTTTTAGAGCAAACTACCTTTGGTTGTCTCATTCCAATTCATGTGTCCCTCTAGCAATAAAATGCTTGCTGCTTAGTATTATATTTTACAACCATCTTATGCAGTTGATGAGGTTGGGAATCTAGTACATCACTTTTTCTTTAATGTGCTTTTGCAAGAAGAAGGAGATACTTTGAAACATTGCAAATCATTAGTGTGAAATCTTAAAGTACATCTTTGCTTGCAAGATGTGAAAATTTGTTGCAAACTCATTTTACATCAATGGCCCTCACCACTACACTAATTGATGTATGTGCTTGCAAATATAGCTTGTTAAGCAGGGTCTTGTTGTATTCTTTTAAGAAATGTAGCTCTCAAAAATAAATCTTTTGGGCATAGGGAAGGAGCTCCATGTTCACAGCATCTAAAGATTATTGATCGTGTTTGTCGGTGTTGAGAAACGTAAAGGGTTGCCATGGAACAAAGATCAAGTGATCATTTTGGAGAGATTTGTGTGAAAACTACCTTGTAGCTAAACCTTAAATAAATAGAGAGCACTTTGATATTCCCTCAATTGTCCAAAATATATATAAAAGTAAATTTGCATTGCTAGAATCTCATGCAACAATATCTAAAACAATCAAAGCAAAGCTAACACATTCAAACAAGTGCATTACTGCGGTACATGACACATGAAAGTTTTCATGTAGTGAGTCGTGCAAAAGGCTTATGTTCTCTAACAATTTGATACCCTTGCAAAAGCAACACTTGACATTTGATAACAACAAGAGTGTGTCTACTTGTGGCACGTGTGCAATCTATACTATATATAAAAAAGATAGGTATAGCTTGACATGTGACGATAAATCCTCCAACTAGGTAAAAGGGATAATTAAAAACCGGGGTCCAAAAGAGAGACAACACTTGGGGACAAAGAAACACTAATAAATAACCACTTTCATTCCAAAGATAGGCCAAAAGTACAGCACTGAAAATAAATTATTAGATACATCTTGTCTCTTTATTGGAGCTTCACTCTCTCATTTCTCACTCTCTCTCATATCCTCATACACTCATAGCAGCCCGCACTCATTGCAACCTCTTTATGATTTAGATTCATTCGTTGTCCTTCTTCATCCCAACCAGATTCTGCACTTGATACCTGCATAGGAAGTATTCATAACCTTCTCCACACACAAAACATTCACCTTCCACACACACGTACAACAACCTTCTCTACACACAAAGCATTCACCTGCTGCACTTACACAACTTACAGCCCCAAGCACAGAGCTACATACATCAAAACCAGTCCCAAGGATACAACATTTACATAACACGTAACACACACTAGTAGCAGTAGTAGTAGTAGTAGCAGTAGCAGCAGCACTAAGCTACATATGTCGAAACCAATCCCAAGGACCAAGCATTTGCGTAGCCTGTAAAACACACAAGAAGCAGCAGCCCCTATCACAAGTTGTTGCTCGTACAGTCAGGCCATTCTACACCTACTCCACTCAAGTTCTTCCACTGGTGGTAGATTCAAACCTACAGTAGGCTATCTCTTTACGTGACCAGTACCTCTTTTCGACGAATTCATGTTTGGCTAGTACACTCCGTAGCAGCTTGCACCCTACGGTCTTTCTCTGCAGTCCACGCCATGGGGGAGTCGGGGAGGGACTCCTGACATTCAGAGCCTTGTACCGACGGCACCTCAGTCTACGGCCCCTTCTTATCGTCCTACTCCCTTTCCATCACAGGGTCCCACTCCCATGGCATCGCGGGGTCCCATGCCACTCCATTCCACTCTTGCTTCGTCAGAGCACCGTCAACGCACTTCTTCTAGGGGTGTGTGTAGAGAGAGAGAGAGAGAGAGAGAGAGAGATAATTCGTTTGTGCATGTGAGCTTGCAAGTAAGTAAAGAGCAATGATTGTAAGCAAAGCCACCGTTTTGTGCGGTGCGTCATGAGAGAGTGCAGAGGTTTCTGTAGAGTGCTTTGAAAAATGTATTTTTTACATCCCTAAGATGGAGTTCAAAAATGACTTTATACGTTTTTCTCTCTACCTCTCTATCTTTCTCTCACTCTTTCTGTCTATCTCTCTCTTTCTCCCTCTCTTTCTCTCTACGACTGCGGCATTAGGTTGGAAAGCTTTCAACGGCATAATACCTCCTAATGGAGGTAGGCATATAATGTGCACATTAATTCCTTGAAGAAGCAGCTGGCTGTGAAGAGATGTTGCACAAGAAGCACAATAAAGAAGCTCTTCTTCAAAGCACTCTACAGAGGCATAAGTACTCTCGCACTGCGCACAACACAAAACGATGGGTAAATTTACAACATTAGCTGTTTATTTCTACTCAAAACGATGGCTACATTTGCGTAATTGTATATACTTAAATTATACTTAATTGTAGAGAGTATGTAATTGTATAAACTTAAATTATCGGAGTTGTGTACGTATATGTTTGTTTATGCATGTATGTAAGCACTAAGTGCGGAGCATAATACCCGAAGGTTAAACGCTTTCTCTTGGGTATAGTACTTTTTTAATCGTGGCATTGCGTTCATTGATCCACTCATGCATGGATTACCGCAACGTACCTTTGGTTTTACCATGGTTAAGACTGTGATGATATCTAAAGAGGTGCCACTTGACCCTTGGCACTACTGGCCCCTGCGGTCTACTAGTATGTATATGTATCTACGTGCTTATGTGCATATATACTTGTGTACATATATATAGATGAGTGAGTAGGGAGAGAAAACTAAATTTCATATTGCTCTCTGCAATGTAGATGTCAGATGAGAGACCACCTGGTAGGGAGTAGCCATCTGGTTCTTCTTTTGGTTGGTTCACATCCAACGTGGGCTCCCACCCTGGATGGACATCGCCTCCAGTGGACCCGAGTCTTGGGGTGGTGAGACCAAGCAAAAAATTAAGATTATTTGTGGCTAGTTAATCCTAACCATGAGTGTTATAGGTTTATTTTTTTTAATTGCAAGCATGGCCATCCTACACTTAGTCTACTCTGGTTCTTCCACCGATGGTAGATCCAAACCTACAGCGGGCTATGGGAGTGTGCAATGCAAGAAAAGAGCGATCAAGCTGCAACTGGCTCATCCTACAGATAATAACGTGAAGTTCGGGCCAAACAAACTCCCACGCACTATGGCTTAGGAGGCAAAGCTACATAAGATTGGTTAAATAACAACATAAGTCGGTAATTATAAAGATTGTAGTTGATGATTTGTTATTGTTATTGCATACTTAGAAAAATATCACTCTTAGTCGACCAACAGAGAGATGGTCAAGTTTTGGGAGCGGCATACAGAATTTGAAACTTGGCGATGGTTGTTCAAAAACAACCACATCTCTCGCGAGAAATTCGACGCAGCAGTTCGATCACTACAAGCAGTAAGTTTAAACAAATAATTTTGTATCAATTGTTTTGAGCTGTTGATATTCGTTTAATTTGGTTTGGGTTTATGTAGAGTTAAGGTGATCAAATGTACATGCCTGTGGACGACGATGAGGAAGAGGAGGATTAGATAGAACATTATTTATCCAAACTTTCATAAAGTCCCAATGTGTGGCACAATGTATATACAACTACTTTCATTATATTTGTAACTTTTTAAATAGTTGAACTTCTGCACATTAAATTGTCAAGGTAAAGTAAATTCTATTTCAATTTTTTTTTTTTTTTGTATACTCTTTCAAAAAACAATCAATGTTTCATATGTTTTATGCAGGTAAAAAATAAAGGTGCTCATTTGGGCCACCCAATTTTGGGTGGTCCAAACGAGCACCTTTATTTTTGAATAGACGTTTAGCGATAAAATACGCCCTAATAGCAATGGGAATGCACGTGGTAATAGTCGTGGGTATACCTGCGACTATTACCATATATATTATTGTTTAACCCCTACTACGCTTTTTGCCGCTGCTATTGCCGTATACGCAATATTTTCTCTTTCTATTTTACTTTGTGGAATGCTCCTCTTATAGTGAGAGCTAATTTATTAGGTCCCTCTATGAATAAACTAAAGAATTAAGTTGTGGACTTTATTAACGTGAGATTCCAACTAGCCAATCCCAATTGCCTTGATTGGGACAAAGTTAGTATAGTGTTAGTGTGTTTAATATTCTAGGTGTGTGCAATGTCTGAACTTCTTTCTAAGAGGTGGATGTTACGAGTTAATCCTCAAGTTAAAAGAGTAATCAAAAGAGTCAAAGTTGTGACTCCCCACACCAAAATCGTGCATAGGATTATTGGGTTAGTGACCTTCCTAGCTCGGAGATGAAGTAAGTGAACTCTTTTATTTGTCTATGCAAATTGTCTCTCGTCTCTTTCAACATGTCAGTAAGTCAAATGTTTCCCACTGGTTTACAAAGAAAAGGTGATGAATCAAGACAATTGGTCAAGACAGAGCTTACAATTCAACAATACTATCTATCTATCTATCTATACTACATATACAGGTGGGAGGGACAACACCCCCCCCCCCCCCCCCCCCCCCCCCCCCCCTTCTCGGCCATGTGGCATCAGCTCCTACATCTCGCCAATGTGCCTTGGCAACTTGGCAACACAGGAGGATAGTGCACACGAGAGAGAGAGAGAGAGAGAGAGAGAGAGAGAGAGAGAGAGAGAGAGAGGTGTTGGCGGCCAAAAATATGAGTGTGTGCAGGTGCAAAAGCAGAGGTTCATAGCTTCGTCAAAACAGCCATCTCTCGAGTCCCCATCACCTCTCTTGCTATTGGGTCAAATTAGTCAATTCGTTCTCTCTGTTAAGGATTGATGATTTTGTAAACATAGAGCAATTCCAAGATGATTTTGTGAACATAGAGCAATGCCAAGAAATCAACAATATCCGCTATACAAGCAAACATGGAGGGGAAGAGAATAAGTTTTTCTTTTGTGATTTGCGTTAAAAAGTAAGCTAACTGGAAGAAGGATGTGTACCAAGGCAATATGATACATGCTAATATTCGTGATAGTGGGCTACTTGAAAGAACACATACTTAGGCAATACGTTAGTCAGTACAGTGTATGTCAAGTGTGACAGATCCTTCACAAGCTTCATGTCTAGAATGTTGTCTCATGGAGTGCATTGATTGCAAGATATGTCCACCAAGAGGGTCAAGGTCAAGTCAAGAAGCTTTGGACTCTATTCAGCACAAAATGCAGGCATAAATGCAATTAAAGAAGCTCAAGATCCTCTTTTATAGTTTTTGACTATCAAATATAAAAATCTTCAAAATGTAAGAAATATTACCTACATTGTGATAGGTTGAGAAGGAGGTAGAGTTTTGAATGTGTGCATAATGTCAAAATATCTTTAGAGCAATGTTGATCAAAAGCACAAAACGGTTTGTATAATACAAACCTCATTCATAGAGGTAGAAATAGAAAAAGACATTAAACACCATAGAACAATGTTTTGGAAGAGAGAGACACTCAACAATGAATAGTGAACAATGAACCTTGTGCATAAGGTAGCCAGAAAAGCTCTGCAAGCAAAAGAGTTGGATGAATAGCTACACATAATATCACAAATTCTTATACATAACTACATAAAACACCTTAAGTTGAGCACATAAGACAAAAAGAGCATTCAATTATATAGGTAAGTTCTCTAAAAGGTTAGATGGAAATTAAAAGAAAGAGAGATTTTTACAGACATATATATAGTGTTATTTCTTTTCTAAATTATATAACTAAGACTAAAAGGCAATGAAAAAAGCTTTGTACTAATATATACAAGCTGAAAGAAGGCCGTTCCTAATTTCCTAAAAGATAAGAAATCTCTTTCTAAAAACAAAGTCACACAAAGAAAAAAAAGTTTGCACACTATACAACTTGTTGGGATATAAAGCCCAATGTGGTCGCCCAGGTAAGTGGGCGGACCGCCGGGTATGTACACATATTCTTTTGTAAAAATCTAATAAGAACTCACTATGCTCTACACATTACAGTAGAGCGAGTTCACCATATCGTCGTGCTCTTCTTCTCGCACTTTCTCTCGCGTCGCACTTCCGCTCGTACTCCTTCAACTGGTATCAGAGCTCAGATCGAGGCTCGGGGCAGCACTGCAGGAGGCTAGAGTCACCAACTCAGATTGGAGTGAAATTCGACAGGCGAAGACACGGCCCCAAATCTTGTGGGAGTATCCGAAGGGCTAGGTGTTGTCAGAATTTCATTCTGAGGTCATCTCGGCCACCGTTCGGCTTTGACAAAGTTCTGCGCAGGCCATTTTCGACTACGTGGTCTCAGCGGGTGCAGATCGACTCTGCAAATTTGGGATTTTCGGCCTACGACTACAGGTGCTGAGGATATCGACACTCCCAGAGTGTTGATTTGTGGCTGTCTACACATCGAAGGACGGCTCACAGTTCTTGGAGGCGTGTCACATACGACAAGGACGCATCTATACACAGACTGTAGGCGACATCCACTAGTTCATGTGGAAGCTTGTGTTTGCTGCTTGATATTTCAGATTTCATCGTGACATTGCAGGTACTTCCACATGGGATGTATTGTCAGAGATGATGTATGTCTGTTGAGGGTTTGTTGGCTGTGAGTCACGCAGCAAACAACCGCCGCAGCGGTTACAGCATACAGTGGGAAATTTGTGGATGTATGACTTTGTGGGAAGTCTATGTACTGTCAGATTTACTGCAGCCTTTGTTGAGGGTCGAGTGAGGTTTTATTGAGCTGGGGGATTCTCGAATGTTGAGATCCTTTTGGTGATACAGGTCTTGGAGCGATCCCTCGAGCACCCTTAGATAGGCAGCTAGGATGTATTGACTGTGAGTTAGACAGTTGGGATTGCATCTTTGCTTTACTGCCGTTGAGGCATTGTCGCAGTCTATGCTTACAGGACAGTGACAGGACAGTCAGAGACAGTACAGGTGCAGGACAGGTTTACCCGCAACTTACAGTGTCAGAGAGACAGTGGTTTTTTGAGCTGTTTTTAGTACACCAGAGCCATTTTACAAAGGAGACTCTGCCAAAATTTCTGCAGAATCTGAAGCTTTCTTGGTTCATTTGACAGGTTGATATTGGTTCAGAGGTCAGTTTATAGGGGAAACTCTGCCGAATTTTTCCCAGAAAAGTAAACTATTGTGAAGCATAGCTATGGCTGGATCACAAGACACTGCTCTTTACAATATCAAGAAGCTGGATGGAACCAATTTCCCATTGTGGAAGAAGTAGATTTGGCACGTGTTGGTACAAAAGAAGCAGATAAAACCTATAAAGCTCAAGGGGATAAAACCAGAAGATATGGACGAAGATGAATCTAGCGAAATGGATGAATTGGCACTTTCTACCATTATGCTGACTTTGGCAGAAAGCGTTTACTTCAATGTAGCAGACGAGATGTCGGCTTATCAAGCATGGTTAAAGCTGAGTGATCTTTATGAGAAGCAGAGTGCAGCTTCACAGGTATACTGGCTTAAGAAGCTTGTTGACTTGAAGATGAAAGAAGGGACACCTATGTCCAATCATCTGAATGAATTCAACACAATCTACAGTCAATTGTCAGCTCAAGGTGTCAAGTTTGATGAACCTATTAAAGCTATGTTCCTGTTGATCACATTGCCGAAAAGTTGGGACACTTTTCGCACAGCTTTGAGTAATTCTGCACCTCCAGATGGTTTGAACATAGCAGGTGTAGAAGGAAGTCTGCTTACTGAAGAAACCAATAGAAAGACAATGGACAACGGCAAAGGAACAGCCTTAGTTGTCAGGGGAAGGACCAAAGAAAAGTACAAAGGTGGAAAGAGGAATCAGTCTCGTAGCAAGTCCCGCAGTGCTAAAGGCAACAGTGACATAGAATGCTACCATTGTGGCAAGAAGGGTCACATGAAAAGAGACTGCAGAGAATGGAAAGCAGAAAAAGGCAAAGAGAAAGCCGAAGACCATGGTGAGAAGAACAAGTCCTCAGTGAAGATTCAAGAAATAAATGTGACAAACACTGTTGCAGAGGATGACAGTCTAGTGTCAAGAGACATCTACTTCTTGAAGAATACAATGGACTCAGCTCTTCTTACAACATCTGATGGAAATGCACTGAGTGACTGGATTATAGACTCAGGGACATCACTTCATGTGTCTCCAAACAAGGAGTGGTTTACTTCTTATGTGACCACTAAAGATCATGTTCGGCTAGGCAATGGGCAGACATGTGAGATCTTAGGTGTTGGAGATGTTCAATTGAAGTTTCAGAATGGCTCTTCTTTCACGCTGAAGAATGTGAGACATGTTCCCGCAATTACAAAGAGCTTGATCAGCACAGGTTTACTTGATGATGCTGGCTACGTCACCACTTTTGGACTGAACATGTGGAAGATATCCAAGGTTTCTATGACAGTAGCACATGGAGTAAAGTCTGGAGGACTTTACATGATTTATGTATCAACTGTCTCTAAAAATGTAATCATGTAACCGAGCAGCCGAATGTTTCTTTGTGGCATAGCCGGTTAGGACATATGTCCAAGAAGGGAATGGAAATCTTGTCTCGTTCTAGTTATTTGTCTGGCTTTTCATTTAATGATTTTGAATTCTGTGAACATTGTCTGTATGGTAAGCAAACACAACAGCCACATAAGCATAGAAGCAGTAGAAGAGATACATAGTTGGCACTTGTTCATAGTGATTTGTGTGGACCTATGCCTAACCTATCTCTAGGGGGAGCTTCTTCCTTTATGACATTTATAGATGATTACTCGAGGAAAGTATGGGTTTACTTTCTCAAGCACAAGGATGAAGCGTTTAGTGTTTTCAAAACGTTTGTGACACTTGTGGAGAATCAGAGTGGCAAGAAGCTTAAATGCTTACGCACTGACAATGGTGGAGAGTATGTTTCAAAGGCCTTTCAGGACTTTTGTGAGTCAATAGGTATAAAACGTGAACTTACTGCTCCTTACAATCCTCCTCAAAATGGTGTTGCTGAGAGGATGAATAGGACCATACAAGAGAAGGTCAGAAGTATGTTGTCTAATGCACAACTGCCAAATGGGTTTTGGGCTGAAGCTGTATCAACAGCTGTTCATCTTCTAAATAGATCTCCTAGCAAGGTTTTACAGAAGCATTCAGTGCCAGAGATGGTATGGTCAGGCAAAATGCCCTCATACAAGCATCTCAGAGTCTTTGGTTGTGAGGCATATACTCACGTTCCAAAGGAATTTAGGAACAAACTTGAGCCAAAGAGTAGAAAGTGCATCTTTCTAGGCTATGGTAATTCTAGTGAGATGGGGTATAGACTTTGGGATCCCGAATCCAGAAAGGTTGTCCGCAGCAATGATGTTCACTTTAATGAATCCAAATATCATTCTAAACCAGAGAGGGTTGAGGAGATTAGAAGAGTTGTCTTCCAAGAAGATAGACCTGCACGTGCAAGACAAAATGTCAGGGCTCATGAGGATCAAGGACAGGATAGATTGGAACCACAGGTTGTGGCTGAGCCTGAGCCACCTATTGTGCGTAGATCTGGACGTGTCACGCGACCTCCTGATAGGTTTGTTCCATCTATGAACTATGTCATGTTGACTGATTGCAATGAGCCTTCATGTTACAAGGAAGCAGTGCAAATGAAGGACTCCGGGAATTGGCAATTGGCCATGCAGTCAGAGATGACAGCTCTGCATAAAAACAAGACATGGAAGCTAGTTAAATTACCACAGGGCAAAAAGGCTTTACCTTGTAAATGGTTTTACAGGTATAAGATCACCGCTCATGATAGTCAGCCAAAGTACAAAGCAAGGCTTGTTGCCAAGGGCTTTAAGCAAGAACAAGGCATTGACTTTGATGAAGTCTTCTCTCCGGTGGTCAAAATGACTACATTGAGATGCTTTCTTGCATTGGTTGCCATATTAGGTTTGGTGTTGCACCAAATGGATGTCAAGACAGCGTTCTTGCATAAAGAGCACTTGAATAATAAAATATAATATCCTTTTGCACAATCCATTATCTGCTAATGCTTTTGCCACCTGTCAGCTGCAATAAATAGATAAATATCAATTCCATAACAAATTTCACACTGGAAGGAATTGGAACATATGTAAGTACCTTTATGACAATTTATATTTTTAGTAAAATTTATAAACTTTGAATACATGAGATTTAAAATTTTAATTCATGTCTGTTGAATTTCATAGGCTGGTCTAAGTCTGTAGGAGCGAGCACAAATTCCCAATGTTAATTTATCAGAAAGTGTGCATGCTAGTTGGTTAGCAGGTGAAGGTGGAAAGAGAAAAATATCATTGTATGATGCCTGTGTAACAGATGTTATAAACTCATATATTCAATGTGCAAAGCATTTCGGATATACTACTGGGCGTTATATAGGAACGGGTCCCACAATGGACATCGCCCTCTCACCAATGGACATCGCCTTTATTCTTAGACAACCAAGGAGAATTTCTCCCTCCATTTAATTACAACTGGTTTGGTATGCATCTTTTACTAAACTAGGATATTGTTCTATGATATTAAAGTGTTTTTTTGCATTTATTTTAGTTTATTTCACTTGTGATTATTTATCTTGAAAAAACATTGTTTATGCAGCACAGGATTTCAAATTTCAAGCAAAAGACAGAAGCAACTTGCAAGCTATTTGGGAGAAAATTACTTGCTTTGGTCTTATCCTGTGGTAGTTTATCTAATGGCATGAGTTGTGAGATGATGATTTTTTTGGTTTAATTTTCACGTCGTTATGCCCTCTCTGTCTCTCTCTCTCTCTCTCTCTCTCTCTCTCTCTCTCTCTCTCTCTCTCTCTCTCTCTGTGCATCGTGATATACAACTCTAGAATTTTACTTTGTCTCTCTAAAGATTTTAGAAGAGAAGTCACTCTCTCTCTCAAGGATTTATGATCTCTTCCTCCAATGGTAACGCGCATAGATACTATCTCTCTAGAATTTGTACTTTTTCTCTCCGTCAACCACACATATATGGAGTTTTATGATGATTGAAAATTACATTAAATAGATACTTTATGCTATAACACATGTTTGGTTAAAAAAACTCTAAAGATTGATAAAATTGTCAAAAAAACTTGAAATGAAAAACTCGCAAATGTTAAATCCCCTGGGTGAGGCAAGTCATATACTTGGTATGCGCATTGAGAGAGACAGATCAAAGAAGTTGATTTGGTTATCTCAAACAGAGTATATTGACAAGGTTTTGCAACGTTTCAATATGGAGAAGGGAAAGGCACTGAGTGTTCCATTGCCACCATATGTGAAACTTAGCAAACAAGATTGTCCTGTGTCTGAGGAAGAACAGGCTCAAATGGATAAGATTTCATATGCGTCTGCAGTGGGTAATTTGATGTATGCAATGATTGCTACTCGCCCAGACATTGCATTTGCAGTGGGAGTAGTAAGTCGATACATGTCAAACCCATGCAAGAAACATTGGGAGGCAGTGAAAGGAATATTGAGATACCTGAAAGCTACAAAGAGTATGCGTATATGCTATGGGAGTCAGGAGCTAAGTGTAAAGGGTTTTACAGACTCAGATTATGCAGGTGACTTAGACAACCGAAGGTCTACGTCAGGGTATGTCTTTACATTGGCTGGTGGAGCAGTATCATGGCGTTCTAGATTACAAGATTGTGTTACTCAGTCTACTACAGAGGCTGAATATGTTGCAGCATCGGAGGCATGCAAAGAATCAATTTGGCTTAATCAACTAGTAACAGACTTGGGAATCAAAGAAGAGATGCCAGTGTTATATTGTGATAGTCAAAGTGCTATACAATTGGCTCGCAATCTAGTTTATCACTCAAAGACAAAGCATGTGGATGTGAAGTATCATTTCATCAGGGAAATGCTCGAGGATAAGCAACTTCAGCTTGTCAAAGTTCACACCACAGAAAATCCTGCTGATCTACTTACAAAAGGACTTCCCTCAGAGAGCTTTGCGCGTTTTCGCAAGCAGTTAGGTGTAGGGTAGTACATCACTTCTCTACATCTCTTGTATATTAGCTTGTATAGTAGCTTCTCTCACACTTAAAGTACCACATTGGACTTTAAGTGGGAGGTTGTTGGGGTATAAAGCCCAATGTGGTCGCCCAGGTAAGTGGGCGGACCGCCAAGTATGTACACATATTCTTTTGTAAAAACCTAATAAGAACTCACTATGCTCTACACATTACAGTAGAGCGAGTTCACCATATCGTCGTGCTCTTCTTCTCACACTCTCTCTCGTGTCGCACTTCCACTCGTACTCCTTCACAACTATGTATAGTGTATCCAAACTCCTCTTTAAAAGATATGATATTGCTAGCAAGATTTACTTTGTGATTTCCTAACCAGAAGTTCCCTTGCTGAATTCAATCAAACTCTCATAGTAGAGTTAATGAAAGCATCTCTCTAAATGCAAAACTTTATTTGTATAGTGCCAACAAGTTTCCATCTACAGTAGAAATCTTTTGATGCAACTTTAGCCATTTCCAAAAGTAGCCATGGCTCCACTGACAATTTTTTGAATTTTGTTTGTCATACATAAGTAGAAATCACTCTTAATTAAGACTCTATTGATCTTCAAAAAATGTAAGGCATTAGATATCTGAAAAATTTGTCAAACAATAAATAGAAAACTCAATTTTCTAAACAGGAATGTAGGTCCAAGATTGCATGAAAAAATTATTGTTCTAAGATATTGTTTGAGCTGGTAGTAACACAAGCGATTCTCTCAGAAAAGTAAGGAAGAACACTTAACTCTTAACAAACCAGAATCTCACTTAGATAAGCACAAGACACGCTTAACAAAACACTTTGTGATTTAATAACCACATCACAATTTTCTAAAAACCAGTAAGAAACAACAGCTTACGATCAAGTTCTTAACTCAAAAAATCGTAGAAGAGCATAGAAATAAAAAGCTATTTTGTATATGACTAGTAGAAAAAAAAAATCACAAAAGAGCACAATATCTAAAATCTAGTCAACCAAAGGGCACTCTCAACAAAGCACTTTGTGATCAGATAACAAAATCGTAGAAAACACCTCATAGGACAAGATACTCAAAAGATTTCTTAAACAAGAAGATAACATCTATAGTTGAGTAGAAAGAATGACATGATTCAACACTTAAAAGGGAAAGCCCCTGTCAAAGATAATCGAACCAAGACTAATGTATCTTGATGCCCATAATCCACGTACACAAAACATCATACAAAATTCGCCCAATGTTGGCACCCATAATACATGTACACAAAGCATCATAGCAACTCCAAAGCACAAGAAAAATAGATGCATGATAGCGTGCACATGTGAACGGACACGCATGCGTACACACATGCGTGCGCGTGCACACACACATACATTGGAATATTGACGGCTAAAAGCATGCAATCATGCTATTAAAAAAAAGACTTTTTTGTTCCTACCTAATTGGTACTTCTAGATATTTCCAGGTTGTTTTGGAGGGAACCTTTTTTGTTATCTAAATTTAAGTATTGTAAGAGAGAATGTTTTTTCCTTTTGGAGAGAGTAGGAATTTGAAAGTACAAATGTATTAAAAATTGAAACACCACTCCTTTAAAAGGAAATGTGGGTACAATTATGGATGGGAGTTGCACATTTGCACTCGTGTGAAGTGACCACTGCCACTCTGTCCCACGTCAATCATTGCGCTCTGCACCTCTCTTATAGACCACCTTTGTCAAGCCTTTTCGAGCAAAGGCTTTGCACCTCTCTCACAGGCAACACGTTCTTCATTCTACTGTGCAGCGTCTTCGGTTGTGCACCATCCCGACTATGAGGACGCCTGCAAGGAAATCTACTGCCAAGGCTTCACCAGACAAGGGGAAGAAGCGTAGGAACATGGATGCAAGGTCGCCCCTCACAAGTACAAAATCTCCTCGGAGCATCAACACCACAAACATGAGAGCTAGCAAGGGGAACTTCTCTGTGGAGAAATCAGCTAAGTCTAGAGCGCTTTTTGGCAAGGATGAGACTCGATTATCTACAAAGTCTAGAGGTTGGTGTTCCTCTTTTGAATGTGTATCTTTGTGTCACCGGTTTTGTTTTTCTTTCATGAAAGGTAGGTATTGTCATTTGAAGATTTTGAGCCCAATCTTTTTTCTTCTTGAGTTGCATGCATGCAAGTGTGTGTATGTTATCTTGAGAGATCTTTTTTTTTTTGCATTGCATGCATGCAAGTATATGTGCTATGAGCCAAACAAAAGTTTAAAGCTCTGTAGGGAAGTGAAGGTTAACATATAAACTGAGGTACTTTACAGTATCAAATCTGGTACTTTACCAAATTTGGTACTTTACAATTTTGGTACTGCATAGTTTTAAATTTTGCATTGGCAAGGTCATCCATGTACTAAAGAGCAGTTCAGAATCTTTGTGTTGAGTTTTTCATTACTGAAATGTGTTTCCACATTGCAAGAAAAAACAAAATGGAGGAATACACTCTTCTGAGCAAGTTTTGCTATACAGTCGAAGAGCTGCATAAGGAGTATGATCTGAGCATGGAGGGTGTGCTTCCAAAGGATCTTACAGAAGAAGACCTTCATGATGATGAATGGATGACTTCTTTCAAGCAACGCTACCAAAAGAATGCAAAGGTTTGCTTGAATCATGTGCAACCAAGATTGGTTGAAGATTCCAGGTTTCTGTTCCATAAGGTATACCAAGCCCCTCCATCTTGTGGGGAGATCACTACAAAGTTTGCACGCTGCTTTTCTATCAAGAATTGCCATGTGGTAAAAAAGGACCCTGCGAGCCGCCATTAGGCTGCACGGGCGAGGTTTGGAGAGAGTGTACTCAGTATGTGTGCTAGCCGCACAGGAGAGTTGGAGCAGAAGGTCAAAACTTGGCGAAGGGAAAACCGGTTCTCCCATGGAGACCACCCTTCATCTATTAAGAAGCCTCATCTTACGCAAAGTGGTAGTACTCTCTATACAGAGGTAGACACCCCACAGTGTCACGTAGAGACACCTGACTATGTTACAAACCTATAAAGTATTGTTGAGAGAGTACCTCAGACATGTGTAGCTACATCCGATAAGTTGAAAGAGTTGAAATCATCTCTAGAGCAGAACAAGGAAACTTTGTTGAGAGAGGAGGGTTCCAATGTTGTGCAGAGGATTTCCAAACATCGAGCAAAAATTTTTGAGCGAACCAAAAGTTCGAGCCACACTAACTATAATATTGCAACATAATAATTACACAACTTAGGTAAAGCTATTATGACTCATACAACTATTTTTTACATTATCATAGAAAAACTCTCTCTCTCTCTCTCTCTCTCTCTCTCTCTCTCTCTCACACACACACACACATACACGCGCGCACACACACACACACACACATGAAAAGAATGGATCATAGGAGGCAATATTGATGTGGACATCTACAAGAACTATATTTTAGGTGGTGAATTTTTAATGCTTCCTTACTCTCTTTTTATACAAGTTGTGTATCTATTGTCTAGAAAATAGAGTTCAACCTTGAAACGGTCCTACCCACCCTCTTTCCTTTGCTCTTTGTCTCTTCCTTTCTTCAAAGATCATCCAACCCTCGCGCGCGCACACACACACACCCCCACAAAAAAAAAAAAAAAGCACACACACACCCTTAACAATTGACCCCTCACTTCAATTGCCTTGTGAAAATAAAATATGGGTGCGACAAAATGTGTGCATTGAAAGATAATAGTATAGAATCTGTATGCAACAAAATGTGTGCATTGGAAGGTGATATGTATATTTCCAATGTTTAATGTTTCTTTGGAAAGAATACGTGTGTAGCATCTCTCAAGATTAATTCATTGAAGAATGAAACTTTTTCACCACTCTCTTTCTATTTCAATTTAAAAGTTTTGAAAATCAACTAAAACAAAGTTGTCTCAAGCACCACGCGCCGGCGTGGAGTGCTAGGGACAATTTCTTTTGTTAAATTTTAGAAGCTCTTTCGCTCAAAACTTTAAACATGGATACAAGAAGTTTTGGAAAAATTCTCACAATAATTCCTAGATTGTGACTTACCTCAACATCATGAGCTTGTGAGGGAGGCACTGCATACTTAGCTACGTACGATCGGGGGCAGAGGATAGTCGGCTCGGTGGTCCTTGCCCCCAATTGTACCTAGTTAGGTATGGTGATGCCTCTCAAGCATGATGTTATGCATTGTATGGAAAACACTAAAAAAGACTCTGTTTTCCTACATGAGAAAACTTCTAAATCTTCTTGTGACAGATCCGTCGCCATCATAGTTGAGCCATCTCCTTTCCCTATCACTCTTTGCAAGCTCAAAGGCACATGAAACTGAGGGGTTTGCAGAGTGTGAAGAGCTAGAGGGTTTGGGGATTGTCAAGTTTGAGTGTACAAGAACTATTTAGCTTATTAAAGTAGCACCATGTGTAGGATCCTATCCGTTATCTTTTTCTTTTTTGCCTTCTTTTTCTTTTAGTAATGTTGTTGAATTGTGTTAAGGTTTCTGAGACTTAAGATGAAATACACACTTCCCTTTGTGAACTTTTAAAGGGACTTGCTCACTTTTTTTCTTTGCTCGATAAAACTCGCTCGGGGTTTAGTGGAACTCGTTGTGCACGACGCGGATAAAATATGACATAGAGTACTATAAATTGCAGCTTGCAAAACTAAAGTAGGAAAACCCTTACAATGATGAGAACATCAAAGTGGTGGAGGCTGATTTGGGAGCACTCGACACATGCTTCATCGAATTGGAAATAGTGAGGACATGAAGAAGCTTGAGAAGGAAGTTGATCTGCAACAAGTAATTCTTGACGTCCATGCCTTGAGAAAGTGGTTTTGGTATTTTTGGCAGCTTTCGTAAGGCATGCACGTATTCTTCGTTTATATTGGTGGGTTCCTTATCTTATTGCACAAAATCTTTCCCAGATTCGTTCCAATCATCACCTCTTTTGAGAGTAGCTTACAACAACAAAGACTAGAGTACAACAAAAGAATCCCCTTGAGATTTGAACTCACACGTGCATGATTGTAAGTCATTGAGGTACCCAGCTTTTTATGTTGGTTTCATTGTCTACATAGAACCTTTATGCTGTTTTAAAAAAACTCACGCAACCTCCTTCTAGCTGTGTGCATATTTTTGCAGATGTCGTCCTCTTGCTCACACTAATGTTAGTTGTTGCCATCCTCACGTCGGCATCTACAGGATTTCCCTTGCTACGCGTGACAGTTTTGACAAATTTGCGTTTTGAATTTGGCCCCCTACTCATCGCATCTAACATGAGTCGCCTCCTCCTTTCTTTTTTAAAAACCATAGGCACATTACTGATAACTTATATATTGCTGATACCTTGGTAGTTCTAATACATTTGGTGGTTTATGGCAGTTTCTGGTACTTCAGTTAATTTTTTCAGTATTGGTAGATTCTGGAAAGTCTGACAATTTTGAAATCCTTTGGTAGTTTTTCGTATTCGTGAAAGCTATTGGTATTTTTTGGTATCTGTAAATCCTGCTTTGGTAGTTTTGTTAGTGTCTATTCCTCTTGCTTCTGTATGGTAGTTGCATATTTTAGGTAGATTGGTAGCTTCAGTTGGTTTATTGAATTTTATCTATGCTATTTTGGTAGTTTCTGTTCATACTAGTATCTTTTGGATCGTTGTGGCTCTAATTTTTTGTTTTGATAGCTTCTATCATGTTGTTATTAGACTTTTGGTAGTCTGGTAATATTGTTGTTTTGAGAGTTTTGGTAGTTTTAAATGTGTTGCTAGTACCACTAAACCCTTACTATCCGCTTTTGGTAGTTTTTGGTTAGGCTTTGGTAGTTTATGGCGTGGATCTGACAAGGTATTTTTGGTAGTTTTGGTTATGTTTGAATAGTTAATTTTTGTAAAGAAAGAGGATGCAAGAGAGCTACACAAGACAAGCACACACCACACAGAGATGGAAAGCTTCTTCTTCTTCTCACAGAAAAGAGAGTACAAAATGACTAAGTGCTAAAACTGAAAAATAGCACATATGTACATGCGGTCACTAAGTGTGAACTCGCTAGAAGCGTACTAGGCTGACACTATAAGTGTAGTCTAGCTATAGAATCACTGGCAGAGATCCTTCGTGTCGGTCACCTAACACGCCAGTGAGTAAATGCCGTAAGTGGCCAAGACCCGTAGTGGATGCCATCTCAAGATGTAGAGCTCGACATCTCAACACTCCCCCTCGAGCTCTGCATGTCGCAGAGTCCAAGCATAGTCCGAAAACGTCGAAGCTTCTCAGCTCCGAGGGCCTTGGTAAAGATATCCGCTATCTGCTCCTCCGTGTTGACGTAGACCAAGTCGATGTCGCCCGCCAACACTCGCTCTCGAACATAGTGATAATGGACCTCTATGTGCTTGGTCCTGGCATGGAACACTGGGTTCTTAGCCAACTGCATGCTGCTGAGGTTGTCACAATGGATGACAATCTGTTGGTCCACCTGCACTCCCAAGTATTCAAGTAATGTGCGTAGCCAAGCTACCTCGCACGCCGCAACTACTGCACCTCTGTACTCGGCCTCTGTGCTAGATAAAGCAACCGTAGGCTGCTTTTTGCTGCTCCAAGTAACAGTAGCACTCCCAAAAGAGAACATGAAGCCACTCGTAGATCTCCTATCAACAATGCTACCTGCCCAATCTGCATTTGTATACCCATACAATGCTAATGGCACATCTGCTGCATAGAACAGTGCGTAGTTAAGAGTCCCTTGCACATGCCAAAGTGTGCGTCGTACTCCATCCAAATGTGGCTTCCTTGGAAGCTGCATGAACTGACTCTCCAAGCCTACTGTGTAGCTCAAGTATGGCCTTGTGATAGTCAAGTAGATTAGACTACCCACAATCTTCCTGTATATCTTGACATCCTCAACAACATCACCCTTCTCTGCACTCACCTTTGCATTCACATCCAAGGGAATAGAAATTGGCTTACAATCAGCCATACCATACTTTGACAACATGTCCAAAGCATACTGTCTCTGTGACAGCCATGCACCCTCTGGAGTCCTAATCACCTCAATGCCAAGAAAGTAGTGCAACTCGCCCAAATCTTTCATTTCAAACTCCTGTATGAGAAGACCCTTAACATGGTCAATCTCCATAGCATTGTCACCCACAATAATAAAGTCATCTACATATATGGTAATGACCACAATCCCCACATCACTCTCACGTACATAGAGTGAATGATCAGCATGAGCTCTCCTAAACCCAATAGTGACAAGATACTTGGCAATCCTATCATACCATGCTCTAGAGCCCTGCTTCAAACCATACAAAGCTTTGAGAAGTCTACATACATAATCTGGGTAACCTGGATCGACATAACCAGGTGGCTGATCCATATACACTTCCTCTTGCAACTCACCATTCAAGAAGGCATTCTTTACATCCATTTGATGCATAATCCATCCTCTAGATGCAGCCACTGCTATGACAACTCTCACAGTCGTCATCTTTGCCACTGGAGCAAAGGTCTCCTCATAGTCTATGCCATACGTCTGTGCATAACCCTTTGCGACCAGCCTTGCCTTGTGACGCTCAATGTTACCATCAGCCTTATGCTTGGTTTTATACACCCATTTACAACCAATAGCTTCCTTGCCACTTGGCAATGCAACAACTCCCATGTGTCGTTTGCTTCCAATGCAGCCATCTCTTCATTCATTGCATCATCCCAATGCACATTTCCAACTGCATCCTCAAAACATGTGGGCTCCACATCCTATATCACCTTAGCCATGTAGGCTTGGCGATGAGGTAGATACCCATCATAAGTCAATTTCTGAACTGGATTTCTGACTCTATTAGATCTCCGCGGTCCTGGGTCACTCCTTTGCCCTCTAGCATCTTCTTGTACTTTCCTTACACTAGGTGTCCTGACAGCCGGAATTCCAAATTCCTCATCAAGACTTTGTTCAGAACCATCTGAATCCATGTCTACATGTGAAAACCCTGATGATGCATCAGCCATAAAGGGAGGTTCATCTACCTTTTCCTTTCCTTTTTGTGATACATTCCCTATACCTGCTGGTGGAGTAACCTGCGTACGTAGTCAACCATTCCATGGCCTCTCAACAGAGCCACGAGAAGAGGACTCTTGTGGTCCACTCAAAACCTGTGACTGTGGCCTCACATTTTGTACAACCACATCATCTTTTACATCATCCCCAATAGTGCCATGTGCATTACTGTACCAGCTGCTCATCTCATCAAAGACTACATCTCTGCTCACTCGTAATTCTCGTGTAGTAGGATTGTAGCACCTGTACCCCTTTTGTTCATGGGAATATCCCACAAGAATACATTTCTCTGCTTTAGGATCCAATTTTCTACGTAACTCATCTGGTACATGCACGTAAGCTATGCAGCCAAACACTTTCAAGTGTGCCAAATCAGGCTTTGTACCTATAAACTTTTCCTCAGGCGTTACATCATGCACCGCAGCTGTAGGTGTCGTGTTCATAATGTACAGAGCTGTATTTACAGCTTCAGCCCAGAAATGATGAGGCATGTTCTTCTCATTCATCAATGCACGTGCAACCTCTGCAATGTGCTTGTTTTTTCTTTCTGCGACCCCATTCTGCTGTGGAGTATATCTGCATGTAAACTGCCTGCGTATACCATGCATTCGTAGAAAATCTGAAAAATCATTGGAGAAGTACTCTCCCCCTCCATCTGACCTCAATGTCTTGATTTGCATATCTGTCTCCTTCTCAATCATGACTTTGAAGTCTTGAATGTGACCAAACACTTCACTTTTGTTACGCATGAAGTAGACCCATACTTTCCTTGTATGGTCATCAATGAAAGAGACATAATACCTGCAACCATGTATACTTGCAATATCGGTTGGACCCCAAACATCTGTGTACACCACCTCAAGTGGCTTTTTACATACATTGCGCTCATGTGGAAATGAGCCCTTTGACTGTTTTCCAAATTGGCATGCTATACACACTTTATGCATACCATCCACCTTGAATTTGGGCAAACCTTTTACAATCTGTTTTGATTGCATGTTGCGCAATCTCTGCTCATTGACATGGCCAATGCGTTTGTGCCAAATGTCAACATTAGCCACAACACTTGTGCCCTGTGCAAATAATGCAGCTTTTACCTCAGGCATGTCTACATTCAGCGTAAACATTCTTCCCACACATTTGCTCTTTGTGATCATCTTACAGCCATTCTGGAAATCTTCTACATAACAGCCATTCGGATTGAACCGAACCTGCAAACCCTGCTCAACCATTTATCCAACAGAAACAAGATTCTTTGTAATGTTTGGAACATGAAGTACATCTGCTAAGTACTTTGATTTCCCACTCTTCGTATTTAGAGGTATGCCCCCTACATGAGCAATGGGGTGAGTTGTGTCATCTCCTGTCTGTACATAGCCTGACACGTCTGGTTTGTGCATATCTCTAAACCACTCTCCACGAGACGTCATGTGATTAGAGGCACCTGAATCCACATACCAAACATCATCTTGGGTGGAATTCTCTGTAGTCATTGTATTCATTACATGCTGCATAACAAACATGCACTCATTTTTACTGTCATCTGCATCTCTGCTAGTAGATGCATAGTTGCCCTGTTCTCTCTTTCCACTTGGTTTTCCCTTTGGACAGTCACGTGACATGTGACCTCTTTCACCACAAGTCCAACATTCTCTGCTATCTGCAGTATGTTGTTGCCTGCTTGATCCTGCACCACGACCTCTTTGACTCCCCCTGCCTTGAGACTGGTTTCCCCTACCACCTGTATTATTTTGATTTGATTGACCTTCTTGAAATTGGCCCCTGCAACCACTTGGGCCTCGACCACGACCTCTACCTCTACCTCTGTTGGAGTTAGAATGTTCAGACCTACTTCTGCCACGAGAAGAAGATGTGTCAAGACCAAGGTTCTTCTCCTCAAGAATAAGCATAGAAATCAAATCTTGGAACACGGGGATGTCGTCTCTTGTATTCATGGAAGACCTGAAATGTACATACTCATCTCCTAGACCATCCAAGCATGCACGGACAATGTCATCGTCTTCCACTGAGACTTTAATAGATCCAAGAGCCTCAATGATACTCTTGATCTTCAAAGCATAATCATTGATGGATAGGTTGTTCCTCTTAACCTGATTTAGCTCCGACTTTAGTTGAAGCTTCCTAGCCTTGGTGTCATTAGGAGAAATATGGACCTTGCATGGGCCTTGTAAGGAATCCTATCTTTTAGGGATTAAGGCTAATGTTGTGTAGGGTTAAGGGGACAAGGTCATACAAGAAGCTAATTTTGAGTAGGCTTTTCTAGCTTTTTTTTAGACACATGTAGGATGTGGACCTAAGAAGTCACCTTCTCTCTCTAGGTTTTTGAAAGTGAAGGGAGTAAAGATGTGTGGCCACATCAACAAAAACGTGGGTCACTAAGAGCCAAAATTTGACTTTTTTTCAAAAAAAAAATATTTTTACTTCTTTTTTACTTAAAACTTTCTCCCAACATATATGCATATCAAAAAATCATTTTTTGACCTTTTTTAAAACCTACAAGCACTAAAAGTCCATTTTTTTTAAAAAAAAGCCCCCCAAAAAAAAACCTTTCTCTTCCTCCTCCCTCCTTTCTCCCTCTCCTCTCCCTCCCTGCTCCCTTCTATCCTCCTCTTCCCCTCTCTCTCCCCCTCTCCCCCTCTCCCTCCCTGTTCCCTTCTCTCCTTCTCCTCCCCTCTCTCTCCCTCTCCCCCACTGCCCCCTTCTCTCCTCCCATGTTCCTTCCTCTCCCTCCCTCCTCTCTCTTTTCATCTTTTGCTTCCTCACGCAACAACTACCATGGTGCTCACGGACATTAGAAATCGTATGCATACATGTTTTCTTGTCCGTGGCGTTTGCACCGAAGGCCACACTTAAGGGTGAGCAGATGTCATCCCAAGAACGTTGTACCGTCGGTGAGATGAATGTTGATGGTTCTTCAATATCTTGCCAATACCATCACATATTTGAATAAAACACCCCTTTGTGCAAGGTAACAATATACTTCTTTCTTTTGGTTGTGTTCTTCTTATCATAAACTTTGAAGTATAATGTGTTGCCTCTACTTGTTTTGTAGTGCTTGGCACAAAGGTTGATTTTGTTCACAAATAGTGAAAAGCTATAGGTTAGAGAGGCCAAGTGTCACCACTTTTCCTCTAAAACAGTCTTCTTTATTATATCTTGCAGGTAGGTGCTTCAAATCCATGATTATTAGAGGTGGGTAATCTCATCATAATGTATATTTTAGGATTTTTTATTCCCAGTTGGATGAAAATACTTGCACATTTGTACAACTTATACTTAACAAGTGTCTTTATTATACAGCTTGCAAATGTTGAATTCATACATGTTTTTGTTACAAGGTGACCTCTTAATATGCTAGTTGAGTGGTGTTGTTTGCAAGAATGGCTCAAGGAATTGGCATAATATGAAGCTTTTACGGTGGCACAAAGCTCTCCTCAATGGCAATGTGGCTCCCACTACACCAAAAATCATTATGCTAACATGGAGAGATCCCTAGTAGGATAATGCAACATCTTTTCATCAGCAGCAACACACCCTTTTCTAACATAAGGGCACTTCTACCAAAGATATTTTTATGTGATAGGTCACCCCATACCATGCCATATCATGGAATGAATGTAAGAACTATGACCGCACTACTCCTTGGAAGTTGTTCACAAATGTATGTTTATCAAAGTTAATGAGAAGAAATTTGGACTTTTTTGTTTGTTAATATGAAAGAGCACTCTAGGTCTACCATATTTAAGATTGTTTGATAAGTTAAATAAGATTTGTAGTCATTTAAAGTGTAAATTTGTTTTTGTTTGGTAAGATTGTACATGAGAAGACATGATAAAGTATAAGAGATCTTGATGGAATAAACCTCGATACCACATCTCTCCTTAAACCCTTTGATTTCTATCGTTGTGGGAAGTTCAAGGGAAGTCTATTTTCAAATTTTTAGTAATAACTTTTTTTGAATGAAATTTTGGTTATTTTAAAGTTTGTACAGAGTTTAGGAGTTCATTCTGATTATTTTCCTTCAGTTTCAAATTTTGACCGAGGGCACTCCTTAGAAGCCACTTTTGAAGGTGTTAGGGTGGGATTTTGGGAAAGTTTTGTACGTAGGAAATACAGTCCTTAACGCAATAAAAAACATTGGTTCTTTGAGTATTTTCAGATTCCATGGTTTTAATGCTCGTTGGAGCCCGCAGATTAAGGAAAAAGTAAGAAATGTTTGTTTTATATTAGTTTTTAAGAGATTGCCAATTTGCACGTTGTTTTTTAGAGAATCCGAGCAAGGTATGTTTTTTTTTGCATCAAAGTCTACAAGTTCAACACTACAAAAAAAAAAAAAGAGGGGGCCACAAGGGCGCGCGAAATGGCCATCCGGGACTTTTGGATGGCCATTTTGCGCGCCCTTGTGGCCAGTCTTGTTGAGGGCCCTGGAAGCTTTTACATGGCAAAAATTTACAAAATTATTGTGTATAAGTATGAGATAAGGCTGTAAATTAGATGTACAGAGAGCAAGAGCTCACCCCCTGGGGCCTTTGAAGGTGTTAGAGCAAGATTTTGAGAAAGTATTGAATGTAGGAAATACAATCCTTAATACAATAAAAAACATTAGTTTTTTGAGTATTTTCAGATTCCATGGTTTTAATGTTCGTTGGAGCCCGCAGATTAAGGAAAAAGTAATGCTTTACATTAGTTTTTAAGAGATTGTCAACTTGCACGTTGTTTTTAGAGAATCCAAACAAGGTATGTTTTTTTTTTGCATCAAAATCTAAAAGTTCAACACTAATAATTTAAAAAAAAAGTGGCCACAAGGGCGCGCGAAATGTCCATCCGGGACTTTTGGATGGCCATTTTGCGCGCCCTTGTGGCCACTCTTGTTGAGAGCCCTGGGAGTCTTTACATGAGAAAATTTTGTAACACTATTGTTATAAGTATGAGAAAAGGATGTAAGATAGATGTACAGAGAGCAAGAGCTCTCCCCTTGGGGTCTTATACTGACAAATAGGAGCTTTTTTAATGCATGGCCATGAGATAGAGGTGTAGCGTTTGATGTAATCAGAGCACCCCCCCCCCCCCCCCCCCCCCCCCCCCCTGTCCCTTTTTCTATGTGTTCAAAGGTTTGGAACATTCACTATGTAAAATTTTTCTATATCATGTGCGTTCACCAGAATGGATTAAAAGTACCTCTTATAGACCTTATCTACACATGTTTCTGTAACTTTACAAGAATACAAAATCCCTTATGTTGAACACATGTGCTATGTTACATATACTTTAGTGACCTCCCCAGGTGAAAGGCCTCACAAATCCTGTGCAGTAAACATTCACACTAGAAATTGACCAAACAAGGAGCCAATTTTTTCTTCCTTGTGTCCATCTCGTGTTCTTGGGAATGTTTTGGTTAAGCCATTTCTTTGGTATTTGAAACCACATGTGACCCCTATTGTTATAGTATCCAACCAAAGGTTTCTTGATTAGCAGTTTACATAGGCTCGATTGGTACATATCTTCTATGTTAATAATGCATGTATCTATAATTGATGTTACACTTTCTCTATCCAAATGAGCTACATAGTAAAAATCAAATCCACAATTTAACAGTTAAGTTCACAAGGTAATAGCTATTGGTATCATCTTTAGCAATACCAAAGAAATAGCTACCAGTAGCTCATGAATAGGGATATTTAAGAAGATTTGATACCAAAAACTTGTCACCACTACTCAAAAAGGTGGAAACTCAAAGGCTTTACAATATATGTATGATGAAACATGAGTCAATAATAAGTCACCCTTATACATCGACACCTTCATCTCAAGTTGTCATTTCTCTAAGTCAAGCTTGGCATAGGCATAGTATGGAAACAATAACATGTTGGAAAGCAAGAATTTAGCTTTCTCAACTTGTGAAACGTTGTTAATGATATATATTCAGCATCCCCAAAAGAGGACATCTTGACAAAGGTTATGATCCACTTTAATAAGAATAACTATTAATGATTAAATTGAAATCAAAATATTGCTTGAATTTCTGATCAAGACTTGAGACTTGAAACATCTTACAGACAAATAAAAATATCCATAAAGTTCAACAATAATTCTCAAATCTGTATGAAAATCCAGTAATCTAAATTAAATACTCTCACTCAATGCGACGCCATTTAACAAAAAAACACATTTATATTGCATTTATAGAAGAATCCAGCCTCATGAAAATAATTACAAACGGAGACAATGTTGTTGTTATTAGGCTTCTCTTACAAGTATTTGTCTTCCTCATCTAGAGATTCATATACACTTAAGTATTTGTGTATCTATGACACTAGGGAAGATAGTAGTACTACATGGATGGCTTTTCTAAGAGCTCCTAGAGAGTACCTATTGGTTCAAGATTCTACAAAAATTCTACTATTCCTATCAAAATCCTTTAACATCGTAGTGAAGGTTCCTCATGCAACAAAAATAGAGTGATTTCCATCTCTGCACATGTTTGCTTGCTCATGTCGTCTGAAAAGAAGTTGACTCTGTAAGTAAACAACAGATTATGTGAGCACAAAGTTATAAAGTAGAAAATGATAATCTAATGACAACTATACAAAGAATAAATTATAAGAAAAATCTTTGATGACTCTCTATAGATAACACAACTTACTTGCATTGTGAGACTCAATCACATGCTACACAACTATAGATGGCGCGCCAAAGCCATCAACAAAATAGCACCACCCAGTGTTATGAGGTATGAAGCCTAAACATTGAAAGCCATAAAGAGGTTTATTCTCTCCAGCATGATAAACTTAAAGATGGAGATGATGTTAAACTCTGAATGTAAGCTACAAGGGTAGTTTTCTTACCATTTTATCTTTATGTTGGAGATCAACCCTTGCAAAGCCCACACACTATTCAAACCTCCTATTGTTGTGGTATTCAAGTCATGTGATATCATATTTTTTTCATCTTCAGGAGTAGAGGTTTCCATGTAGTGTGAGTGAATAGAATTAGAAGGAGTAGAATCTTGTTTCATGGTGTAATGGAGGTGAGAGAAGGAAGAGGAGCTAGCTTGGTGTGAAACTATGTGGTGGCCAAGGGAAAGAGATGGAGGAGGAGCTTGCTTGGTGCTACAATGGAGGTGGGAGAAAGCTAGTAGAGAGATAGTGTTACACTATAGGAGGTGCATGTGGTTGTTGCAGCAATGGAGAGCTTAGAAAAGAGTTTGTACAGAGAGAAAATCACTTTTTAGCTATAGAATAGGTTTGGAAAGACTTTGGAGGGTGGAAAATGATGTTTTGAACTTTTTTGAAAAAATTCAAATTTTTGTATTTTTTAGTGCACGTTTTTGACTTTTGGAGGTCAAAAATACTTTTTTGACCATGAAATGAGTTTGGGGACCTTTTAAAGAGGGAAATTTTGAAATTTGAAATTTTTTGAAAATTTGAATTTTTTAGTGTATTTTTAAATCCGGACCAAAAAGTGGGGAAAAAAAAAGGTCAAAGTGGTCCCCCCCCCCCCCCCCCCCCCCTTTTCCCCTAGCCACCTCCCTTACCTTCTCACTAGGTAAGAGGCCATAAAGAGGTGTAAGGCTACCTTGTCCCCCTACTTTTTTGAGAGTATAGAGTGTGTCCACCACCCTCTTCCTATTGGTTGGCCTCTAATTAACCTTAATCCCAAAGGGCCCCTAGAGGGTTCATATTTTTCCTAATGTTCACCTCGAACACTTTGCCTAAGTTTTTCCATGCAATGGCGGGGGTTTCAGCATCCTGTAGATAGCCCATCATGCCATCTGTGATGCTTATAGAAAGCCAATACATCACTTTGCTCTGGCCTTGTTGTCAGTCCCTCAAAGCTTTCCTTTGTTCTGTTGTAGCATTTGCCTCGGGAATCCCTGGTTCCTTTTCATTGTCTCCTTCTACATAGTCCCAATAACCTTTTCCTTTTAGGAAATTTGTTATTCTGAACTTCCGTGCAGGGTAGTTATTTTTCTCAAGATTCTTAGTAACAATCTGACTGAAACCGTCAGACATCTTGAAGCACTAAGACAAAATAGCTGCAATTTGCAAAAACCTGCAAATGTGTTGAACCTGCTATCGTGGTACCTGTAACGCTTTCTACACTCAACAAGTGTCCACAATCAAGCATACAACCACTGTACTTGTACAGTAAACTCTGTGTACTACACTTTGGAGACCTGTTCAGAAACTTTGGAGACCTGTCGTGGATTGCGAACGAAGGGATTGTGATGCTCTTGCTCTCTTAGCCTCTCTAGCCTGCACCAGGATCTGATACCATGTAAAGAAAGAGGATGCAAGAGAGCTACACAAGACAAGCATACACCACACAGAGATAGAAAGCTTCTTCTTCTTCTCACAGAAAAGAGAGTACAAAATGACTAAGTGCTAAAACTGAAAAATAGCACATATGTACATGCGGTCACTAAGTGTGAACTCGCTAGAAGCGTACTAGGATGGCACTATAAGTGTAGTCCAGCTGTAGAATCACTGGCAGAGATCCTCCGTGTCGGTCACCTAACGCGCCAGTGAGTAAATGCCGTAAGCGGCCAAGACCCGTAGTGGATGCCATCTCAAGATGTAGAGCTCGACATCTCAACAATTTTTGTCTTGAGTGTTTTAATATTTCTTTTGGTACTAAGTAGAAGCTTTTCGTACTAATTGGTAGCTCATGGTTCTGAATTGATTCAATTTAGTAGTTCATGGTTGTATTTAGTCATTGGTGACTTGGTAGTTCTTGGTACTATTTGGTAGATGCCTTGAGGACTGCCTGCTAGCGTTTGGTACTAAGTGGAAGCTTTTGGTAGTATTATATTTCCCCCTTTGGTGGTTTATGGTTGCTTTCTATCAATGGTGTTTTGGTGGTATTGGTAGTTTTAAGTAGTTATAGCTTTTGAAAACATTGTTTTGGTGGTTGTTAGGGTTTTTTTTTTCCTGCTTATGTTTCAACTACTAATTGGCAGTTCATGGTTGTCTTCTGTCATTAGTGACTTGGTAGTTTTGGTAGTTTTTGGTACTACTTGCTATTATGATGCCTCAAGGACTGCCTGGGAGCTTTTGGTACTAACTGGTAGCTTTTGGTACTAAGTTGGTTCCCCCTTTGATGTTGTTTGGTAACATGCTGAGTATGATATGCTGGAGGCAACATGGAAGGAAGAACAAGTCCCCACCCTCTTTGTGAAGCAAATGATTGCTGATGTTGGGCTTGGAAAGAGATTCATGTTATATCCTAAGAACCAAGTTGTTGATTCGGTGGGTATGATCCACGTGTTTGGCATCTGTGCTGCATGTGGTGAGCTTCTGGAATCTGCAAGGGTTGTTGGAACCTTTATGCTTGAGTGCCGACATCAGTATCACCCCCTTTTCTTTAGTTCTTTGCTATAAAACAGGGATCATTCTGCCAAACCTGGTTGTACTATGGTGATTCCCGAGGTGGAAAAGTCTTGGGTCACTGGGCATCGTGTTGTGAAGAGTAAGTATGTGCGTGCTCTACAAATCATATGCTTACCTGCACTGAATGTGAGGTTGTTTGTAAGTACATGTTGTCTTTGTTATTTTTGTAGAGGAGGAGGATGTTGCAGCGGCTAGGCCCAGTGGAAGAAATGGAGAGGCGGTCAAGGATGGACAGGGTGCCACAAAGTTTTTTGCAAGTTGTATATGGGAGGAGGATGAGGTTGCTAAAGAGATAGAGGATGCTCTCCATGATTTAAAGTATGGTAGTGTGGAAGGGAAAGAGATTGAGAAGGGACAAAATTGTGATACCATGGGGGACAGTGAAGGAAATAGTGACTATGAGAACAAGGATGTTAAGGAGAATAAAGACAATGTGGGAGGTAAAGTCCCTCAAAAGTGGAGTTGGAATGATGCCGGACTAGATGTTGTTGACATAAAGTCTGAAGATCATATCACTAGCAAGGATGAGAATAGGCAAGGGGAAGGTGCAACAGACAAGAAGGGAGTGGTAGAACCTAAAGGGGCAGGGAATGAGACCAAGCATGGGGTGGAGGCCAAGGAGGATGACGGGGAGGCGAAGAAGGGATTGGAAGCCAAGAAGGGGGATCAAGGGGAGGATAAGATAAGGGTGAATGCCAAGGAGGGGAAGGAGTGGATGATGCCAAGAATGTGAAAGGGGCATATGCTAGGAAAGGGGAACATGTAGAAAGGAGCAAGGAAAGCAAAGCAAAGAACATGGACGGGGCCAAGAATTCCAAGGAGGAAGTGGCCACAGAGGATGCAAAAGTGGACAACACCAACATGGGTGTGGATCAATGGCTGATGATGTTGTACGGAGAATAGAGAGCTAGATGGATAGGCAGGTAGATGGATGGATGGATGGAAGAATAGAGGGATAGATAGATAGATGAATAGATAGGTAGACAATTGATAGATACAAAAATAAATAGATAAATAGACACACAGATAAATAAATTAAAGATGGTGTAATAGATACATAAGAAAAATTAAAAATAGAAAGAGATAGATAAAAGATAGGTGGACATATAATTAGCTTGATAGAGAGATTTAATTTTTTCCAGGTTACCAAACTAGACTTACCTTTTTTTTTCTTCTTTGACAGAGGGGAGCAAGTTAGATCCAGGACGACCCAAATAAGACCCGAAACTAATATATATATATATATATATATATATATATATATATATATATATATATATACGCCAAGTTGATAAATCAAGGATTCTAATGGAAGCTATTTCCTTATATAACATAGAGATGAAATCCCATTAACATATTTAGAATCCATAAACAACGACTTTTTTCCCACAATTAAGAGGCACGGCGGCTATTCAGAAACCCTAAAGATGATATGAGACATAGTGTAGTCAAGTATGGGAAAAATCAATAGACAAATCATACCTCCAGAATCTTGTTGAGTTGGTCATGATGCAGTTGGGTATACTTGAGCTCATCATGGATTGGGCACATCACTTCATCATTACCAATGCACAGACCATCTATGTAGTTGTAGTGGGTGCATCCACAACTTGCTGCTCATTTCCTCCACCATTTTAGTGCCAAGCTGGCAAGGGGAAATGGAGGGCAACTCAAGGGTGTTGCACTATGAAGTTGAGAGGAGAGAGTGCGCGCTCGTTTCCACTTTCTTTAGGCACTTGTTTTCTCTTGCTTACAAAAGTGGAGTTGTTCCAGGCTTTAGGAGGTTCTTGGATAGCATTGTAGGCTTACAAGGTTGTGTGTTGATCCCATGGGTCCTACATTCAAGGATCATTGGGGTGAACAACTGAATGCAAATGTATTTTGCACAATGTGCTTTTCATTTCACCGAATCATTTCAACTTTTGGCCTTTGTATTTCATCTCTTGTTCTCTCTATAATAATGTGGTATGTTCAGCTTGTAACTGTGTTCCAATGTTACTATTCATTTCTAAACTAAGTATTGCACAATACAATACCAAATTGGTACTATTGAGTACCATTTCCAAACTAAGTATTGCATAATACATTACCAAATCATTTGTTTGCATTGTCTATTTTCCTCCACTCATATGGAATGTTGGTATTGTAGTAAACTATTGGTGGCTAGATGAGCCACTAGAAAACACAATGCTTGCGGCTGATGTGGCTGCTAAATCGGGGCGGCTGATTGTGCTTGATCTTAATGGGGTGTTATTGACAAGCGTCACCGAACTTCCAGAAGGCCTTTGGGTTTTGGACAAGAAGCCCCAACCACGGATCTCATACTCAATAGCTTGCTAATTTGTCTTGTAAGGTCAGATGCGAGGAGTTCATACTAACTCATAAAAAGAAGCCAAGATAATTTTGTGGTCCAGCTGTAGAAGGAAAAAAAGTGTTAGATATGTTGAATGCTTGCTTCCCCCAACATGTGAGGCAAAAGCACTTTGCAAGTAACTTATGTAAGCCTTGAGTGTTTTAGAGGTTAGGTTACACATAATTCTAACCTTCTCTTTGGCATGGCATATATGCTCTGCCAAGAAGACTGTGAGACCTACTGGCAGATTATGATAGAGGTGCGGCACGTGCCCAAAGCGTAGAAGGAAAAAAAGTGTTAGATATGTTGAATGCTTGCTTCCCCCAACATGTGAGGCAAAAGTACTTTGCAAGTAACTTATGTAAGCCTTGAGTGTTTTAGAGGTTAGGTTACACATAATTCTAACCTTCTCTTTGGCATGGCATATATGCTCTGCCAAGAAGATTGTGAGACCTACTGGCAGAGTATGGCAGAGGTGCGGCACATGCCCAAAGAGGTGGGTGACAAGCCTGTTTTCTTGAAGAACCTACAGACAGTGTGGACAAGGAATCAGGATTTTGATGCTAGCAATACAATTTTGGTGGATGACTGTAGATACCAGTCACTCAAAAGTAACTATGAGAGCTGTCTTGCAATCATATCATACCACCTTGTTGTGGTAGGAAAAGAACACCCTTTTTACATGGCGGACCTTTTTTGTCGTGGTTTCTTGGATGGATACACGATCAATACCCAACAACGTACACTCATGAAACCTATCTTTGACATAGAAGATGATATTTCTAGGTATGTTGCTAATTACTTCATACAGATGGAGGGTTAATCTTACAGATTTGATCCCCCTGGCTTAGGAGATTCCTGAACTATTGAACTTGGTGAAATTTTGTATCATGTCATATATTATACAATGGAAAACCACTTTTTGGTACATTCTCTTGAGATCTTGATCTCTAGTGTCTCTTCTTGTGTTTTCTAGTAGTTTGTAGTCTAAAATAATTTTTTGAAATACCTGACATTGGTGTTAATACAATGGTGAAAATGTACAAAATTTGGTGCTAGAACATAGTCAGATTTGGTGTTATCCAGTACCAAACTTGGTGCTATTTTAGTACCGAATTTTCTTAAGAATTTGGCACTATTCACTTCATGCTGGTAGTGAGCCATGTTTTCTATCAAGTTTTGGAGAGCCTACTGTGCATCACTTGTATTTGAAACCCTAAAGTTGCAAATATATAGTTGCAGCTTGGATCCATTGTCTTGCACCAAATGCTCACAATATTGTATATGAACTTATGCAAAGAATTCTACAGTACCAAATTTTGGTACCGCTTGTCATCACTTTGGTACTGATTATCTCCCTTTTGATAGATGAGCTTATGCAAGGGATTCTATAGTAAAAGTTTTGGTACTGCTTGACATCACTTTGGTGCTTGGTAGCTCCCTTTTGGTACTCCTTAGTATTATTTTGGTATTGGTTAGGGACAAGTTGATATAGAGCTTGACAATTAATGTAAAACAATCTCAAATATTGAATAGAGGAAGTGAAGAATAGCAAGAAAAACAATAATGAGGAGAAAAAGATGTATTCTGCCTAGGATAAAAAGCATTCACTTGCCCACTTAGGAGTTCAGGAATTGTGTTTCAAGTAACATGGATGCACCATCACTCTCATCATCATCATATGGCATGCTATCGTATATGTTCTCATATACTTTAGTAGATGACTTTGGTACTATACAACCATTGCCCCATGAAACATAATAGCATTTAAGAGTTGGACAACACCAAAACTAGTCAAATTTGAGACTCTTCAGAAAACATATGGTGCTATACAAATTTGAGACTATTCATGAAACATCTGGCACCATTAAGGCATTAGGAAGAGAATGGGGTCTAGGAGGCCTCTTTATTTGGCAGTTTAAGGAAGTCAAATCTTTAGTATTGAGAAAGTAATAAACGGATAGCTTTTGGATTCAAATAGGAAAAACGGCTAGTTTATTTGAATTCAAATTTCCCCCCAAAATGGAAATTCATATCATGTAACCTATCTATGGAAAGAGCTCGACGCGTAGATTGCAAATCTATGATCTCCGCTCAAATTGCAGATCATATGTGGGATTTATGGAAGGCCAAAAACTATAAAATTGTCCACCTTCTTTTTGGGAGAAAAAGAGCATCCTTTGACCACTTTTACACACCCACCATTCTTGCACACGTGGCATACACCTATTCGTCAAAATGTTAATTACCTCCATAAACTCATGGAAAATAAAGAGGCCCTCTTAGGACCCATTCTCTTCCTAATGGACTATTTCCATATTTGGTACTATCTTTAGGCTTTTGGTATTATGTACAACCAATGGCCGCATGCATGAAGTACCAAATTGGGTAGTTTATAGGGGCTTGGGTACTATACAAGACCTTTGGTATAGTGAAGGACCATTGCCATATAGCAAAAAGTCAGGTTTGGTACTCTTTTGGTACTTTTGACACACAATATAACTCTATGTAGAAGAGTATTATATGGGTACTTTGAAAATGATTTGGTGATAAACAAGAATGCTTTGGTACTATACATGGATTAGGTTTGGTACTGCACAAAGACTTTGGTACTACACACTTAGGCTTTGGTAAAATAGAGAGATGTGTTGTCAACTCTATAGATAGGCTTGGGTGCCTCTAGGGAAGGAAAAGGTATTATATAAAGGCTTTGGTACTCTATAGATAGGCTGTGGAATTACTAGTAAACGATTGAACACCAAATTTGGTACTGCACATGGGCTTTGGTTCTATGCAGGATAGCTTTTGAACTACATAGGAATGCACTAGTAATGTATATAACCTTTATAAGGTACTATACACACCCATTGCCATATAGTAGACCACCAATTTTTTGTATTGTCTTGACCAAATTAGCCTTAAGGTTGTATAAAAAATCACAATTGTTAAGAGTTGTTGGTACCTGAGAGTCATCGAGTAGATGCACAAGATGTTTGATGACACTTTTCCTTCCAATTCTCTTCTTGCATATGTCCTTCTTGCTAGGTGAAACTCTAGTCTTTGATGTTCAAAATGCATGCACCAAATCTCTTGTTTCATTGGTGATAGTGGTTCCTCAAGGCAATTGTCTCTCACAAGCACTCAATGGAAACACTTCATCCTCATCTTTATTCTCTAGCCTTGAACTTGCAGTAGCTTTATTCCTTCAATGGATACCCAGGACACTAGCAATTTTAGATTGTTTTATTGAGGTCTTAACTACACTATAGTTCAAGATAATTGTCAAGGAGGTTCTCTTCACAAAAAGCTCACTTGTTGAGTGCGGGACCTTAATTTGAGTCAAAGTGTTGGGCACATTGGATAGAATAGTGTCTTCAACATTGCATGGTTGCTTACACCCCATCAAACTCCCTCATTGATAATGCAAAAAGTATACAATAGAAGACTCTCTTCTATGCGTATGGTGGTAGAACGTGCTTTTGGTCGCTTAAAAACCACTTGGAGAATCCTTCACGGTGTCATTCAGAATCCCGACATCAATAAATTACCTAAGGTAATTGCCGCTTGTTGCATATTGCACAACTTAGCCATTGATCATGGGTTAGTAATAGGTGATGTTGTTGATCCAACGCTTGCTATTTACGACGAGGTTGAGGTGCATGAATTGAATCCTTTGAATTCCATAAGTATGGATACTGTAGCTATGTATCTTCAGGAAATTCATGGTCATGTGCAAGCATAAGCTCCTACAATATTGCAGTTAGATACTTTTATGTGTTTGCTACTTAACCCTTTTTTAAGGAAAGTCTTGTTAAATGAAAGGTTTGTACTTTACTTGCCATATGGTTCAATTGGACTTTTGTGTATATGAAAGTCAAAAAGTGATGTCTTTATATATTTAAAGAGTCAGAATATATTTAAATATCATTTTCTATGAGGTATGCATTTTCACATTTAAAATGTGAGACCTCTTAGGCTCTTTTGTCTCTAAAGTTGAATCCAAGTAGGCTCTTCTATTAAAAAAATATATGTGCAGTACTTGTATACTTCTTTCACTTTCAGTTAATTCAATTTTTATTTCTCTCCAAAAGAATATGTATGTAGATATGCACTTTGATAAGAAATTTGTGAGGCCTCTTAAGTGGGATCTTCCATACAAAATAGATAGGGGTGTGTGTGTTTGTGGGGGGGAGGGGGAGAGAGAGAGAGAGAGAAAGAGAGAGAGCACAATACTTTTAAATATCGAATAATATCTTCACATTATACAAAAATTAATTCAACAAATCATAATACAAAGTCGTATATGTTCGCATAGCATAACCACGCAATGATCAAAACTCAAGAAAATACTAAAGCATCATGAACCTTGGCGTGCCAAGTAGGCACCTAGGAGATCCGCGAACTTTGACATAGAGTTTTCTAAGAGGATTGCTTGATCTTTGATGGCTTTTACTTGTCTTTCTTGCATTCCCAATAGATCTTGCACTTGCTTCTTTTACTCCACCATGCACTCTTTTGAAGACCTCTCCATGAGGTTCTTTGAAATGTGTTGAAACTCACATTTTATGCCCTCACTTTTACTTGGCAAAGAGCCTCTCTTCTTTCCGGTGGAGCTTGGATCCTCTACATTGCCATCACCATTACCCTCTTCTTGGGTTGCTTGAGGATTGCATTTATCTTGCATGCACCAAAAATGAAGTAAAGTAAGCTCTCAAGCAAAAAAGTGATAGCAATGGTTTGTCATGCAATGAAAAGGAAAGCAAGAAGAAAGCTTACCATATGAGGCATTTGAGCTATCTATCACATGTGTTCCTGGGTCCAAAGATCTATCATTTGAGAAGTGTTGCTCCAAAAGGAGATAGAAAGTTTCATCAAAACATCTTGGAAGACCCCTTGCTTCTCTTTCATCTTCATCCATTTGAGACCACGAAGAAAGACCGGAAGGCACCGCCCTATTCCAATCTCTAGCTAATGCGTTTGACATTTGGAAACACATTGTCCCACTTATCCATACATTGGAGATCTGTCCTCAATACACCCCCTTCATTGCAATATGTAGCCACTCTCGTCCACTTTGCTTCACTCAAAACGATCCTTGCCACCCCTTTGCTTTCCTTTCGCTCTCTTGAAAAACGTTGAATGCCTTCCATAAGCACACAAACTTCTTGTAAAGACCAATTGCTATGATTTGTGGCTGCTTGGCCCTTGGCTAACTTCTTGTGGCGTGTTTGCTCCGAATTGGTTTTCTTCTTGCCACGGGCCGATGCCGTGTTTTTGGGAGCGGGCTCATTGTGAAATTCTTCTTGTGATGTATTGTTGACGGGTGTTGGCATTGGTGATGGAAAATCATTGTTGGTTGTTGGTTTTGTGGACTTGCTTCTTACTTGATGGTGGCTAGGTGGAGATAGAGCCTCCGGGATAGGTTGAAAGAAAAGCACTTGAGACATTTGGGACCAGGGAAATCCCTCCTCAATACCATCTTGATCTTCATCAAAAAAGGGAGAATTCAAATCAAAATCCATTTGGAGATGAAGAGAGCACTCTAGAGACACAAACAAATTTGATAGTCAAAAGGGGGAGACAAAACATTGACAGAGAAAAGGAGGCTTTTGTGAGGTCTCTCCCTAGAGCAAATTACCTTTCTGTGAGAGAGGACAAGATAGAAAATGGGAGTTCTTATATATTGTGATATTTCTCTTGTGTGTGTGTGTGTGTGTGTGTGTGAGAGAGAGAGAGAGAGAGAGAGAGAGAGAGAGAGGGGGAGGGTGTGTGTGTGTGTGTGGAGTTTTTCACAAAAAGAAGAAAAAACAAGGACGCACAGAAGGATGCAACCCAAATCTCTTTATTGAAGATTTAAAATTGGAAGCAAGAGAGAATAAAGTTGAAGAATAAAAAATAAATTTACTCATTACCTTTCATGCTTTGAAGGAGAGGGAAATAAAAGCTGCACATGGGGAAAAGGGTCCACGTCATGGAGTTGGAAAAACTAGGCAAGGTTCACATTTTGTTATGCACTTTTACATGATCCCAAGGAGAATATTTAAATCTTACAAAAGTGGAGTGAACTACACCTCTTTGAGGTGCAGTTGCTCTACCCCCCCCCTTTCAAATAACAATAACATATCCCTTCAACGTGTGACCATAGCGTCATGTTGTTAGATTTCTTGCTCTTATCAATTACCCCCTCTTGTGTGGGAGGTACCTTATGTTGGTTGTTGATCGGAGTCACTCTCTTAAGCTTGTGACTCTCCCTCGATAGAGATTAGCTCTGCCAGTCGTTATGATGGAATTCGACATTGATTTATGATTATTGTATATCCAACCTCGTGAAATACCGCAAATTGATGCAGCTACAAAACATTATTACCCTTTTTGTTACGAGGTATAACGTGCTCCTTGGTCAATGAGCATTAATACTTTTTAATTCTTCAAAACTAAAGACACTTCTAAAGTCCATCATTATATTTACATACTAGTCATCTAAATGAGTGCCCACTATCTTATTTCAACCAATCAACATTTTTGGCCTATCAAAAAGTGCTTGAAAATATAATTAATCTTTTTTGCCCTTTGGGCAGGCCAAAAAAAATACGGGGCAATCTTAAGGGTCACAAAAGGTTTTTGAAAAGAAGGTTTCAACTAGCTCAAGTCAAAGGATATTTGAGAGTCTCTTATAGGATTAGAGATTCAATAACCAAAAACAAGATTATTTATGGTATGTAGTACCTTTATTGTAAGGCCTCCTCACAATGAAGAGTTTCCATTTTTTGTACCTGCGTTTGTGATCTCTGGTGTAAGCCTATCATTCTATACTATAATAAAAGATGGAGGGATTCCGACATCCCTTCTTGCCAAGTGTCATCATTTCCTAACTTCGACAGGATCCGGCCACATCGGGTGGAGAGAGAGAGAGAGAGAGAGAGAGAGAGAGAGAGAGAGAGAGAGAGAGAGAGAGAGAGAGAGACCACCAAGGGCCATTGCCATTGTCACTGAGACATAGACACAACCCTGTGTGTGTGTGTGTGTGTGTGTGTGTGTGTGTGACGATATCCAGAGAGAAAACGAGAGAGGATCAGGCGGTTGAGGTGTCTTCAATTTTGAAGGCCGCCTCCATTACTTAGGCAATGGTCACGCGAGGCTTAATTATCAATTTTTTGAACCAATAACTAAGCTCATTTTTTTCCATAAAAGCGAGAAAGAGTTATATTAGATAGAGAATGAAATTACAAAAATCAGTCCAACACCAAAAGGATAGGGAAGGGCAACACGTCTTTGACCATGGTTACAAAAGGCAGAATACCGAGTACATTTAACAGGGGGAAAGCCTAGATAGAGTCTATGGCATGCTCGGTAGATCATTGAGCAGATCTTCAAGGTGTTGCGTTAATCTAATACTTGTGGAGTATTTCCTGCCATGCGATTCTACCTCCACTTTGCATTCTTCCATCATCCTTTCTAGATGATCCACCGAGCCATCACTCAGTATCTCTTGAAGTTTGATAATGTTGGCCATGTTGTAATATCCTCTGTAGTCCATCAACACTTTATAGTTAGCCTTGTAGATTCTACATTGCTCGAGCTTGAGTTGATTAACCTGCAGGTTTACATGAGAGAGCAGTTTTTTCAAACCAGGGGTTTGGTAAGTATTGTCTAAAAGCCTTTTGTTCCTGTCAATCCAAATAACCCAAAAAAACTCAGCTCTGATTTTATTTCATAAAACATCCATTTAATTTTGAGCATGAAATGAGTTACTAAGCCTACCCTTTGTAACTATGCCGATTTTGGCATAGTTGTGAAATTCAAGGCATAGTTGGGAGGATGAATGAATAACTAAGCCTCACGTGCCCATGCAAGAGGCTTAGTTATTCATTAAATGCTTTGTATGTGCATAGTTGGCATAGTTATCAATAACTGATAACTAAGCCTCACGTGACCATGCCCTTAGCACAAGGCATCCTTCGATATGTGTGTGTGTGTGTGTGTGTGTGTGTGTGTGTGTGTGTGTGTGTGTGTGTGTGAGAGAGAGAGAGAGAGAGAGAGAGAGAGGGCTCATGTTAAATATCGGCTAGCTACGTTACGTGTAGGTGAGCACACCGGTAGAGCCGGTCACGATGCTTTTGGGGGGGGCATAAATTTTTTTTTGACTTATGGAAGGCAGGCTACACTACCTCTTCAACCACGCATGCGTAGCATAGAGGTATAGCAATGGGCCGTGGCAGAGGTGACCAGGGTACAAGACGTCTGCACGGCAAGCGCGTTGACCTTTTGGTCAACTACTCTCAACCGGTTTTAATTCACCGGCAACCGGCTCGGCTTGCCATGCCACGCAGGCAAGCTAGCCGATATATAACCAAATCCGCGAGAGAGAGAGAGAGCGAGAGAGAGAGAGAGAGAGAGAGAGAGAGAGAGAGAGAGAGAGAGAGAGAGAGAGAGAGAGAGAGAGAGAGAGACCACCAAGGGCCATTGACACTGTCACTGAGACGTAGCTAGACGACATCCACTACCACTGTCAGTGTCCTCTGTGTGTGTGTGTGTGTGTGCGCTCGTGTGTTTGACAACATCCAGAGAGAAAATGTCCTCTCACGCCTTCAAAGTGAACGATGAGGGTGGTCACTGGTGATCAACTGAACGATAGCAGCCAACTCGGGCTGCTGAGTAGGAGCTAAAGCGGGACCCGCAGCAGCAGGATACGAGATGAGAGCGGAGGCAGTAAACGTGGAGGCGGGACTACCCACACCTGCACCCCAAAGCTTGAGGGAAAAGTTCATTCAACTTCTAACCCTCAAGGGACCAGCCGATGGAGAGACCACTGAGGTGACCAGGTCAACTTTGGGAGCACGACATAGACATGCCATAGCGGTGAGGGCAGCGAGACTCAGGAGAGAGCGATGATAGTTTATCAAGGCGGGGTTGACTCCCAGCTTCTCTCTCTACTGCCATAGTCTGCCATCTCTCTCTCTCTCTCTCTCTCTCTCTCTCTCTCTCTCTCTCTCTCTCTCTCTCTCTCTCTCTCTCTCTCTCTCTCTCTCTCAGCGTGTTGCAGGAGGGTATAGTGTTCGGGAAAATTCACTTTATAGTAGATTCAAGGGAAAATTACCCCTCTAATTTGTGGAAACTCCCAACATATCCCTCAAATTTCATAAATTTCCAAAATACCCCCAATATTTTGTCATAAATTTCCAAAATTCCCTTCAAATTTTCCAAAATTCCAAAATTACCACTGTGGTTATGAGATTAAATTTCTCCAAAGATAAAAAACTTTGTAGCTTTACATAGGAAGACTGATTGTCTATCAATACAAGATGCTAAAACTAGAATCTGAGCTGATTATGTAGGCTTTGGAGATGAATGGTTTTAGACCTAACTTCCTTTTGTGACAAATTACATGCTAGCACTCAAAAACGGACCTCAATTGTCAGAAAGAAATAAAGATTAGAAAATCTTGAACAATCCAACCAAAATAGATTAAGAGAAATTTGAGGGGTATTTTCAGAATTTCCACAAATTAGAGGGGTATTTTGGTAATTCACCCTAGATTCTAAGAGGAACAATCTCAAGAGACCTCAAAGATCAATGAGAGAGAGAGAGAGAGAGAGAGAGAGAGAGAGAGAGAGAGAGAGAGAAAGAGAGAGAGAGAGAGAGAGAGAGAGAGAGAGAGATTTTTATACTGTGCGAAAAGGATGAGATGTGGTACGTGACCTCGAGCGGGTAGACAATGTGGAGTGCCTCTCTCTCTCTCTCTCTCTCTCTCTCTCTCTCTCTCTCTCTCTCTCTCTCTCACACACACACACACACACACACACACACACACACAGTCTCACCGGACTCATCCAGAGAATCTCTCTCTCTCTCTCTCTCTCTCTCTCTCTCTCTCTCTCTCTCTCTTTCAAGAGAGAGGTAATGTCATAATAATCAATATCTAATTCTCCTAAATGATTTTCTCATGTTAAACTGATCATTTAATATGGGGAAGTGCCAGGGGAGAAAAAGCTAGAATATTGGTTAAGCTAGCAGACCGGCCACATTAGGGATTCAAAGGAGGGAAAATAGGGATCCAAAAGGGGGGGGGCATCTGCAGAAGAACCATGTGCAACAATGGGCTAAAAGGACCCTAAGGTTGAGCCCATTAAGACTTCCAAAATGCTAAGGTTCCAAAATTCAAAGGTTGTGTCCAAAGGTCAACCTAAAGGGAATTGGATGCTTTGTGTGTGACCAAAAGAGTCTTTGAATATCCCTACATAGGAGGGGGCGAGCCTAGCAAGTAGGGGATGAGAGAGAAGGCCACACACACACACACAAGCTCCCTTTACACAAAGGGAATGAGGGACACATGTCAGCTCCCTAGGCCAGATGCCCACAAGGTGTACCCAATTCCTATTGGATGACCCTTGAAGTGGACCAATGAGAATTAGGCTGGAGTAAATTTAGCCTAATTAATTTGAAAACACTTAATAAAAAGAACCAATGAAAATAAGTCTCTTGGATGATTATTGGACAGCCCGTGAAGGGGTCCAATAGGAATTGAGCAACCCAATGGGCTACTTAATTCCTATTGGTCAGAATGGGGAAAGGTCCAATGGGGATTTCATTCATTTAAATCAATTAAGTTTAATTGATTAAGCTCTCACAAAAGGGGAAACGGGGACACATGTCAGAAGGCTAATTCTTATTATGACATTACCTCTCTCTTGAAATCATAGTCGAGAAGATAAAGCATATTCATGAGTCCTTTCCTTAGCGGGTAGAGGATCCCTGTGTTACCCTACGACATCATTCCACAATGGATGACTAGTCCATTTGGCGCTTGAGAGCCTGAGGCTGCCGCAAGCATGTCTGCACATTAGTCCTATCAGTCTTCCATTGTAACATTTAATGGCCTAAAATCTTTTTGTGTAGCGGAATTTAGCATGAACATAGTGGGCATTTCATTAGAGTTTATTCTTAATGAGAATTACAAGAGTGCTTGGGGGGAGAGAGCAACAAAAAGCATAACACCTAGTTAGATAGCATCGACAATACTTTCAAAAGAGAGAGCAATTAAGCTATTGACAACAGTTGAGGACCGGATTTGCATGGAGCCGGTCCCCCCTCCAAAAGGCTTTGTATTATGGTTTCTCCCATAAAGAGAGACATTGTACAATACAATTCTTTGTGTTCCTTCAAGACTAGCTAGTGCAATGAAGATGGAAGCTTCATACACCAAGCAAAACACTTAATCAAACACAACTTGAATTATCCCCGTTCTCAGACCCAAGACCTCACACACCTTCGAAGATGGTGAGAGCTAGCAGGGTATGAGAGTAGATTGAGAGGAAAAAGAAGTATCTTACGAGAAAGAAGTACATCTCCTCACATAATCACTCATATTAGCATAGCTTAGCTTAGTAATTAGCTTGGTAGAGAAGATGAGCATGCATTGAAGCTTGGCTCTTGGTTGGATTTGCATCCACATGCCAAGAGAGTGTTGATGTAGGCTTCTATCTCACAAGCTTGGAGTAGGTGATGAGCTCTCCATTAAAGCTTGGGAGGAGATAGAGTATTTTCCCTTCACACATGGTCAAGTGTGAGAGTGTGTGTGTCAATGCCAAGCAAAAATCAGCCCCCTCTCTCTCTTGGGCGAGCCCTAGCTGCTAAGTAAGTCTGGCTTTTGCCTCATTGGACCTCCCCAGGTCAAGCCAATAGGGATTAAGCAGCATAAGTGATAGCCTTCTGACATGTGTCCCCCTTTCCCCTTTTGTGAGAGCTTTAGGTAATTAAATAATTAAACTAAACTCTCATTGGACCCCTTTGCCTCCTGGCCAATAGGAATCAGGCAAGCCATGGGCTCCTGAATGCTCATTGGACCCCTTCGGAGACTGCCCAATAGTCTTTAGGACACTTAATTCTTATTGGTTTCTTTTATTAAATGTTTTTAAATTAATTAGACTAGATTTACTCTAGCTTAATTCTCATTGGTCCACTTCAAGGGTCTTCCAATAGGAATTGGGCACACCTTGTGAGCATCTGGCCTAGGGAGCTGACATGTGTCCCTCATTCCCTTTGTGTAAAGGGAGCCTGTGTGTGTGTGTGTGTGGCTTTCTCTCTCATCCCCTAGCTTTGGGGCTCGCCCCCTCCCATGTAGGGATATGCAAAGACTTTTTGGCACACACTAAGCATCCAATTTTCCCTAGGGTTGACCTTTGGACACAACCTTTGAATTTTGGAACCTTACATTTTGGAAGTCTTAATGGGCTGAACCTTAGGGTCTTTTGGCCCATTGTTTCACATGGCTCTTTTGCAGATGGCCCCCCCTTTGGATCCCTATTTTCCCTCCTTTGGATCCCTACTGTGGCCGGTCTGCTAACTTAACCAATATTCTAGCTTTTTCTCCCTTGGCACTTCCCCACATTAAATGATCAGTTTAATTATGAGAAAATCATTTAGGAGAATTAGATATTGATTATTATGACATTACCTCTCTCTTGAAATCATAGTCGTCCTCGACTATGGTGTAGAGAAGATAAAGCATACGCATGAGTCCTTTTCTTAGCGGGTAGAGGATCCCTATGTTACCCTACGACATCATTCCATAATGGATGACTAGTCCATTTGGCGCTTGAGAGCCTGAGGCTGCCGCAAGCATGTCTGCACATTAGTCCTATCAGTCTTCCATAGTAGAGTGACAAGCCCTACTTTGGTGTTTGGGAGACGTCGTCCCCGCAAACTTGATCTAAGCATGCATACTACTTCATTTTTGTGCACAAATAAAGAAAAAGGGAGTCTTATAAGACAAAAATTTTTGTTCATTTTTAACATTTTGTACGCCTTGCATCCATCTAGCATCTTCAAAAGGATAATTCTTAAACTTAATAAGATATCGTCTGATAGTCTTACCGCCTCTTAATACCTTGTCTTCATGTCGGAGAATGGACTCGGGCTGCAGCACCTCCTCGTGGTCCTCGATCTCCGGTGGGTCTTCAATAGTTGGTTCTTGAGGTGGCTCTCCTTTGTAAGGCTTTAAGAGGCTCACATGAAAAGCATTGTGTATGAGCCAATGATTGGGCAACTTAAGTTGATAGGCCATCTCATTGATTGGCCTAAGAATCTGGAAGGGACCATAGTACCTTTTTGCTAGTTTAGCATAGTACTTTTGGTGGCCCGTAGGATTCTTGCCCGTAGTGTGCCTTAATCGAGCCTTGGGAAACTTTAACAAGACCCAATCGTTTTCTTTAAAGGCTTGGGCTCTTCTGTCTTGCAGCAGCACCTTTTGCCTTTGCTGTGAGATAGAGATAGCATCCTTAATCTTTTGGAAAGATTCTTGTAGGTCTCGGCATACTCATCTGCAGCGAAGATCTTCCCATGTACCTTAAGTAGCAAGGGACTTTTTGATCTTCCCTCAATTACCTCGAAAGGTGCTTTTCCTGTAGAAGTATGTACAGTGTTATTGTAAGCATACTCTACTAAGGGTAAGTACTTCTCCCATTGGGATCTTTGATCTACTTCCGTTACATAGGCTTTTAGTAGATCGAGAATAGTTAGGTTAGCTATTTCACTTTGGCCATCAGTTTGTGATGATAGGCCGAAGAGAAGTTTAGCCTTGTTCCTAAATTCTCAAAGAGACCCTTCCAGAAATTATTGGTCATTCTAGGATCTCTATCCGACACTATGGACATTGGCAAGCCATGGTACTTGAAAATTTGTGAAATGAAGAGGGTGCCATTTGATGGGCTTTGATAGTCTTTTTGACAGGTATAAAATGAGCTTGTTTACTGAACCTGTCTACTATCGTCCATATTCCCGTATTCCCATGGATAGACTTAGGCAATCCAAAGATAAAATCCATGGATATGCTCTCCCAAGGTGAATTAGGGATTGGCAAGGGTTGAAGCAATCCAAGTTGCTTCCCTCTATCAAATTTTGTCTTTTGACATACCACACATTTGGAAACATACTCGTGTATGTTCACTTCATGGTAGGCCAATAGAAATATGTTTCAATTCCCTTTAGGGTAGACTGAATCCTCTATGCCCCGCATATGGGGGAGCATGAGATTCATACATTACTTTCTCACGTAGTGAGTTAGTAACGCATAGTCTATTGCCATAGAGAAGATAACCATCTTGTAAAGTAAATGGTTCTTCTTTCTTCCCTAATGCAAGGGCTGAAATCACATCTCTAAAATCGGGATCAATAGCATACTCATCTATCATTAAAGATAGATCATTGTGAGTTGCTATGGAAACCGCATTCACTCTCGGTCGTCTTGAGAGTGCATCGGCTACTTGATTATGCTTGCCAGCAATGTGAGCAATATGAAAATGAAAGCGAAAGGAAATTTGCCCACCTCATTTGTTTTTCGGAGAGCTTGGTCTGCGTCATGAAGTACTTAAGACTTTGGTGATCCGTTCGCAGAATGAAAGGAGTCCCCAATAAATAGTGCTTCCATGAGTCTAAGGCATGTAGAACTGCAAGGAGTTCCTTTTCGTATATGCCTAGAGCTTGCTCAACAGGGTCGAGCCTTCGACTCTCATAGCCTATGGAGTGCCCTTCTTGGAGTAGAACAGCCCCAAGGCAATCACCACAAGCATCACATTGGACCTCAAATGGTTTTGAGAGATCCGGTAGTGTAAGCACAGGTTGAGAGATAAGCTTTTCTTTAAGCTTTTCGAAAGCATTGTTCTCCTTAGCAGACCACGTATACCTAACATTTTTCTTTGTTAGGTCATGTAATGGTCCCGCAATTTGTGAGAACTTTTCTATGAAGCGTCTATAGTATGCACATATACCTATAAAGCTTCTTAGTTCATGAAGATTCCTTGGTTTAGGCCATCCTTTTATTACCTCTAACTTGGATGGATCCATTTGGATTCCATCTTGAGAGATAATGTGACCTAAATATTGAATCTCTTGCAAGAAAAATTCACTTTTCTTTCGATTAACATAAAGTTTATTCTCTCTTAAAACTTGAAATATTACCTGGAGGTGTTGCTTGTGTTCCTCTAATGAATTAGAGTAGATGATAATATCATCAAAGAACACTCCAGTGAAGGTTCGATGAGGTCTGAACAGCTTCTCCATCAAGCGGTTAAATGTGGCTGGTGCATTAGTCAAGCCAAAAGGCATGACAATGTATTCGTAAAGACCAAATGTAGTACGAAATGCGGTCTTTACAATGTCTTGATCAACTATCCTTATTTGATGATAGCCACTTTTTAGGTCAATACTACTGAAGTAGGTCGATCCTTGTAGCTTATCCAATAGGTCTTCTACCCGTGGAACGGGAAACCTATTCTTGATAGTGATCCTATTTAGTGCTCTATAGTCGACACACATACGATATGTGCCGTCTTTCTTTTGCACTAATAGCACAGGTGAGAAAAATGGAGATGAGCTAGGCCTAGCCATGCCCTTCTCAATTAACTCATGCACTTGCCGCATAATCTCCTCTTGTTGAGCTTGAGAAACTCTATAAGGAGGTTTGTTAGGCGGTGAACTTCTTGGAAGAATTTCAATTGCATGGTCGTCATTACCTCGTTTAGGAGGTAGCTCACAAGGGATGTCGTTAATAAAGACATCTTGAAACCCCTTGAGAAAATTGGATAACTCTAATTCCTTTTGGTTGCTTTTATTTTCTTTTGCTAAAGCATTAGGTTCATTTTGAGAATCTTTAACAAAAATCATGTACACGGAAATAGAGCTCTTTATTGACTTGTTGAAAGCTGGTGTATGTACAATGGGGATGGTGTTACCCATCTCCCTAGCATCTATATACATGTCCTTTTCCCTGAACTTAAAGGAGATTCTCCTTTCAGGAAATTTAACATGGGCAGCCAGACGGTCAAACCATGGTGCCCCTAGGATTACATCCTCATGCTTGAGAGGAGAGATAAAGAAGTCCTCTTTGTCCACATAGCCTTGGACATGAAGCCTCAATTTCCCGATTAAGGGAGTGACTGAAGCTTCTTGCCCCTTGAAGGCACTGTCTGCGGGTAGGATATCTCCCATCTCGTAGGATTGTATGCCTAGCTTGGTGGCTAACTCCATAGATATGAAATTGTGAGTAGAACCAGGGTCAAAGAGAATAAAAGCATCATGTTCTCTTACCTTTCCCCAAGCATGGCATAGAGGAGATCCTTTGTGGTGAGTTTGGTGAATCTCCTCCTCTTGGATTTCAACCAAAGAAGCTCTAGGAGGATCTTGGCGGTTGTTCTTTTGGGGACAAGCGCGGTACGCATGCCCTTGTTTGCCGCACTTGAAACACCGGTTATCTTTACGATAACGCTCAAGCTCTTCAGGAGAGAGTTTATTCTTTCCTTTGTAAACTCCCTTCTCTTTGGCTTTGTTGGAATTGCCCTTAGGAGACTTTTGGACATTGTCCTTCCCCTTAGGCTCATTGGAACCCTTGTTTCCGGGGGCTTATTATTTCTTTTACCCCCCGTTTGGAAATTGATTCGCGAGGCCACCATAGTATGGTGTATTACCGCCGATATGGTACGTGGCCTTTGGGAGTTGACATACTCCGCCATTTCTTCGGTTAAGCCCGCACAAAATTGTTGCTTTTGCTCTCCAAAATCCAACCTTTTGAAGACAGTGGCTTTAGTTGTAAGTCCCAAAACTTGTCTACATATTTGTGGATGGATTCATTGGGAGAGAGCTTTAAGCTTCGCCATTCGGTGAGTACTTTGTCTTTGGCATCGGTGGCCAAAAACTGCTTCATAATGGAAGCTCTTAAAGCCTTCCATGTTCGTGGAGCTTCACCGTTGGCTCGTAGGCTAGACCACCATTGTCTGGCGGACTTTTGAAAGTGCATAGCTACATGGCGTAGCTTAGAGGACTCCGTGAAGCCCTCATCTCCAAACGCCGCATCGAATTGCTGGATAAAGGCCAAAACTTTGTATGTAGCACCGAAGGTGCCATCATAGGTAAGGAAAGAGATGCTCTTCCCTCCCTCTTTGAATTTCTTCAGCTTGGACGACCTCTTCCATGCGGCATAGGATTTCCTATAGCCTCTTCTTTTTGATGGTTCAAAAGTTGCACCATCACTTTCTTCAGAAGATGAAGAATTTGAAGAAGGTGGAGAAGAGGGTGACCTCTTTCTCGCCTTTTTCTTGTCTTGATCTTTGTTGTCTTCACCATAGCTTTCATAAGAGGAAGAGGATGAAGAAGATGGAGAAGAGGGTGTCCTCTTTCTCGCCTTTTTCTTCTCTTGCTTTTTATCATCCCTCTTTGAATTGTGGTGAGGAGAAGAATATGATGGTCTTCTCCGTTTTGGTGGTGATGGAGAGCGTTTAGCCCGCCGCCTTCGTGGAGCCATCTCCGCCGAGGTGGCGGGAGACTCGCTTCTTTCTCGTTCCTTCGGTGGAGGCTCTTGAGTTCTCCTTTGGGAAGGAGATGCATCATCAAGAAGTAAGTTCTTGAGCCCTTCATATGGATTCTCTTCTTCTTCCCGAATCGGAGAGAGACCTCTTTTGGTAGTCTCACAAGGAGGCTTCCTAGGTGTTCTCTCGTCATGGTGATGAGCTTGGAGAATCCCGTGAGCACGGAGCTGCCGTTGCACTTCACTTTGGAGAGATGGATTGCCCATGGCTTGTTGAAGCCTAGAAACAAGATAGTTAACAAGCATTGAAGCATCATTAGTAGCTTGCTCATGAGCAAAATCAAAGTTATCAACATTAATTTCACTCTCTTTACTATTGTCAGCCATTCTAAAAACTTTTAGGTGTAAACTTTTTAGGTGTACTTTGGCACTTCAAGCCCTAGTTGCTACTCCTCTTTACCCCTTTAGAAAAAGCACTCAAGCTACTGTACCCGCGGCTCGAATACCATTAATTGAAAGGAATAGAAGAGAGGGTCTTTCGACACCAAAACAGCACCGGCTCCTGTCAAGCTTCTAATAGCTCAATAGTGGTTAAGCCGTAGGCAAGCCCCGTAGGACTCCACTATTAAGACCATAGCTCTCGACGGTGATGCCCCGTTAACTGCACAAAGGCAGGCGCACTGCAAGGCTGAAAAATCCCTATTCTACTTACTCACAGGCAATTAATAATACCAACCATTTGTAGCTAGCTTGAGGACCTCCCTTCTTGAGCAAGAAAAGAGAAACCTTGAGCTCTGATACCAATGTAACATTTAATGGCCTAAAATCTTTTTGTGTAGCGGAATTTAGCATGAACATAGTGGGCATTTCATTAGAGTTTATTCTTAATGAGAATTACAAGAGTGCTTGGGGGGAGAGAGCAACAAAAAGCATAACACCTAGTTAGATAGCATCGACAATACTTTCAAAAGAGAGAGCAATTAAGCTATTGACAACAGTTGAGGACCGGATTTGCATGGAGCCGGTCCCCCCTCCAAAAGGCTTTGTATTATGGTTTCTCCCATCAAGAGAGACATTGTACAATACAATTCTTTGTGTTCCTTCAAGACTAGCTAGTGCAATGAAGATGGAAGCTTCATACACCAAGCAAAACACTTAATCAAACACAACTTGAATTATCCCCGTTCTCAGACCCAAGACCTCACACACCTTCGAAGATGGTGAGAGCTAGCAGGGTATGAGAGTAGATTGAGAGGAAAAAGAAGTATCTTACGAGAAAGAAGTACATCTCCTCACATAATCACTCATATTAGCATAGCTTAGCTTAGTAATTAGCTTGGTAGAGAAGATGAGCATGCATTGAAGCTTGGCTCTTGGTTGGATTTGCATCCACATGCCAAGAGAGTGTTGATGTAGGCTTCTATCTCACAAGCTTGGAGTAGGTGATGAGCTCTCCATTAAAGCTTGGGAGGAGATAGAGTATTTTCCCTTCACACATGGTCAAGTGTGAGAGTGTGTGTGTCAATGCCAAGCAAAAATCAGCCCCCTCTCTCTCTTGGGCGAGCCCTAGCTGCTAAGTAAGTCTGGCTTTTGCCTCATTGGACCTCCCCAGGTCAAGCCAATAGGGATTAAGCAGCATAAGTGATAGCCTTCTGACATGTGTCCCCCTTTCCCCTTTTGTGAGAGCTTTAGGTAATTAAATAATTAAACTAAGCTCTCATTGGACCCCTTTGCCTCCTGGCCAATAGGAATCAGGCAAGCCATGGGGCTCCTGAATGCTCATTGGACCCCTTGGGAGACTGCCCAATAGTCTTCTAGGACACTTAATTCTTATTGGTTTCTTTTATTAAATGTTTTTAAATTAATTAGACTAGATTTACTCTAGCTTAATTCTCATTGTCCACTTCAAGGGTCTTCCAATAGGAATTGGGCACACCTTGTGGGCATCTGGCCTAGGGAGCTGACATGTGTCCCTCATTCCCTTTGTGTAAAGGGAGCCTGTGTGTGTGTGTGTGGCTTTCTCTCTCATCCCCTAGCTTTGGGGCTCGCCCCCTCCCATGTAGGGATATGCAAAGACTTTTTGGGCACACACTAAGCATCCAATTTTCCCTAGGGTTGACCTTTGGACACAACCTTTGAATTTTGGAACCTTAGCATTTTGGAAGTCTTAATGGGCTGAACCTTAGGGTCTTTTTGGCCCATTGTTTCACATGGCTCTTTTGCAGATGGCCCCCCCTTTGGATCCCTATTTTCCCTCCTTTGGATCCCTACTGTGGCCGGTCTGCTAACTTAACCAATATTCTAGCTTTTTCTCCCTTGGCACTTCCCCACATTAAATGATCAGTTTAATTATGAGAAAATCATTTAGGAGAATTAGATATTGATTATTATGACATCCATAGTAGAGTGACAAGCTCTACTTGGTGTTTGGGAGACGTCGTCTCCGCAAACTTGATCTAAGCATGCATACTACTTCATTTTTGTGCACAATAAAGAAAAAGAGAGTCTTATAAGACAAAAATTTTTGTTCATTTTTAACATTTTGTACATTTGCTTACTCTTGGGAAGCATTGTAAGCATTGACAAGGTTTAGGTTATCCTTTAATTGTATGCCTTGCATCCACATAGCATCTTCAAAAGGATAATTTTAAATTTAATAAGATATCGTCGGATAGTCTTACCGCCTCTTAATACCTTGTCTTCATGCCTGAGAATGGACTTGGGCTACAACACCTCCTCTTGGTCCTTGATCTCCAGTGGGTCTTCAATAGTTGGTTCTTGAGGTGGCTCTCCTTTGTAAGGCTTTAATAGGATCACTTCAAGGAAATGGAATCTATTCTAATGAAATGAGAATTACAAGAGTGCTTGGGTGGAGAGAGCAACAAAAAGCATAACACCTAGTTAGATAGCATCAACAATACTTTCAAAAGAGAAAGAAATTAAGCTATATTTGACAACAGTTGAGGACCGGATTTGCATGGAGCCAGTCCCCCCTCCAAAAGGCTTTGTATTATGGTTTCTCCCATCAAGAGAGACATTGTACAATACAATTCTTTGTGTTCCTTTAAGACTAGCTAGTGCAATGAAGATGAAAGCTTCATGCACTAAGCAAAACACTTAGTAAACACAACTTTAATTATCCCCGTTCTCAGACCCAAGACCTCACACACCTTCGAAGATGGTGAGAGCTAGCAGGGTATGAGAGTAGATTGAGAGGAAGAAGGAGTATCTTACGAGAAAGATGTACATCTCCTCACATAATCACTCATATTAGCATAGCTTTAGCTTAGTAATTAGTTTCATAGAAGAGATGAGCATGCATTGAAGCTTGGATCTTGGTTGGATTTGCATCCACAAGCCAAGAGTGTGTCGATGTAGGCTTCTATCTCACAAGCTTGGAGTAGGTGATGAGCTCTCCATTAAAGCTTGGGAAGAGATAGTCTTCTCTTTCTTCACACATGAGATTGTGTGAGTGTGTGTGTGATAATGCCTTGCAAAAATCAGCCCCCTTTCTCTCTTGGGCGGGCCCTCTTGCTATTTGCTCTTGCAGGCTCCCCATTGGACCTCCCCAAGTCAAGCCAATGGCTATTAAGCAACATAAGTGATAGCCTTCTGACATGTGTTCCCCTTTCCCCTTTTGTGAGAGCTTAATCAATTAAACTTAATTGATTTAAATGATTTAAATCCCCATTGGACCTTTCCCCATTCTGACCAATAGGAATTAAGTAGCCCATTGGTCTGCTCAATTCCTATTGGACCCCTTCACGGGCTGTCCAATAATCATCCAGGAGACTTAATTTTCATTGGTTCTTTTCATTAAGTGTTTTAAAATTAATTAAGCTAAATTTACTCTAGCCTAATTCTCATTGGTCCACTTCAAGAGTCATCCAATAGGAATTGGGTACACCTTGTGGGCATCTAGCCTAGGGAGCTGACATGTGTCCCTCATTCCCTTTGTGTAAAGGTAGCTTGTGTGTGTGTGTGGCCTTCTCTCTCATCCCCTACTTGCTAGGCTCGCCCCCTCCTATGAAGGGATATTGAAAGACTTTTTTGGTCACACACAAAGCATCCAATTCCCTTAAGGTTGACCTTTGGACACAACCTTTGAATTTTGGAACCTTAGCATTTTGGAAGTCTTAATGGGCTGAACCTTAGGGTCTTTTTAGCCCATTGTTGCACATGGTTCTTTTGCAGATGCCCCCCCCCCCCCCCCCCCCCCCTTTTGGATCCCTATTTTCCCTCCTTTGGATCCCTACTGTGGCCGGTCTGCTAGCTTAACCAATATGATTCTAGCTTTTTCTCCCCTGGCACTTCCCCATATTAAATGATCAGTTTAACATGAGAAAATCATTTAGGAGAATTAGATATTGATTATTATGACATTACCTCTCTCTTGAAATCATAGTCGTCCTCGACTATGGTGTAGAGAAGATAAAGCATATTCATGAGTCCTTTTCTTAGCGGGTAGAGGATCCCTATGTTACCCTACGACATCATTCCACAATGGATGACCAGTCCATTTGGCGCTTGAGAGCCTGAGGCTACCGCAAGCATGTCTGCACATTAGTCCTATCAGTCTTCCATAGTAGAGTGACAAGCTCTACTTGGTGTTTGGGAGACGTCGTCTCCGCAAACTTGATCTAAGCATGCATACTACTTCATTTTTGTGCACAATAAAGAAAAAGAGAGTCTTATAAGACAAAAAATCTTTGTTCATTTTTAACATTTTGTACATTTGCTTACTCTTGGGAAGCATTGTAAGCATTGACAAGGTTTAGGTTATCCTTGAATTGTATGCCTTGCATCCATCTAGCATCTTCAAAAGGATAATTCTTAAATTTAGTAAGATATCGTCGGATAGTCTTACCGCCTCTTAATACCTTATCTTCATGTCGGAGAATGGACTCGGGCTGCAACACCTCCTCTTGGTCCTCGATCTCCGGTGGGTCTTCAATAGCTGGTTCTTGAGGTGGCTCTCCTTTGTAAGGCTTTAATAGGCTCACATGGAAAGCATTGTGTATGAGCCAATGATTGGGAAACTTGAGTTGATAGGCCATCTCATTGATTGGCCTAAGAATCTGGAAGGGACCATAGTACCTTTTTGCTAGTTTAGCATAGTACTTTTGGTGGCCCGTAGGATTCTTGCCCGTCGTGTGCCTTAATCGAGCCTTGGGAAACTTTAACAAGACCCAATCGTTTTCTTTAAAGGCTTGGGCTCTTTTGTGCTTGTCAGCAGCAGCCTTTTGCCTTTGCTTTGAGATAGAGATAGCATCCTTAATCTTTTGAAAAGATTCTTGTAGGTCTCGGCTATACTCATCTGCAGCGAAGATCTTCCCATGTACCTTAAGTAGCAAGGGACTTTTTGATGTTCCCTCAATTACCTCGAAAGGTGCTTTGCCCGTGGAAGTATGTACAGTGTTATTGTAAGCATACTCCACTAAGGGTAAGTACTTCTCCCATTGGGATCTTTGATCTACTTCCGTTACATAGGCTTTTAGTAGATCGAGAATTGTTAGGTTAGCTATTTCACTTTGGCCATCCGTTTGTGGATGATAGGCCGAAGAGAAGTTTAGCCTTGTTCCTAAATTCTCAAAGAGACCCTTCCAAAAATTACTGGTCATTCTAGGATCTCTATCCGACACTATAGACATTGGCAAGCCATGGTACTTGAAAATTTGTGAAATGAAGAGGGTTGCCATTTGATGGGCTTTGATAGTATTTTTGACACTTATAAAATGAGCTTGTTTACTAAACCTGTCTACTATCGTCCATATTCCCGTATTCCCATGGATAGACTTAGGCAATCTAAAGATAAAATCCATGGATATGCTCTCCCATGGTGAATTAGGAATTGGCAAGGGTTGAAGCAATCCAAGTTGCTTCCCTCTATCAAATTTTGTCTTTTTGCAAACCACACATTTAGAAACATACTCTTGTATGTTCACTTTCATGGTAGGCCAATAGAAATATGTTTCAATTCCCTTTAAGGTAGACTGAATCCCTCTATGCCCCGCATAAGGTGGAGCATGAGATTCATACATTACTTTCTCACGTAGTGAGGTGGTAACGCATAGTCTATTTCCATAGAGAAGATAACCATCTTGTAAGGTAAATGGTTCCTCTTTCTTCCCTAATGCAAGGGCTGAAATCACATCTCTAAAATCGGGATCAATAGCGTACTCATCTATCATTGAAGATAGATCATTGTGAGTTGCTATGGAAATCGCATTCACTCTCGGCCGTCTTGAGAGTGCATCAGCTACTTGATTATGCTTGCCAGCAATGTGAGCAATATGAAAATGAAATTGCAAAAGGAAATTTTCCCACCTCATTTGTTTGTCGGAGAGCTTGGTCTGCGTCATGAAGTACTTAAGACTTTGGTGATCCGTTCGTAGAATGAAAGGAGTCCCCAATAAATAGTGCTTCCATGAGTCTAAGGCATGTAGAACTGCAAGGAGTTCCTTTTCGTATATGCCTAGAGCTTGCTCAACAGGGTCAAGCCTTCGACTCTCATAGCCTATGGCGTGCCCTTCTTGGAGCAAAAAAGCTCCAAGGCAATCACCACAAGCATCACATTGGACCTCAAATGGTTTTGAGAGATCCGGTAGTGTAAGCACAGGTTGAGAGATAAGCTTTTCGAAAGCATTGTTATCCTTAGTAGACCATGTATACCTAACGCTTTTCTTTGTTAGGTCATGTAATTGTCCCACAATTTGTGAGAACTTTTCTATGAAGCGTCTATAATATGCACACATACGTATAAAGCTTCTTTGTTCATGAAGATTCCTTGGTTTAGGCCATCCTTTTATTACCTCTAACTTTGATGGATCCATTTGGATGCCATCTTGAGAGATAATATGACCTAAATACTGAATCTCTTATAAGAAAAATTCACTTTTCTTTCGATTAACATAAAGTTTATTCTCTCTCAAAACTTGAAATATTACCTGGAGGTGTTGCTTGTGTTTGTCTAATGAATTAGAGTAGATGATAATATCATCAAAGAACACTCCAGTGCAGGTTCGATGAGGCCTGAACAACTTCTCCATCAAGCAGTTGAATGTGGCTAGTGCATTGGTCAAGCCAAAAGGCATGACAATGTATTCATAAAGACCAAATGTGGTGCGAAATGCGGTCTTTACAATATCTTGATCAACTATCCTTATTTGATGATAGCCACTTTTTAGGTCAATCCTACTGAAGTAGGTCGATCCTTGTAGCTTATCAAAGAGGTCTTCTACCCGTGGAACGGGAAACCTATTTTTGATAGTGATCCTATTTAGTTCTCTATAGTCGACACACATACGATATGTGCCGTCTTTCTTTTGCACTAATAGCACAGGTGAGAAAAATGGAGATGAGCTAGGCCTAGAGCTAGGCCTAACCATGCCCTTCTCAACTAACTCATGCACTTGCCACATAATATCCTCTTGTTGAGCTTGAGAAACTCTATAAGGAGGTTTGTTAGGCGGTGAACTTCCTGGAAGAAGTTCAATTGCATGGTCATCATTACCTCGTTTAGGAGGTAGCTCACAAGGGATGTCGTCAATAAAAACATCTTGAAACCCCTTGAGAAAATTGGATAACTCTAATTCCTTTTGGTTGCTTTTATTTTCTTTTGTTAAAGCATTAGGTTCGTTTTGAGAATCTTTAACAAAAATCATGTACACGGAAATAGAGCTCTTTATTGACTTATTGAAAGCTGGTGTATGTACAATGGGGATATTGTTACCCATTTCCTTAGCATCTGTATACATGTCTTTTTCCCTGAACTTAAAGGAGATTCTCCTTTCAGGAAATTTAACATCAGCAGCCAGGCGGTCAAACCATGGTGCCCCTAGGATTACATCCTCATGCTTGAGAGCAGAGATAAAGAAGTCCTCTTTGTCCACGTAGCCTTGGACATGAAGCCTCAATTTCCCGATCAAGGGAGTGACTGAAGCTTCTTGCCCCTTGAAGGAACTGTCTGCGGGTAGGACATCTCCCATCTCGTAGGATTGTATGCCTAGCTTGGTGGCCAACTCTGTAGACATAAAATTGTGAGTAGAACCCGGGTCAACGAGAATAAAGGCATCATGTTCTCTTACCTTTTCCCAAGCATGGCATAGAGGAGATCCTTTGTGATGAGTTTGGTGAGTCTCCTCCTCTTGGATTTCAACCAAGGAAGCTCTAGGAGGATCTTGGCGGTTGTTCTTTTGGGGACAAGCACGGTACGCATGCTCTTGTTCGCCGCACTTGAAACACCGGTTATCCTTGCGATAACGCTCAATCTCTTCAGGAGAGAGTTTGTTCTTATCTTTGTAAACTCCATTCTCTTTAGCTTTGTTAGAGTTTCCCTTAGGAGACTTTTGGACATTGTCCTTCCCCTTAGGCTCATTGGAACCCTTGTTTTCCGGGGGCTTATTATTTCTTTTAGCCCCCGTTTGGAAATTGATTCGTAAGGCCACCATAGTATGGTGTATTACCGTCGATATGGTACGTGGCCTTTGGGAGTTGACATACTCCGCCATTTCTTCGGTTAAGCCCGCACAAAATTGTTGCTTTTGCTCTCCAAAATCCAACTTTTTAAAGACAATGACTTTGAGTTGTAGGTCCCAAAACTTGTCTACATATTTGTGGATGGATTCATTGGGAGAGAGCTTTAAGCTTCGCCATTCGGTGAGTACTTTGTCTTTGGCATCAGTGGCCAAAAACTGCTTCATAATGGAAGCTCTTTAAGCTTTCCATGTTCGTGGAGCTTCACCGTTGGCTCGTAGGCTAGACCACCATTTCCTGGCGGACTTTTGAAAGTGCATAGCTACATGGCATACTTAGAGGACTCCGTGAAGCCCTCATCTCCAAACGACGCATCAAATTGCTGGGAAAGAGATGCTCTTCCCTCCCTCTTTGAACTTCTTCAGCTTGGATGACCTCTTCCATGCGGCATAGGATTTCCTATGGCCTCTTCTTTTTGATGGTTCAAAGGTTGCACCATCACTTTCTTCAGAAGGTGAAGAATTTGAATAAGGTGGAGAAGAAGGTGACCTCTTTCTCTCCTTTTTCTTGTCTTGGTCTTCGTCGTCTTTACCATCACTTTCATAAGAGGAAGAGGATGAAGAAGATGGAGAAGAGGGTGTCCTCTTTCTCGCCTTTTTCTTCTCTTGCTTTTTATCATCCCTCTTTGAATTATGGTGTGGAGAAGAGTGTGATGGTCTCCTTCGCTTTGGTGGTGATGGAGAGCGTTTAGCCCGCCGTCTTCGTGGAGCCATCTCCGCCGAGGTGGCGGGAGACTCACTTCTTTCTCGTTCCTTCGGTGGAGGCTCTTGAGTTCTCCTTTGGGAAGGAGATGCATCGTCAAGAAGTAAATTCTTGAGCCCTTTGTATGGATTCTCTTCTTCTTCCCGAATCGGAGAGAGACCTCTTTTGGGAGTCTCACAAGGAGGCTTCCTAGGTGTTCTCTCGTCATGGTAATGAGCTTGGAGAATCCTGTGAGCACGGAGCTGCCGTTGCACTTCACTTTGGAGAGATGGATTGCCCATGGCTTGTTGAAGCCTAGAAACAAGATAGTTAACAAGCATTGAAGCATCATTAGTAGCTTGCTCATGAGCAAAATCAAAGTTATCAACATTAATTTCACTCTCTTTACTATTGTCAGCCATTCTAACAACTTTTAGGTGTAACCTTTTTAGGTGTACTTTGGCACTTCAAGCCCTAGTTGCTACTCCTCTTTACCCCTTTAGAAAAAGCACTCAAGCTACTGTACCTGCGGCTCGAATACCATTAATTGCAAGGAATAGAAGAGAGGGTCTTTTGACACCAAAACAGCACCGGCTCCTGTCAAGCTTCTAATAGCTCAATAGTGGTTAAGCCATAGGCAAGCCCTGTAGGACTCCACTATTAAGACCATAGCTCTCGATGGTGATGCCCCGTTAACTGCACAAAAGCAAGCGCACTGCAAGGCTAAAAAATCCCTATTCTACTTACTCACAGGCAATTAATAATACCAACCATTTATAGCTAGCTTGAGGACCTCCCTTCTTGAGCAAGAAAAGAGAAACCTTGTGCTCTAATACCAATGCAACATTTAATGGCCTAAAAACTTGTATGTAGCGGAAATTAGCATGAACATAGTGGGCATTTCATTAGAATAGATTCCTAATGAGAATTACAAGAGTGCTTGGGTGGAGAGAGCAACAAAAAGCATAACACCTAGTTAGATAGCATCAACAATACTTTCAAAGATAGAGAACTTAAGCTATTGACAACAGTTGAGGACCGGATTTGCATGGAGCAGGTCCCCCCTCCAAAAGGCTTTGTATTATGGTTTCTCCCATCAAGAGAGACATTGTACAATACAATTCTTTGTGTTCCTTCAAGACTAGCTAGTGCAATGAAGATGAAAGCTTCATGCACTAAGCAAAACACTTAGTAAACACAACTTTAATTATCCCCGTTATCAGACCCAAGACCTCACACACCTTCGAAGATGGTGAGAGCTAGCAGGGTATGAGAGTAGATTGAGAGGAAGAAAGAGTATCTTACGAGAAAGATGTACATCTCCTCACATAATCACTCATATTAGCATAGATTTAGCTTAGTAATTAGTTTGATAGAGGAGATGAGCATGCATTGAAGCTTGGATCTTGATTGGATTTTCATCCACAAGCCAAGAGTGTGTCGATGTAGGCTTCTATCTCACAAGCTTGGAGTAGGTGATGAGCTCTCCATTAAAGCTTAGAAAGAGATAGTCTTCTCTTTCTTCACACATGAGATTGTGTGAGTGTGTGTGTAACCTTGAAAAAATCAGCCCCCTCTCTCTCTTCGGCGAGTCCTCTTGCTATTTGCTCTTGCAGGCTCCCCATTGGACCTCCCCAAGTCACAAGCCAATGGCTATTAAGCAGCATAAGTGATAGCCTTCTGACATGTGTCCCCCTTTCCCCTTTTGTGATAGCTTAATCAATTAAACTTAATTGATTTAAATGAATTAAATCCCCATTGGATCTTTCCCCATTCTGACCAATAGGAATTAAGTAGCCCATTGGGCTGCTCAATTCCTATTGGACCCCTTCACGGGCTGTCCAATAATCATCCAGGAGACTTAATTTTCATTGTTTCTTTTCATTAAGTGTTTTAAAATTAATTAGGTTAAATTTACTCTAGCCTAATTCTCATTGGTCCACTTCAAGAGTCATCCAATAGGAATTGGGTACACCTTGTGGGCATTTGGCCTAGGGAGCTGACATGTGTCCCTCATTCCCTTTGTGTAAACGGAGCTTGTGTGTGTCTGTGTGGCCTTCTCTCTTATCCCCTACTTGCTAGGCTCGCCCCCTCCTATGTAGGGATATTCAAAGACTTTTTTGGTCACACACAAAGCATCCAATTCCCTTAAGGTTGACCTTTGGACACAACCTTTGAATTTTGGAACCTTAGCATTTTGGAAGTCTTAATGGGCTGAACCTTAGGGTCTTTTTAGCCCATTGTTGCACATGGTTCTTCTGCAGATGCCCCCCCCCCCCCCCCCCCCCCCCCCCCCTCTTTGGATCCCTATTTTCCCTCCTTTGGATCCCTACTGTGGCCGGTCTGCTAGCTTAACCAATATTCTACCTTTTTCTCCCCTGGCACTTCCCCATATTAAATGATCAGTTTAACATGAGAAAATCATTTAGGAGAATTAGATATTGATTATTATTACATATCTCATCTATAAGAATGGATTTCGATGGATCCAAAGAAGGGTAAGACCATTCTGCAGTGGGAAACTCCCACCTCTATATGAGATGTTTAGTGCTTCTTGGGTATTGCCAATTTTTATTGGATCTTTATCAAAGACTAATCCAAGATTGATGCTCCTTTAACATGCCAACTAGGAAAGATAAGTTTGTGTGGGATTTAGATGCAGAACAAACATTTCACACACTTAAGAAGGCGTTCACAAAGACACCAATTTTCATACATAAATGTGGAAGTCAATGGTTTAATGCATGTAAGTTGATACTGGTGATATTTACCTTATTTGAAAATTTGATAAATTGAGATGGTGTCCTCCTAATTGGAAATGGATACTATGAGCTGCTCCCTTTATGGTGGGATGATCCTTCTCAAATGAGACCTAAACCTGAAATGTAAGTCTCGATAATGCTGTACTTGGTGGTGTTGATTTGCCTTTGGTTTTTTTGAGGGATTTTTTATTTTTTGAATTGTATCCCATTCTGCTCTTAGCTCTCACAAGAGTATACATTTTTTTGTATCGCAAGCTTTGCCTACAATATGTATTGACAATATTGCTTTTAGAATAGGATTGTGTATCTTGAGGCCTTGCCAATTCTCATTTTTAAAAAATGCTTTGTTGCCTCATTTTGACTTTGGACTTGGGTTCTCCTCTTGCTATGAATATAGTGGATTCTAACCATGTGGCTTGCATTCTGAAACTATGCCTTGTTTGGTTATGGTGGCTATTCTTACTATTGTTAACTTACTATTGATTCTCTTTTTAAGGATGCTCTGATGCCTCTTAATGGCTTTGGACTTGAGTTTTTTCTCTTCCTAAGAATCTAGTAGATACACTCATTAAGTTTCTGCCAGTGAGCAGGGCACTAGAATGATCCCAATATAGATGATGCATTATATCTACTTGACAATTTTTTTAGGCCGGTGGTGTTGCATTACATCCTTGGTACCCCATACTTAGACTCTCCAATGGTGTGACTGGCTAGCTTTTTGTGGAAACACATGTTGGTAAGTAAAAAAGGAGTAGTTGATCTCTGCTTTACAATTAGAGTTTATTTGACTTGATCTTCAACTCCGTAGTTGAGTTGACCGGTGTTTAGACAAAACACCTCATGTTTACTGGTTTGGTATGGCTAAAAAAAACTCTAAGCTTAGCTTTCATTGCTAATTTTGGGTTTGGTTTTCTTAAATTTGATTATTTTAGATGCTTTGAAGATGTCTTGCTGTTAACTGAGCCGACATCAGTTAACAACAACTGCTAAAGATCAAAGCCTTATGAATGCACATCGAAGATAAAAATGAAGAAGCAGTGAAGACTGAAATTACACATTTTTCACATTTTCCCCAAATGGCCATGTATTGTAAATTCTCAATTTATTTAGCCATTCTGATAATTATAACGTGTTACGAGCTCAATGAGAGTTCCAAGATGTAAAGAATAGGTCAATTAGTGTGCTTAGGCTGCAGATACAATAAGTTGTGGAGCCCCAAAGGTCTTGTGCACCCGAACATTGCACATTTTAAACCTTGGCTAAGATATAAAAGTCAATTTTTGTAACTTTGGACCTAAGTTTTGAATAATAAAGTGAGCATACACTACAATATAGTCATGTGACCTCTCTGCTATTTCAATCTTTCGTGTCTCCCTCGTGTGGTGTTGCATTGCAAATTCGAGCATACCAACATGCTCACAGGTGAAAGCTCTCTCTTTCTACGTAAGTTTCTCATGATGAAGTTGTGGTTTTAGTCCACAAGCTATTTTCATTCCCTATGCACAATACATGCATCTAAATTGGTTTTTGACCATAGGAATAGATAGACCACGTCCTAAGGAAGCTATAGAGTGCTTTAGAGTCCAAAACCGATTGACCTAAAATATGTTGTTTATCTTATGCATGATTTTTTCCGAGTTTCAGAAATGACATTTGACCATATGAGAGTGTTGAGGATACTCTGCATTCTAGATAGTAAGTTTCATCCCATTTGGAGCATTGTAACTACATGGAATCTAACGTATTAGTCTTAGGTCAACATGCTCTTTATCTTATGCACGATTTTGACAGAATGTCAGAAATGACTTTTGAGCACATAGGAATGTTGAGGACACTCTACACATGTGCGGCATTTAATTTTGTTGCATTTTGAGCACTATAGCTATACAAATTCATTAGATCAAGGTTGCGGTAAGCAAAGTGACTTTTGGTGTCTGACACACACCTTGGACTGATCTGGGTGAGATCACACTAGACTTGGGTTTTCCAAGAGATTGGCCATCTCTTGTAGCCTCCATGCACTGGTCGGGTCAGCTATGCCCCACAGATTGACATTTTATGTATATGGTTCTCTCTTTGCTTGCATCCATATGGTGAGGCTTGATAGTTGGCCAACATTTTGGCGTCGTTTCCGGGGACGAGGTAACCTAAACTAGAGAAAAACCCAAAGCATTCATCACTGATCTTTCCACTAATTCCTCTAGTTTTGGCTAGAGTAACATATTTTTTTACTTTATCACGAAACTGAGACGTGCTTGAGAGTAGAGATACTTGGTAATGACCTAGGGAGAAATAGTTTAGTGGGACAGATTAGGTGAAGGATCCTTGAGACTAGCTAGTGGTTGGTAAGGGTATCACCTAAGAAGGAAGTAGAGATTTGAGACTGAACAATGATTTTTCCACTTTTTGCACTCTTTTTTCATATTCAACAGGAGTAGGATAAGCTGTAGGAAACCATCAGGATTGCATATGATCTAAGGTGCATTGAAGAAAAGCAAAAAATTATCAAATATATCTTAGGTTCTCCTAAGATAGACAAGGGGTTCTAGAACAAAAACTAAGAAATTGAACTTGTAAGGTGGTAGACCAACTTGTTTAGACCATCCCCATTGATTTTGGAAACATTTGGATCACTAAAACACTTGGTCAAGTCCAAAATTTTAAAAAACTGCAAACTTTAGAGAAAATCAACAAGGAAAAGTCAAATCAAGCTAAAACTTGAAACCAAGGTGTGGATAAATCCTAAAACTTGTGGGAAAAGCAATTTGTGAAGAAAAAAATGAAAAAAGGTCAAAATCTGGTAGAATTCCATCTTAGGCGCGTCGAAGATAGAAATCTCTCTAGAGAGGGTATTTTGCCAAAATTTCAACTAACAAGGTCTATTTAGACCATAGTATCTGTTCAAAGCTAAACTCACCTCCATCAAAAATCAAGCTTCAACGTTGTGACCAGAACTGCATCTACTTTGACCAAAACAGCCGTAGATATAGATGAGAGTCTAACATCTATGATGCCTTGGGTCTTGAAACCATAGAATCTCATGTAATAGGATACCCATGGGATAGACAATATCAGGACAAAGATAATGCTATCTACAGCTTGACTTGGGGAATTATTTGTCATGTTTCACGGAGGTACATAGGAAACTATGCAGAAGGTTTAGAGAGGCCAAACATCAATAATACAACCCATAGTGTGCCTTCATAGTCTCAAAAGGTGAGAGCAAACCAAGGTCAAACACTCTTGAGCCTAGCCGATAGAGAAAGCTTTAGTGATCACCCTAGGAAGGGGGGAGCTGCAAATCTATCAAGTTCAGCTTTTGTACTAGGAACCGCAATAGCAGTTAGAAGCCCTAGAGCCTCTATCCAACAAACCTCTTCAAATCAAAAGCCATTAAAAGACCATACGGTAGTTGGAAGTTTCCAATTGACCTAGATTCCATTAGAGTGCATATAAATTCTTATGTGAAGATCATCAAGGACAAAAGTTTCAATTGACTTTCACAAGTCAAACTCAAAAGTCAACCAACCCAATAGTGTTCAAGCAATTGCATAAGACCAAGCTCACACATGCATATTGAGATGCAGATGGCAATGAATACCAGCAGGTTCATGACCTTGTACAAGCCCCTATGGATGCTAAAGACCCAAATGATGAGACTATGGCAAATCCAGGACAAATAGATTTTGTGGTTTCAAATGATGCAAATGAGATTCAAATGACACAAAGCCAGAAGTTAAGAAGAACGAGTTTGCAAATAACTAAGAAGCAATAGGAAGTCCAAAGACACATACATTTTGAGTCGAATCAACAAATAGAAGTCTTGAGGGAAAACAAAGTCTCAAACCACCCTCCATAGAGATCAAGCTAGATCAAGATGAGACTATGGCAAATCCAGGACAAATAGAACCACAAAGAATAATAGCTATAGTCCTCAACAGTGCAAATGGAGCAAGTGTTAGATGTAATGCTCTATTGGATAAATAAGCAAAGTGCAACATGATTTCAAAGAATATCCAAAGAATACTCGAGATCACTTCAGGAGAAGAGGACAGTACAACAATGCGAGGTAAGGCTATGAGTAAAAAAGAACTGGTTGCTACTCTTAGCATCCAAAAGAATGAAGAGCAAGTAAATTTTTAAATAAATCATTCAAAGGACATGATTGTAGATGTCATCCTTGGACATCAATGGCTAGACCAACACAAGGCCCATAGAGAAGATACAATGCTATTGCTTTACTTTCCAAATGGTAGAAAGCAACAATTACAGGTACCATCAATGCTAGATTAGAGCTGCAAAATTCATTAGGAGATTTCGGAGGTCTTTTGGAGGGCCTTTTGGAAGAGAGAGGAAAATAAGCTCCTCCAATGAGAGAAGAGCCTACGTTACGTAGAAAAATAGATTGATATTAACAAAAATATAAAAGGTGTCCCTCTCCTCATTTAATAATCTAGTGGTCCTTGAAGACAATCACTCTCTTTCATTTAATGCGAGCACCTTTTTCAGAAGGTAGATGCGGTGTATTTGATACGGTTTACGTCATCACTAGAACTCAAAAAGTTACAAAACTATCAAGTGGTGGACGATTTTGAAACTTTTGATACTGTCAATGCGTCCGGAACGCCCAAATATCCTAGAAATGAATGTCCAATTGCCTCGCTCCGACATCCAAAGAGGCAAAGAATGTCAAAAACCCCTAAAAGAAGATTTTACTAATGGCGCGCGAGGGGGCATTCCAAAATTTTGGAATGCCTCCTCGCGCGCCGTTAGTAAAAAGCCCCTTTTTTCCTCTTTTAGGGAGCTTTTCGAGAGGAAAATGTCAAAAAACCTCTAAAAAGGGGCTTTCTTGAAAGGTAATTGTCCAAAAATCACTAAAAGGAGCTTTGTACTAACAGCGCGCAGAGGGGCATTCTAGAATTTTAGAATGCCTCCTCGCGTGCCTTAAGTAAAAAGCCCATTTTTTGGGATTTTTTGACATTTTTTGCCTCTCCGGATGTCGGAATGAGACAAGTAGACATTCGTTTTTAAGGTATTTTGGCGTTCCGGACGCATTGGTGGTGTCAAAAGCCTCAAAATCTATCACTATTTCCGAGTTTGTGACTTTTCAACTTTCAGTGATGACGTAAGCTGCATTGAATGCGCCGCACCTGCCTCCTGAAAAAGACGCTCGCATTAAATAAAAAAGTGACCGTTTTCAAGGACGATTGGGAATATAAATCTACTTTTTAGAGTGTCTGGTAGTCCTTTTGGACGTACTCACAAGGTGCAAGTGTATTTTAAAAAAAGTTTCTAGAGAGAGAAATACAATTTCTTACAAGGCCCTCCAAATGACCTCCGAAATTTTCTAATGCATATGAATCATTGATAAATCTTGCAGACAAAGGTAAGACTAAAGTGGACCTTCCATCAACTAGTGCAAAAGATGTGATAACATATGACTATACATCAAAGAACCCTCATGGATCAACTTTTTCAAGCAATCCAGGCTTTCAAAACTTCAAGTCAGCCATTGACCCAAAAAAAACCTCTAGGGAGCCACTCAAAAAAGCAAAGGTATTTCAACCCAAGTACTCAAGAAAGCAAAATAAATTCAAGCGCGTGTTTGTTCTGAGAAGTTTAGTAAAAGTCAATGATCTTGTGGATTGAAGACGACAAACATATGGGATGGATAGCATCGCACTGGAGCTTAAAAGAACATAAGTACTATAGAGGTAACAGACAAACATGGGAACCAAAATCGTAGGTAAGGGCATATGAAGTAACGTCAAAACCCTTCCAAGAAAGAAGGCCCACTAGGTATCAACCTCAACAATATTCCATGATACCTAAGAAGCAGATTTACAAAAGGACAATATCAAATATTTCTATAGTCAACCACAACTCTCAAGAATATATAAAACAGAGATGGATCTCAAAGAATCTTCCTCTTGGACAAGGATTCTACATAGGTTATACAAAGATTTGGCTACCAGTCAACCACACGCAATTGCAACTACACCGACCTACATCAAGATCTCAAGAGCTCAGCAAAGTCAACAAAGAATCTATGAAAGTAATGGACAGATTTGGATTCCTAAGTCTTCCAATGCTCCAAGACGAAAGTCAGATGAAGAGAGTCAAAAAAGGGCTACAAAAACCTCAAAGACTCCTTACAATAGGCCAAATTGGAGAATCAAACAGACAATGGAGTTTTCACAGTCAAAGAAGGACAAATCAACCAACAAAGTGCAAATTCCAAGATAAAACAGGTAAGGAAAAAGAAACCTTCAATGCCATTTCTGAAGAACCCCTTAAAGATCTTCCTTGCACATCATATTATTGACAATGCATTTCTATGTACGCATATAGGATGTCCCACCATTGGACATATGCATTAGACATTCTTTTTTTCTTCCACCTATGCACCTTGAGTGGACTACAGTAGGCAAACAAATGTCTCACCATGCCACCCACATATTTGCTACCCCTTTACTTCCACATCCATTGGTAAATAATCCCTTTAGTACTTTATTAATATTTCCCATGCTAATAAGTACTCCAATAATGTGTGTATCCGAAAGGAACTTTTTTACCACTAGGATTTTTCCCTTTGGTCATCCAAGTATAAGACCCTAATTTAGATCCTCATCATTCTAGTTCTCTTGTACATACTCTTAATAGATAAATAGCAGGCGTGCCATTATGCTACTACAATGGACAAATGTGACATCATATTTTACATTAGAGACAAATTCAAACCAATGAAGATTCTATGGAAAAATGAACCTCATCAACAAATTCAACAACAAATGAATAAAATCAGCCCATCAATAACAAATCGAAAACCTTCCACAACCTCCATGGACACTTCTAAACAGTGCTCAAGGACGAGCACTAAAATCAGAAGGGGGGAATGCTAACTGAGCTGACATCAGTTAACAATAGCGGCTATACTGAGCCGATGTCAATTAACAAGAGATGCTAAAGCTCAAAGCCTTATGAATGCACATCGAAGATGAATATGAAGAAGCAGTGAAGATTGGAGTTACACATTTTTCCCAAATGGTGATGTATTGTAATTTCTCGATTTATTTAGCCATTCTAATAATTGTCACATGTTAAAAGCTCAGTGAGAGTTCCAAGATGTAAAGAGTAGGTTAGTTAGTATGTTGAGGTTGCAAATACGGTAAGTTGTGGAGCCTCAAAGGTCTTAGGCACCCGGACATTGCACATTTTAAACCTTGGCTAAGGTATAAAAGCTAATTTTTATACTTTGGACCTAAGTTTTGGATAATGAAAGTGAGCGTAAGCTGTAGTACAGTCTTGTGAGGTCTCTGTTGTTTCAATCTTTTTTGTCTCCCTTGTGTGGCGTTGCATTGCAAATCTGAGCATACCAACGCGCTCGCACGTGAAAGCTCTCTCTTTCTACGTAAGTTTCTCACGATGAGGTTGTGGTTTTAGTCATGTCCACCTACGAGCTATTTTCATTCCCTATGCACAAATTCAAGCATACCAACACGCTCACATGTGAAAGCTCTCTCTTTCTATGTAAGTTTCTCGCGATGAAGTTGTGGTTTTAGTCATGTCCGTCTACGAGCTATTTTCATTCCCTATGCATAATACACACATCTAAACTGGTTTTCAACCATAGGAATAGATAGAGCATGTCCTAAGGAAGCTATGGAGTGTTTCAGAGTCTGAAATCAATTGACCTAAAATAGGCACACATGAGAGTGTTGAGGATACTCTGTACATTCTAGGTAGTAAGTTTTGTCACATCTTTGGAGCACTGCAACTACATGAAATCAACGTATTAGGCTTCGGTAAACAAGCTCTTTATCTTATGTGCAATTTTGATAGACTGTTAGAAATGACTTTTGAGCACATAGGGATGTTGACTGTGCACATGCTAGGCATTAAGTTTAATTGCATTTGGAGCACCATAGCTATACAAATTCATCGGATTAATCTTATGGTAAACAAAGTTGCTTTTGGTGTCTACTGACACACACCTAAGAGAGATCTACGTGAGAGAACACTAGACTTGGGTTTTCCAAGAGATTGGCCATCTCTTGTAGCCTCCATGCACCAGTCGTGAGTCATCTATGTCCCACGAATTGACATTTTATGTATGTGGTTCTCGCTTTGCTCGATATGGTGAGGCTTGGTAGCCGACCGACACTTGCTTTGGTTCTACCTAACCTTCCTTATCATAAATCAATAGGAAATTTTGAAAAGTTTTTGAATGGTGTGATAAATTGAAATAAGGAAATTATTACACGCTTGAAGCCTCTTATGACATTCATGATGCTACTTTGAAAATGTGTAGTACTACTTTGTTGAGCTTTATTATGAAACTACTCACAAAGTGACTCAGTAGTCATTTTGACTTATATGTCATAGAAGAAGGAAATAAAACTATCTTAAAGCGAATAAGAAAGTGTTATTTAATTTGAATCTAGAACTTGTTGATCCTATTGATTTTTGGGACACTGCTAAGAAGTTTCCCAAGATTGTGATGGTACTGCTTTGACGGTTTGAGGCCTGCAAAGTGTGTTCTTTGATGGTTTGCAAGAATGTGAGACATGGTCTTGAAGAATGTCTCTAATTTACTTGAAATATTTAAATATATTTTTTGCAAACATATTTTCTTTAAACTTCTTACAAAAAAGAATCTTAAATACACCCTCAAAAGAAGTGATGCTCTTTTCTATGCTTTTTTTAGAAATCTTGTGAAAGAATTACAAGAAAAATCTTTAATTTGTTAAGATAGAAATACAAAAGAAATATTTCTTTAAAAGTTTGTGAAGTAATTACAAAAGAAACTCTTTTATTTGTTAAGATAGTTGCTAATCTAATAATCTTTAAGTAGGAGAAGGATAAGAATTGAGATGCTCTTTGACACTTGTAAAACATATACAAGGCTAATGAATGTGTGACCTTGTTTAATGGTTGCATGTGAGAATTCTATCTTTGTTGAAAGAGGATTATGTTTGTTGCTATTTGACCCTGAAGATGAAGACCTATTTCATCTATGGATTCATTTTTTTATCTTAATTTATAGGATAAGTAGAATGTTGGTTCATTCTAACCATGTTGTATATGACTAGCCAAAGGTGCAAAAATTGGTTTTGCATTTTGTATTGGAAACCTTTCCAGTACCTTTTTTATGTAATCCTCTTGAAATAGTCTTTTTCAACTCATCCCTTGATATTTTCATACCAATTATCTATTTTGCAACACTCAAATATTTTATTATAAAATATTTAGATAACTCTCCTTCTAGTTCTCTTATATCTTGCATGTTAACACTTGCAATTTGTATGTCATTAACATACAACCTTAGGATGATGTATTTTTCATCCCCCAAATTCTTTGTATATATATTGTTGTTTGAGTTGCATTGTTTGACTCCATGATCTAGCATCCATCGATTGAATTTTAGATACCTCTATTTTGATACTTGCTTCAAACCATACAAGCTCTTTCTCAACCTGCACACCATTTTTTCCTTACTCTTTTCTTCATATCCCTTTGGTCGCGTATGTAAATCTCCTCCCTCCAAGTTGACATGAGGGAATACCGTGTTTACATCCATTTGTTCAAGAGACAAGTCTTGTAACAGAATTGGACTATGAACATTGAGAATAACGGAATTAAGAAAACTGTAGTGAGTATTTTTATGAGATACTTTGAGAAAATTGAATGCGAATTTGGTTAGAGGTAGCAACATAATCATTATACTTAATTAACTTGGCATGAATAATACATTGCAAGAGAGAGAATTAGGGAGCTTCACAACAGTTGAGGACCGGATTTATGTGGAGCCACCCCTCCAAAAGGCTTTTGTATTATAGTTTCTCCCATACAGAGAGACTTGGTACAATACAAGCTTTGTGCTCCCTGAGACCTTGATGGTTCAATGAAGATAGAGATCTTCATTCACCACAATTATTCCCGTAACATAATCTAATGAAAGCATTAACTTGTCCCTAGCCTCCATCCCAAGACCTCAAACACCTTCAAAGGTGGAGAGAGCTAGCAGGGAATGAGGCTAGGAAAGAGGAAGAAGAAGTAACTTATGAGAAAGATATAGTGCCTTCTCATACCATTACTCATAAAGCTTAGCATAGCATAGTAATGGAGATGAAGAGATGGCAAGCATAGCATTGAAGCATGGATCTTGGTTGGATTTGCATTCCATAGCCAAGAGTTGTTGGTGTAGGCGCTCAGCTTCTCAAGCTTGGAGAAGGAGAAGGTGTTATTGCACAACACACTATGAGAATAAGAGTTTTGTGTGTGAGTGAATGAGAGAGGGTATATGGTCAAGCACACCCCCTCCTTGCTTGGATCGACCCCCTCTTCTAGTTCAAGCCTAAAAGTGATTGGACCTCCTCAAGCCTGGACAATCACATGCTTTGTGCATATCAAGCAACAAGGGTAGCATTAGGAAAAATGTCCTTCTTACCCCTTTGAGAGAGAGGTCTTGAAGCATGCTTGAAAAATTGATTAGACACACTAAAATCTTATTGGACCCCTTTAGAGGCCAACCAATAGGCTTTAGGCACCTCATGACGGCAACATGGGGAGGAACTCGGCATGCGTCCTAGTTGCCTCTTTAGACCTGGCTTGCCTTGAATGAGTAAGTCACGGTGTTCTCTCTCATGACCCTACTTGTAGGGCTCGCCCCCCCCCCCCCCCCCCCCCCCCCCCCCCCCCCCCCCCCCCCCTTGTGTAGGGATGTATGTTGACTTTGGAAATACCTCACCCCTTGAGTACCTTATTCATGAAGCCCCGCAAGCATCTTAGTCATAAAACATGATAAGCAACTCAAGCACCTTAATCATAAATCATGACAAGCACCTCAAGCACCTTAGTCAAAAATCACAACAAGAACCTCAAGCACCTTAGTCAGAAATCACGAGAAGCACCTCAAGCACCTTAGCCAGCAAGCACGACAAGCACCTCAAGCTTGGCCAGGCTCCCACCTCAAGCTCATCCCTAGGTTGCCTAAGGTCCTGTGTCTAAGGACTTTTAATACTAACCTTTGGAGGTCTTTAATGAAGCTAATCCTAAGGTCTTTAATGAAGCTAATCCTAAGCTAGTATTTCTCTTTGATAGACCATCTCCCATTTGGACCCATTGACTTTTGTCCCTTGCTGAGATAGATCCATTAGCACATGTCTAAATTCTAACTCTTGTTCCCGATTATTCTCCCACATTAAATGATCAAATTTAATATGAGAAAATCACTTGGGTTAGTTAGATATTAGATTTTATGACATTACCTCTCTCTTGAAATCATAGTCGTCCTTGACTATGAGGTATAGGAGATAAATCCTTCCTCATTAGTCTATGTTTCTTAGCGGCAGGTAGAGGATCCCTTTGTACCCTACGACATCATTTGAGAATGGATGACTAGTCCACATGGTGCTTGGGAGACTTAGCTGCCACAAGCATGTCTGCTCTTGAGTCCATATTATATGGCCAAATTAGAGTGACAAATTCTACTTGGTGTTTGAGAGACGTCATCATCACAAACATGATTCTAAGCATGCATACTACTTAAATTTGTGCACAATAAAAAGAGAATTTGTCTTATAAGACAAAGACCTTTTTTATTTGAAAAGTATTTACATTTGCTTACTCTAATGTAGCATTGTAAGCATTGACAAGGCTCATACTATCCTTAAGTTGTGTTCCTTGCATCCATCTAGCATCTTCAAAAGGATAATTTTTGAACTTAATAAGATACAATCGGATAATGTTACCATGTCTTAGTAACTTGTCTTCATGTCAAAGAATAGATTCGGGCTAAAGCACCTCTTCTTGATCTTTGATCTCGAGCGGATCCTCAATGATTGGTTTTTGTGGTGGCTCTCCTTTGTAAGGCTTAAGTAGGATTCACATGAAAAGCATTGTGAATGAGCCAATGGTTGGGCAACTTGAGTTTAATAGTCCATCTCCTTGATTGGTTTTAGGATTTGAAAAGGACCATAATATCTTTTTGCTAGTTTAGCATAATAATTTTGGTGGCCCTTTGCCCATAGTTTGCCTCAATCGAGCCTTGGGAGATTTGAGTAGGACCCAATCATTTTCCTTGAAAGCTAAGGCCCTTCTATGATTGTTAGCAGCAACCTTTTTCCTTTGTTACGAGATAGATATAGCCTCCTTAATCGTTTGCAAATATTCTTGTAGGTCTCGACTATACTCATCGGCAGTGAAGATCTTCCCATGTGCCTTAAGTAGCAAAGGACTTTTAGGTCTTCCTTCAATGATTTTGAAAGGTGCCTTCCCCATAGTAGTATGGATAATATTATTTTATGCATACTCTACAAGAGATAGGTAATTTTCCCATTGTGAGCATTGATCTACTTCAGTAACATAGGTCTTAAGTAGATCTAGAATCATAAGGTTGGCTAGTTCACGTGATAGGCTGAAGAGAAATTGAGCCTAGTATTTAGATTCTCAAAGAGACCCTTCCAAAAATTACTGGTCATTCGAGGATGTCTATCCAACACTATTGATGTTGGCAAGCCATGGTGTTTAAAAATTTGGGATATGAAGAGGGTTGCCATTTGGTGTGCCATAATAGTCTTTCTAACAGGTATAAAATATGCTTGTTTGCTAAACATGTCTACTACTATCCATATTCCCGTATTCCCATGGATGGACTTGGATAATTCAAAGATAAAATCCATGGATATGCTCTCCCATGGTGAATTAGGAATAGGAAAAGGCTGGAGCAACCCAGGTTGCTTTCCCTATCATACTTTGTATTTTGGCATACCACACATTTTGACACATAGTCTTGTATGTATGTCTTCATGGTAGGCCAATAGAAATATGTCTCTACTCCGTGAAGGGTAGGTTGAATCCCTCGATGTCCCGCATAGGGAGGAGAATGGGATTTATACATCACTTTTTCACGAAGAGAGTGAATAACACATAGCCTATTTCCATGGAGAAGATAACCATCCTACAAGGTGAATGGTTCTTCTTTCTTCCCTACGGCAAGGGCTGAAATTACATCTTTAAAATTGGGGTCAGTAGCATACTCATCTCTCATAGAAGATAGATCATTGTGAGTTGCTATCCATACCGCATTAGCTCTTAGCTGTTGTGATAGTGCATCAGCTACTTGATTGTGCTTGCCACCATTAGGCAAAATATGAACCCCAAAAGGGCCCTTTAGCTTAAGGGGTGATTAAGCATGGACCAATAGGAAGAGGGTGGTGGCCACAGCTATACCCTCTCAAAAGGTAGGGTAGTAGGGGGCATGGGGGACTATTTGTTCCCCTCATTATAGCTTTGTTCCCTAGAAAGAGAGAGAAAAGGGGGGGGAGGGGGGTGTATTGGGGGTTCCCTCTATTTTCATGGGCGCCCATGAAGTAACCTTAAAATTTTAATTTTTTTTTAAAAATATCTAAATGTCACTTTTCACTCTCCAAAAGCTCTCCTAACCAAATACTGGTCAAAAAACTATTTTCTTTGACCAAAATCTGCATTTCTCAGCAGTACCCTTTATTCTACCTCTTTTCTCTTCTCTTTCTCCTTCTGCCTCCAAGATTTCCATAGCTGCAGCACATGAGGAAGCTTTCCATAGCTGCACCACTGGTGACTCCCTTTCCTCCACACCATCCCTTTGAACTACTTCTTCTCCCCTTGCTCCCCATTAAACAGTTCTCCCCCTCCAACCAAGCTTTCCATAGTTGCGTCACAAATGGAAGCTTTTCATAGCTTCATGACCTGTCTCCCCCTTTCATCCACACCATCCATTCACTACAACACTAAATGAAGATATCGGCATGTATATATCGACGGCCATGCTTTTCCACGCGTATATCGACGACATTAGCGGGCGTCGCTATACACGTCGCAGTGTGCATCAATATACGCGTGGAAAGGCTTTTATTTGCCACGCGTATAGCGACGCAAAAAATTTTGGGGGAAAAAAGCGAAACCCGCGCGCAGGGGCCATTTACGCCTGCTCGGGTCTTGGTCGAAACCTGCTGCACAGGTATTATGTCCATCTCCACCCTCCCCAACCCGTCTCTCTCTCTCTCTCTCTCTCTCTCTACCTCTACATCGTGTGTGTGTGTGTGTGTGTGTGTTTGTGTGTGTAGGAAAGAGAAAGAGAGAGAGAGAGAGAGAGAGAGAGAGAGAGAGAGAGAGAGAGAGAGAGAGAGAGAGAGCGGTGTGTATGTGTGTGTGTAGAGGAAAGAGAGAGAGAGAGAGGTGTGTGTATGTGTGTGTGTGTGTAGGAAATAGAGAGAGAGAGAGAGAGAGAGAGAGAGAGAGAGAGAGAGAGAGAGAGAGAGAGAGAGAGAGAGAGAGAGAGAGAGCGGTGTGTGTGTGTGTAGGAAAGTGAGAGAGAGGTGTGTGTGTGTGTGTGTAGGAAAGAGAGAGAGAGAGAGAGAGAGAGAGAGAAATGTGTGTGTGTGTGTGTGTGTAGGTAATCAAAGAGAGAGAGAGAGAGAGAGAGAGAGAGAGAGAGAGAGAGAGAGAGAGTTAATGTATGCTTAGGAAATTAAAATTAAAGAAAAAAATTTAAAGAGAGAAATGAAATGAAATGTTATATTAACGTCTTCGAAAGGCCAAAGTGACCTATGAGACATGAGACAAGAAAGTTACAATGTGATGGATCTGATACACAATTAGAGTAAGAAGATGACAAAATAAAATATTATGGAATCCTAAATTGCTGGGTGTGGACTAAACGGCTAAACGAGCTAGTTGGGATAGGTAGATCTCCTCCATGGTCAGTACTCTGATCGGGCATTGTGCATGTCGAGCCAAAGTGACCTAGCTAGATCCTCAGATGCAGCCTCTGTCGATGTTGTGTAGTCCTCCTCAGTCGTGGGCGTCTAGATCTCCCTAGATCAGTCGCTCGTTCGATCATTAGAGAAATAGGGAAGTAGAGAGAGACAGAGAGAGAGAGAGAGAGAGAGAGAGAGAGAGAGAGAGAAAGAGAGAGAGATAGAGAAAGAGAGTTATATATATATATATATATATATATAGAGAGAGAGAGAGAGAGAGAGAGAGAGAGAGAGAGAGAGATAGGGAAGTGGAGCTCCAGGAGTTATGGCAGAGAAATAGGAAAATAAAGAAATAGAGAGAGATAGGAAAATAGGGAAATAGAGAGAGAAAGAGAGATAGCAAGAGCGAGATCGAGAGAGAGAGAGAGAGAGAGAGAGAGAGAGAGAGAGAGAGAGAGAGAGAGAGAGAGAAAGAGAGATAGCGAGAGAGAAAGAACGAGAGATAGGGTACGTAGACAGAGAAGAAACTATGGAACTAAAAGAGGCAAAGGGGTTTTGCCTGCTACATGCATTGCCATGTACACCTGGGAGTGCACGTATGAGTCTACCCATATAGGATTTGACCAATAAAGACGATATTTTGACCCGGTGGTCCTGATCTCCGTACACCTCTGGACCGAGGTGTACGAAGATTGGGCAAGACTAGAGAATGCGAGGTAGTTTACATTGTGAGGAGTATATATATATATATATATATATATATATATATATATATATATATATATATATATATATATATATATATATATATATATATATATATATATATAAACAACATTCATAATCATTGTAGATGGCAACGTCATCAACTAACATGGAGGAAAAGATTGCATGCTCGTGCACGCTCTGCAAGTATCAAATCATGCGCAAGCGTAGGATATGTAATGAGCATGTGCACAAGTACGGAGAGTTTGCTAGAGAAACCGTACAGAATCTGCGATACGACTCCTACGGAACGGGCATTGATTTCCGCGGCATAGCACCTACATCTGAGAGAGAGAGAGAGAGAGAGAGAGAGAGAGAGAGAGAGAGAGAGAGAGAGAGAGAGAGAGAGAGAGAGAGAGAGAGAGAGAGAGAGAGAGAGAGAGAGAGAGAGAAAAGATTATGCGTGAAGGTCCGACCAATATAGAGCCACGTATGGAAGCAGAAAAGGGCTTACAGACAGAAGACGACGGCATGGAGGAGATGCTGGATGCCGTCTTCCAGACAAGCGAGGAGAACACGAACGAAGCAGCACCAGAAGCCGTGCGCTTATCTCCTGAAGACATGTTGAGGAAGTTGGCACGTCAACAAATCTATGAAGGCGCCAAAATATATGTGCTTCGTACTTGTCTGGCATTTTTGAATCTTTAGTCAGTGTACGGGTGGTCAGATGCAAGCGTCACTGCTTTGTTTAGGTACGTAATTTACAAAAGAGATTTTCCGATTGCAAAGGTGATGTGCTCGGAGAGCTTTTTAATTTAATGTGGCTTAAACAGGTTATTGCGGGAGCAACTTCTCCCGGCTGGCAATGAAATGCCCCCCTCCAGGCCAGACGCAAAGCAACTTCTGACCTCAGTTGGCTTGGTGACTACAATAAGATTCATGCATGTCCAAATGATTGCATTCTTTTTTGCAATGAATTCGCAGATTGTCTGTCGTGTCCTATGTGCGGAGCAATGCGCTACAAACAAGATGCAGTTGGTGAGACAGTGCCAGCTAAAGTGTTGCGGCATTTCCCTATTATTCCTAGGATAAAAAAACATGTTTCGTTGTGGTTCCATTGCAAAGTTGATGCGGTGGCATTCTACGAATAGATCCATTGACGCAACATTTAGGGTGCCCGCTGACTCGAAGGCTTGGAGGCACATTGAAGATACATGGCCACATTTTAAGAGTGAACCACACAATTTTCGTTTGGGCATGGCAATGGATGGAGTCAATCCATTTGGCTTGAGAAGCTCGTCATGGAGCACTTGGCCTGTGTGCCTTATCAATTACAACCTCCCGCCGTGGCTTGCTATCAAGAAGGGTCATTTGATTTTAAGCTTGATTGTACCTGGTAAGTTCAAGGCAAAAAACATGGATGTTTATCTAGCTCCACTAGCTGACAAGCTCCAGGCGTTATGGCATGGGATCGACATAGCAGATGTGGTTGAACCAGTAGGACAACAGCATGCAAGGATCCATGGACTTCTTATGTGGACTATGCATGATTGGCCAGGATATGGAGAAGCTTCTGGTAATGGTTATTGATTTACAAAATTCTCGCTATTCGCAAGCTCTTTGCCTTGGCCTGATTCATACTTTGATATATGCAGGACTAACAACTTCGGGATACAATGCATGTCCAATTTGCGGGCAGTCTTTGGAGGTGCGCTATTCTACCTCTCTTCGAAAGACAATTTATCAAGGTCACCACGGTTATCTTCCAAATGGCCATCACTTGCACGAAGGCCAGCTTGGTCGCGTCGAATGTCGTCCTATGCATGTACAAGAGTGGCGTCGCCAATGGGAGCAACATGAGGGGCAACCTGTTCCAGGAATGAAATGTTTGTCCATTCTCCATACGTTGCCGTACTGGGGTGATCTACTAATTAACAATTTGCTGGATCCAATGCATATATTCAAGAATGTGGGAGAGCTCCTCTAGAAGACAATCATGGGAATGAAAGACAATCGAGCTTCACGAGATGATTTGCAGACGGTTGGAAATATGCCAGAGCTGTGGCCTTTCACCAATGCAGCTGGTCAAACAAAACTTCCAAGAGCGCCATGGGTATTGCTAAAAAATGAAGAGCGACAAGTGAAAAGGGTGATTTCAGAGTTCAGGATGCCAATAGGATATATGCGATGTCTCAAGACAGCATTCACTCGTGACGATCAACTGTCAGGGTTAAAATCGCACGACTGGCATAAGTTCTTGCAATTCATTCTTCCAATTGCGATCAAGGGGTGTTTAACGGAGGAAGTGCAGACCTGCATATACAAGATTTCAGAGCTAGTGCGGTGGATCTCTTCCAAGGAGATACGGGAGGAATCTATTGCAGTCACAAGGGCTAACTCCATTGAGGCAGTTTGCATGATTGAGAAGTATCTACCCACGAGCTACCTAACTATCCAAATGCACTTGCTCGTCCATGTAGTAGATGAGGTTGCAGTGGCAGGTACAGTCCACAGCCGTTGGATGTTCTTTCTAGAGCGGTTCATGAAAACACTTAAGGGTTTTGTTCACCAAAAAGCGCGTCCAGAGGGGAGCATGGCAGAAAGATGGCTGGTGCAAGAGTCTCTTGTATTGACGATCGAATTTCTATCCGTTTCTGACCCAAAAATGCCTCGACTGTGGAGCGATGAGGAGGATGCAAGACTGGTGGGAGAGGAGCCGCAAGGGCAAGGGGTGCCGAAGAAAATGAACCTGGCCATGCGAGAAAAGATCATGAAGTTCTGTATACTAAATTCAGCGCCGATGCAAAAATGGCTTGAAAGGTACAAAGAAGAGAAAGAGAGACGCAATCTAGAGCGACAGGATTTCAGGCGAAGTCGAACGACTAGAGGCTTACCCTTGCCAGACTATCTCACTCCTCTACCTGAATTCCCTACAATGGCATGGTTGGACAAGACAGTGAGAGCAGCTCAACAGATCGGAGAACCCATATCTCTAGAAGAGGAAGAGCTGGCTATTGGATGTGACTGGAAGTATCATACATACATGGCATTGTGGTCGCATGAAAAGCATTTTAGAACACAACAAATTGACAGCAGAAGAAACACGTTTGACAGTGGGGCAATGGTAGGACTTTAGTATGACAGACGAGATTCCAGATCCCGCTTCCATGAGTGCAGATGCATTCATGGGCTTCGTTACACGGAAAATGCTTGCTGGGTAGCGAGAGGCTTCCCGGTACTGGGTAGCCAGAGGCACGGGTACTATGCCTCCGGGCTTCACACCCGAGGGTCCGACGCCTAGGGGGGGGGCGCCTACGGGGTTCAGGACGCCTATGGGTACGATGCCTTCTTCTCCCATCATGGACGCTTCGACACCTAGGGGTGGGGCAGAGGCGGGTACGTCCTCATCTCCGCAGCACAAGCGCACTCGCCAATCTCGGCGATTGTCAGGTGGAGGTGGTGGTTTTTGTGGAGGAGGGTCCACAGATGCTTCGACCCCTCCTCGCTCACGACCCCCATCCTACCCAGGCACACCTCTCGACACACCTCTTGGCACACCTCGGACACCTTGGGGGACACACGATCCTAGTGCCTCCAAGCTCTATAGTATACGGGGAGATGGTTCTGTTGACATGGGTAGAGTCGAGACTGAGATGCGACAGCAGATTCGCCAGCTCGTGGAGCTGCAGTTTTTGACCAGCATTCTGACGTCTTGGGATCATCAAGAAAAGAAAAAAGTCACTTACATAGTGGAGACCATCCTGAGAGAGTACCAGCCTGCTCCAGGTTCTTCGGTTGTTCCGGTGCGGTGGATCAAGGGTGCTGCACGGGACACCTTGAAACATAGACGAGATGTAGCTCGGAAGGCTTTCAGGACCGGCTCACTGAAGCCTTCAGGCATCCCACATGAGACGTGGCTGCATATCAGGGAGGATGAGCGGACAGCGGCCACGCAGTTCAGACAGCAGCGTGAGGCCGCGTAGGTACGACAGATGATTAGGGGAACATCTCATCTTGGCAGCGGAGGCTTCGACACCTTTCGCTATGAGTTTGTGAGTTTCTAATCCAATCTTAACTATGGCGTTTTCCAAAACGCGATGAATCATGTATTCTTATTACTTTGATTTTTGTATAAACGCAGAATCTTGCGATGCATCGAGCTCCGACACGTGAGGAGGAGTCAGATGGATATCGTAGAGGTTTCTATGAAGTACTGAATGATCTTGAAGCTTCAGGAGAGCCTGTAGACTGGGAGGCCTTATAGTCTCCCTGATCGCTTGAGGTGAGACGTTAATATGTGTAGGTTGATTTAATTAAGTCAATATATGTGAAGTAATATCAATACTAATTTTGTGAGTTGTCCTATGTGCAGGTTGCGACGCCTAATCATTAATGGACCAGATTTCATATATATGCTTTGTGAGACACAGACACGCTTCTGTGTCTCTTTTTTGTACAAACAGTTAGTGTTCAGACAGTTATTGTTTCCCTTATGGTTATGATTATTGTCATTGTCATTGTATAGACAGTTATTGTTTCTCTTTCTGGTTATGCTTATGATTATTGTTAATTTTGTTTATGGTTATGGTTATCTGCATTATGGTTTTGATCAAAGTCGTTATAGTCGGTTATGGTTTTAAGTTATGGTTATGGTTCGTTATGGTTATGCTTTTAAGTTATGGTTATGCTTTTCAGTTGGTACGGTTGTCTTTTATTGGCCTTAAATCTCATGTGAGATCCTACATGGATAGCATGTAGAAGGCGTATACATGATATGGTTTTTTTTGAAAAGTTTATGTAAAAACAAAGGGAACTCTGCCGAAATTTCTGCGTGCGGGAGCATGGTTGATATTTTGGTGCTACTCGCTTTCTTGGGCAGAGGGCAGGAAGTCTGGCTGTGGCTGTGTCCATCTTTTAACTGGGCACAGGCTAGGCTACCTGCCCTCTGCCTAAGAATTTTTTTTTTTGTTATGGTCGTCGCTATGTCCGTGGCAATCTGCGTCGCTATATGCATGGCAATCTGCGTCTCTATACTCGTCGATACCTGCGTCGCAAATAGCGACTGGTTTCACAGCGACGCGTAGCGACGCGCCGCGTCGATATCTGCGTCGATGACACCTTATTTTGTTGTAGTGATTTGAACTACTTATTCTCCCCTTTGTTTCCCATTCAACCATTCCTTCTCATTTCATCCCTGAAGCAATATGCCTCTCTCTCTAACATCACAACTCTTCTTCTTCTCGTGCTACCATGTCAACCCCCTCCACTTCAAGGAATCCAAAGGATGAGATAGAGGCGGTTTGCTTGCATAACACTATGGATTCTGATGGGGAATGCGTGTTGGAGGTGTTTTCTAAAGGATCTTAATTCTTCATGCAACCTGCAACTATCGGGCCTCATCGAGTTTGAAACCGTGGCAACCTTGACGAACATTGGAAGGGGAGACTTCTTGGTTTCAAGAACCATAGAGTCAATGGCACTGTGGCCATTGTTCAACACGTGTACTCTTGGCATTGTATGCGCTTGAGGAATCTAATACATTGTAAGTCGTAAAACATTGTTAATTGGTGATTGTAAACGCTTGTTATTTGTTTTTGACTTGATAGTTTTTGGTGTTGTCATAGATATATTCCCATCCAACCTTGTTGAGGAACAACCAATCAAGAGTCTCACAAGAACCTTCAACGCTCTTCATGCGGACATTGGTGTTATGATGCCTCCCAACTCGACACCTTCGATTCTGTTGCAATGCAAAATCTTCTTCTACTCACACACATATGTCGTGCCGACCTCAAAGGATGGATATGGTAAGTCATTGTTGTTGACAAACCTTCATTACTGAGTCCGGAATGGCCACAACCCGATGCATGGTCACTCTTCTCAATGAAGGAGAAGATGCTTTCTGATATTTTCTCCTCATTAAATTTTGGGAAGGCTTTCGGATTAGTAGGGCTCAGTTCGTGCTGCCCCGTGCATGTTTTTGTACACCTCTTCAAGACATTGCCATTATGTGTCACACCTACTATGTTTTGTAGCAAGAATGTCATGTATAAAGCACTAAAACTCGTATTTGGAGATAATTGGAGAATGGTTGAGGGAGTGCACCAAGGAGATAAATACAAGTGTAAGGTGGGCGCTTTAGGTATAGGGAAACGATATTTGAAAGTGCGCACTACTTTGTACTTACGTTTTCACTATGAACGTTGGATGTGCAAGAGTGGAAAGTGGATACCCTTACAATCTAGTGTTGCTAATTTTGTGACATTTGACATGCCCATTACTTTGTCAAATGGTGTTTTTGAGATTGTGCAAGTCAGTGAACACTAGACACTCACCAATATACGGGAACACTTGATTATCTTGGGCTACGAAGAAATCAAAGATGCTTACTTTTGTCTCAATTGGCAAAAGGTCAGTTTAATTTATATGTTGTCTACATGTGCCAATTGTTAGTCTTATTAAAACCATTTTTGTTGTTTCAGATTAGTAGGCCGATGGAGGTAGCCATGAAAGTGCAAGAGGAGTGGAGGGTTGGTGGCACACTATCTTTAAGTTGATCTGATAGATCAATGTAACCGGCTCTAATGCCACGTTGTAAAGCCTTCTATTTAATGTAAATTCAAAATTTTTTGTCATTGTAGTATCACCTTCGTTGATTAAGTTTTTTAGATTTTGTTCAGGTGTTTGTGTGCGCACCCATGTGTGTTTGTATGTACTTTGGGATGGTGTCATTTTCTACATTGGGCCGCGGCGGTGGGGGGAAAGGGGAGGGGGCTTGTTATTTTTCTGTCAACACTTGAGAGAGACAAAAAGAAGACACAGAGAGAGAGAGAGAGAGAGAGAGAGAGAGAGAGAGAGAGAGAGAGAGAGATAGAGAGAGACATGGAAGCACATGCTAGTGCATCCTCCTCCCACACAGCAGTAGCAGCGTCGGAAGAGCCACACACCCCCCTTTCGCGATTTCTTCTTTTCTTAGAGGACACCAAATATGTTGGATGTAGTGATCTTCACGGCTTCTTTATCTGCACAGTGGATTTACAAAAAACCATGCAACTCCACAATGATACTTTTCATGACAGCATAGAGTATATGCATGAGCATATACTGAAGTATGCTGTGAACTTTGAAGACAACGCCATGATGTGGCTGCCATGTGATCTGCTTCGCTACATCCACAAGGGCGACACTACATTTTCAAAAAGCCTAGATCACTTTGAGGCGATTGCAAAAGAGGCGAACAACTTCCGTCAAGTGACAAATGAAGTTGCAGACTCCTTCAAGAAGTGCAAATTAAATTGGGCAATCTTTCTTATCCAACATTGCCACTCTCTTCTTCCTCGTCAATGAGGAGCCCTCCTTGGAGGAGATGGAGATCCTGCATTTGGCAGTGGGTGGGGTGCCGGCAGATCGTAAAGATTCCAAGGCCACCACTACCTTTATGAAAGGCTTTCAAACCTCATTCTCCCTCCATTTTACCTATGGCTTTGTCTTCTACCCGCCCAAGAAGTTCTAGAGGTTGCTCTACACTGTCCCCAACCAGCCTCACCATTAGTGTGCCAAGAAGACCATATAGTAGCATAAGCACTATCTCAATCTCAAACTCCCTCACTACAGATAATAGGTGGCAAGAGCAGAGGATAAGCAAAGGTTCTTGGGTTCTTATGCAGCCAAGAAGGAGAAAAAGCTCGAAAGCAACAAACATATTTTTTTTTGCATGGAAAGCAAGAGTTCTAGATTTCAAAGTCGTGGTCGGTAAGAATACTGTGAAAGAAGTCTTTGTTCAACATGTTTTCACTCACTCTGATGTGATTGCTAAAGGCGGCGATATCTCCATGGTGCATAATCCACGGTGCAACTATAAGTTAATTATTTAGCACTCCTCTATAAATGTTATCTTAATTTCAAATGAGAATCTATTTTTTTCTTCTCTTATCACAAGTATATAATTAGGTTATACAGATGTTTGTATTTATTTCTATTCTATTACATTCATAGATGTTTATCCTTCGTCATATGAGGAATGGGAGCCACTGGAGTGCATTATAGGTCTCATATGTATGACCCATGCTATATGCTGGCAAAACTAGCAAAAGCCTGGCAGACGAGGGTATTTCTTCTATGACCATTTCTACCAACTCAATCAAAGGAATCAGAGAGGAGTGTTGGTGAAGGTTCCACTACCAACCAACTGGAACTCCGTGGATTGGCCCGTTCCCAACACAACAATGAGTGAGGCATTGAGGAGCAGGCTCTATAGGGATGTTCAGAGGTCTCTCCGAAACTCTGTACCCACTAAATTGGTGAAACTTGCAAATTTTTATCCTATTGGTCTCTTTGTTGAGTTATTTCATACCTGCAAAGTACATTTGCTAAAACAATGCTGCTCTGCAAATCATTTGATTCCCTCTTGTGTGATAAGCTTCTTGATCGAGGGTAGTATGTGAAAGAAACAGATCGAATATGTTGCGAGATTGCTTTTGAAACTTTCATTGTCAAGTATATGCTTGCGGCACATACATTAATAATCTTCTTTTAGTACAAGCGTTCTCACATTGTTGAAGGTTGCTATGTGCCTATGGATCAAGAGGCAGCAAGTTTGGCAAACGATGTTGTCATAGACGTGGAAGTGGTGGACAAAGACCTAAATCTTATGATAGTAATTACAATAAGGTAGCAATGCAATCTTTTGCAACTTCGACATGACATAGTGGAGGAGACTGCCGACATTGACTCCGTAAACTTTTCTTTCTTGCTGGACGGATGAAGAGTAATGCAATGAAGGGAGAAGCATTTTTTCTGTGGTGATCTCTCTAGCCGTATTCAAATTGTGCCCATGTAATCATCCCTGAATGGCTTCAACGAAATGTAACATTTTTTACTAGTTTAATCTTAATATTAAGTGTTTGCTCAAGGCTCTCTCTCTCTCTCTCTCTCTCTCTCTCTCTCTCTCTCTCTCTCGTGTAAGTACAAATTTTGATGTGCTCAATGGGCTTAAGTACATTGCTTGCAGGTATGGGACCAAAATGTCCTCTAGGTAAAAATCGTGAAGATGCCCTTCAAACGAAGGTGGGGATATAGTAGTGTCGGATGGATTAAGTAAACCCTTATGTGGTGTTTCATCAATCAACAAAGTGTTGAAAGCATCATAAGGTACATTGATCTGCTCAAAGGGCTTGTAGAGAAGTGGTACATTAGCTTTAGTTGGGTGGAAATGTCTCGCAATGGTATTACAATTTCTTTGACTATACACAAAATAAAAAGCCGATCACTGAATTTTAGCCAAATTACAAACTATGGAAATAAGGGGATTCAGGTTATGGGCCTGCATTGAAGACCAGATAGCAACCCTAAACCTTGGAATCAAAAAATTCGAAAATTCCTTTGTGCCTGGTCGAATTAATACTCTGAAATTTTCCAAGCGGAAACTACGTAAATCGGAGAACTCTGTATGTACACTGTACGGCTGTCGTAGCAGTAGCAATCCATCGAGATCCAACATAGCCAGTCTCTGCAATACATATAAGTAGTTAAAAACAAAAAAGCATTTATTATTTAAGTACAATGGATATTACTGGAACAACCATATCTACTTGAAGCAAGAGTTCATACTGGTCATTTCTAAAGTTGACATTTTGTTGTTGAGTGTCGATGTTTCCTTGTGTATTGCCAAGGGTATCCACCTCTTGTGCTTGTGCGGTACATGACTCTTGTGTTTCCATGGCGGAATGGTTAACGTGTTATGTTCTCTGTTCCTAGCCTTGATTTGCAATATTGGCCTCCTCCTCTAGCACTCCCTTATCCTCCTCTACTTGGTTTAGAACCTCTGTTGCATTCTTCGTCTTCGAGGAGCATTTTACATCTGTATTTTCAGGGGCTTGGTCTACTTCACATTGCTCAACCCCAACTTCGGATTTAGCCGCTCCAACTGCAAAGTTTACCGGTGTCTTTTCCTCTAATATGGGGTCAGTTTGAGGAATTTGGTTTAGGGTGTTGGAAATTGGCCTGACTACCTCTTCATCAGTCATTGTTAAAGCTATAATATGGTCGTTGACAAAACTGTCTTCTGCATCTAAAATTCTTGGGGTTGAAAGAGATAGTAGATGTTGAATCATTGAAGCGCGATACCTTTGTAAATATTCCAATGTAAAATTTTCCAGATCATTCTGCAAAATTAGGTTAACTTGTGGTCAATACTTTAATTAATATAGCACTAATGTTGGACCATACCATAACAAGGAAATACCTTGACATAAATGGATGAAGAGCAAAAAAACTCTGGAGTATATAATCTGCATGGAGAAGACGTCTCCAACCCACAGGAATTTGGATATGTCTGATTAGGCACTTTGACAGCTTTAAAGGTAGACTTGTACAGTTCATGATTTCCACAGAGTTTTCCATAAACATGAAGTAATATTTTTATACATCTGTAAACACTGAAGGTTACTTATTATTAACAATATTCAGGTCATCAACCATTTCCCAATAAACACTAAAGGTTTTAACAACACTTACACTCTTATCTCTGAATGTGTTGCTTGTATGGAGTTGATAGTCCATACCACTTGTTTGTCCAATTCTATACATACAAGGCTCCAATGATTCCCTGATTCGTATGGCAACACTAGTGTTGTCACCTGGAGCATTGGACAGTGGGAAAACCATCTCTCCAATGTGCCATGAGGGGTGTTCTTTATTCGGAGTGGCACACACATTTGTGGATCTAAAATATAAATTTCATTTTGGGTATCTTGAGGAAGCTGGCTCTTTATTAAGCTACAATCACAAACAAGGATTTAATTAGAGGCCAAGTACCAACAAAGAAAGATCTTAAAGGTAGAGATGAGCACTTACTTTAGGCATACATAAACAATATAGTCGGTAATTTGTGCATTTGGATCTTTCAATATCCCAATAATAATACAGTCCAGTGCTAATTGCCTACTGCCATCAGCAAGGGGAATGCTTGCTAACAGTCCCTCTGTCATGGAGTGTAATACATCATTGTTTCTTTCACTTAGCTATGTGGTAACTTGCCCATAATTTCTCCTCTGGGCCTCTTCATCAGCAGCAGCAGACTATATACTCTTTAACTTCTCTGCTTCAGAGTGACATCTTTCTTCTTGCTCAACTCTGGCTCTTGTGTTCACTCATGAGTAACATCATGAATCTTAACCTCTTTAACTTGGCGGCCTGGTGGTATTAGCAGTATATCTTTCATTTTGGGATCAATAAACTCATTAGGTATAAGGAGCTTATTGTATCTCCATCGCACTCTTTTAAGAGTCTCATTGTCCTTGTCCATTATGGTCACATGGTGAGCATGAGCAGCAAAAATGGTAATATCATTAAAATACTCCAAAAGAAAATCTTATGCTGCTTCTTGAAGACACAACAGGGCAATTGCCTTCCACCTCATTGTACCAGCACATGCTTCCTCACAGATTTGTCTCACTGCTCTTTGAAAAGAAAGTTTAGGGACACAAAGCTCAATACATTTCTGAGCTTTCGTGATCTCCCTAAATAAACCCATGTTTCTTTGAATATTCTTCATTCTTGGGCCCTTCAATATCTTCATTGGTTTACCTGAAGTTTTCTGAAGGGAGAGAGCTAGCTATCAATCAGTAGTCAGGTGTCATGAACTTGACGGCTATTAGCAGTGGGCCCTACTTTGTGAAGTTACCTTTGTGAAAGCAAGAAGTTACCTTACAAAAATGGACAAAAATCAATATTTTAAAATGTTTTCTTTCATTTTTGTGTTGCTTTCCATGTATTTCTACGTTACGTAAGGTTGTTGCTTCTTTTCTCTCTCTTCAATAAGGCCCTCCAAATGACCTCCAAAATTTCCTAATGGAAGATGAAGGAAGCTCAAGACACACAATAGAGAGTGTTTTACTTAGTGTGCAATGGAAAGATAGATAGCCCTATAGTGATGGGCGTATATACAATGCACGGGGGAAAAACCTCCTAAAGAAGGAAAAATCCTAGAGTGTTCACACACATCACTACCACGTGTATATGGTACAGGTATAAGATTTTCACAAGCACTTTTGGAAACGAGTTTTGCAGTAATTTTATCACTATGGGATGTTATGCATTATCATATGCATTTTTTGTGAGCATTAAAGTACAAATGAGCTCTTTTGAGTCCCCGTAAGAATTTGGTCTGCATTGCTTGCATCTTGTAGTGTTACATGTTTGTGCATAGTCTGACTTGTTAGTAGTGGCATATCCCTTACATGTATGTTGAGTTGCGGATTTAGTGATACATGTTTGTTGGAGCACCCCTTTTTTGAGGCCTCACTATAAGTTATGTATAGAGAGGGCTAGGTGCATTTGATGACGTATTGATAGTCTTTTTAGAGTGATAATTTTATGCTTACAACTAGTCAGTCATACTCTTTACAAGTCGATCTTTGATTTTGAAATCTTTTTCTAGCAGTTCCAAAGTGATGCCATTTGAGCAAGTGGGTGCTCGGGAAAAGTGTAACCATCTCCTAAATTATTCCATCATGTGTGGGTGCAACCTAATCTAGCATCAATGTCGATACCGCAATGTTGGTAAGTCAATGCAGAATATAGATGCCGAGATGACATCAAGAGATGTCGATGCCAAGAGAGTCCGATGTCAAAGTGAGCTATCGGAGGAGATAACCATTGATGTCGAGGAGAATTTGTTGATAGACCCGAGTGTGTGTGTGTGTGTGTGTGTGTGTGTGTGTGTGTGTGTGTGTGTGTGTGTGTGTGTGTATCACACACTCCTAGTCCTCACACACGCAAAGTGGGGTGTCGAAGGACATAACCATCGATGTCAAGGAGAATTTGTTGATAGACCCGAGTGTGTGTGTGTGTGTGTGCGCGCGCGTGCGGTGGCACCCACTCCTAGTCCTCTATCTCTTGTGTCTAAAGATGTCGTGCGTGTAATGGAGAGGTCTGCACCCTCTCTATTGAAATATGCGCACACTTAAGAGCTTTATGTCAAAATTTGAAATGCTGATAACATTGATGTTGAAGCCGAATCCTCTATCTTTCTAAATTTGAGTTGAAGAAGGTGTCATCAGAGATGGAAGTGCTTTGGATGATGCTTGTGCATGCGGCCATAGCTCTCATGCAAGTACTTGTGTCTGTGGGCTGATTTGTTGTCCAAACACCCTCTCCATCTCTAGCTTTGGCTCACATACTCTCTCTCTCTCTCTCTCTCTCTCTCTCTCTCATAGTTGAAAGTAGTAGCGCTATGAGAACAAGACAAACGCAGGCACAGGTACGTAGCGTGGTGGTAAGCCGCGAGCACCTAGAAGGTGAGGTTGGGAGTTTGAAGCGTGGGTGTGATGTGTACATTGACCTTTTAGTCAACTATTTCCAGTCGGTTGAAGTTGACTGGCAACCAGCTTGGGCCACGAGCGCAAGCTAGCCGATATATAGCCAAAGCCATCCAGGCTAGACCACAGCAATGCTGATCGAGCAGCTAACGGGGGGCCTGAGGGCAGGCACATCTCAAGATTTTATGGGAAGGTGCAAACCAGTAGCAGGGCTGGCCTGAAAGACCACTATAGAGGCAAAAAGTTTGGCCAAGTGCTGGGTCGCTCTGGCCCTTGAATAGGTGTTGTAGCCTTCCTTGTTCTCTGTATTGTCAACATCACCATCTTTGGAGGGGATTACCTCTTCTTGCTCATCCGAAGTCACAAGGGTGCCAATCCATCATTTCAATCTCAAGACTTGTTTGAGAAGCAGGATGGTTCAAGTCTACTCTCTTTTTGGAATCAGAGAAGCACAGTAGAAGGCTCTGCCAAAGTCAGTTTAAGTTTGCACAGAGAGCTTCTTTGATTTTGAAAAGCCGCAAGGACAGTGTCCGACAGGTTTGCACACAGCCAAGCTTCAAGGGTTTTTTACAATCAAGGTCCACTTGAGTCATGTATTCCTTCAACACGCCGACCCTCATCACACGCAAGAGTTTTCTAGCTGTGGCAGCTGCACCTAGGAAGGATCCCGCCGCTCGCCAGGATGCGAGGATCACGGCCCTAGAGGCTCAGATCCAAGCACTCGTTTTAGAGAATGATGCACTTAAAGAACGTTTGGGTAATCTCTAGGATGCGGCAAAGGAGAATGAAACTCTACTCACAAAAAAAACACAAAGTCCAAGCTTCTCTCAATGAGGCTGTCAAGGCGGCTCAGCAAGAAGCCATCAGCAGCGCATAAAAAGATCGATAGTGAAATCCAATAGCCTTACAAGAATGCCGCCTACAAGAATCCCTTGCCCTCAAGATTAGAATTGGAGGACTCTCCTCACCATGGTGCACCGAGGAGGACACCATTGAAGAAGCCATCACTAAGCTCAATGACACTCTTCAACCAATTAACATCGAGCTCGACAATGTCTCTTGGATTGACGACACGCATAGGCGTGTACCACCTGGCCAATGCATCCTCACTTTCAAAAACAAAGAAGAACAGATAAGGCTGCAACGCCAATCCTACCGCCTCAAGGGGACAAAGCTTTGGATTGTCGAGGAGTTGACTACAAATTAGCTCAAGCATAAGCTCAAGAAGATGCATGAAGCTCGTAAACGAGGTAAATGGGTAGTCTACCGTGGTGGTAAAGCCATCATTCAGGAGTTTCAAACTCCCAAGATAGCTCCCCATCCACCTGACACTGCTTAGGTTTTGATCTTGTTCTTACCCTTTTTCCTTCCCCTTTAACGAATTTACAAAATTGTGCACCCTGAATTTACCTAATGGCCCAAATTACTAGCCGGTCCGCATTTACATATGTGGCATTGAAATGCCACATTCTTCCGTGAACGCATGCGGGCATGGTGGGTAGAGCACATGCATCACATGGGGGAGGTAGTCGGTTTGAGGCTCAAAGTGCGGACCCGAATTTCCCTACCGGCCCGAATTTACTAGCTGGCCTAAATTTACTTATCACCCCGAATACTAGCTGGCCCGAATGTACTAGCTAGCCTAAATTTACTTATCACCCCAAATTCACGCGGCCATCCAAATTTACAATAATGCATCTAACGGCCCGAATGACCCCCATCATTGATCCCATTTGAAAACGCCCATGCCAAATAGTGCAGAGGAGATTCCCCCCTCGGTTTGCAATGTCAATCTGGACGTTAAGGACCCCATGGTCATTAATTAGAATGCTTCGTTAGCCTGCATGACTGCAAGTGGATAACAAACTGATGGAACAGTACAAGCCTTCAAGGCGATTGCAATCAGAGAGAGAGCTTGTGAAATTTTGTGCCCATATCAGCACCTTGCGTAGAACCAGATGCCTCATGTGTAGAGCCACATGCCTTCACCATGCTGCATAGGTGATTGTAGTTGGGAGTACGTAGGTGATTACATCTGGAGAGAGGCCCTCACTTAGTAGAAGTCATTCATACATACAAGATTGTATTTACTATTTTGTTCTCATGGAAGCACTGAACAAGAGTATACATCTGTAAAGAAGAACGTAGAAATGAAAGCTGAGAGAGAGAGAGAGAGTGCTTATTATTTGTTTTGCACAAATCTTGTTACCCTAAGTGAGTGCAAGTCACTGAAACGATTTGATGTAGAGAGTATGCAAAAAAATTATTGATGAATTAAGAACAGAGCTAAGCAAGAGAGAGTTGGGAAGACCTTGAAATGTAGCAGGCCATGATTGCTTTACTATGCAATGGACAAAACTTTTGTGGAGAAGAGGAGGAGGGCAAGGTAACAACACATATCAATGGGAGTTTTTGATGTAGGAATAGAGGGCTATATTGGTAAGATGCTCTTCAAAGTTGCACGTGTGGTTAACTGGTTGTCAGGAAAGTAGCGTGAAACAAATTTTTTAGCTGACTAAAGTTGTTTGGGGCCCACATTAGAGTAATTTATTGCTGTAGTCTCGAGTACCGAGCATGTCCGCAATTTGTAGGAACAGCATACAATGGTGTTTTGTGGAGCAACTAGCCAGTACAGCGACGTTGATGGTGATTTGTCAACCTAGTGTATGCCATGGGGTAGGTGGTTGAATTGGCCATGGAACGAACTCACTCCATTTATGCATGTAGTGTATGAGCACCCGCTCTTGCAAATTTGGGTAAAGGCAGTATTGCAACTTATACATTGCAGTCTCGAATTCTGGCCTTTCCCAAAAGGGAACAGGAATGGAAGTGTTGTTGTCTCTATTGTGATGTCGTTTGCAAAGCTTGATGGGGCAGGCATGCCGTTGGGCTTGAAAGTAACTAGTCTCTCAAGTAACTATTGATGGCCACGGAGTTGCAGGGAAGCAAATTCGTAAGTATCGCTAGCGGTGAATGCTCTTCTCCTAGCTGTCCACCAACGATGTTTTTGATGATACCAAACATCAACTTGTGTCAAGCTGCGCCATCAGTGTAAACGGTGCGTTGTCTCATTGTTGTTGAATGATCTTTCTCACACTATCTTGACTTAGTATGCAGAGGCCAACCTTCTTATTCGGCCGTTCAACCATCGACATGTACTTCTGTAGTACGAAGTTGTTCTCGAGATTGAATGCAAGTATGCCCGCCACTTATAATGTAGCTAGATCTTGCTCTATGAAGGTTGTTCTATGCTCTTTACTCCATGATAGCAGAGGGATATCCAATATTGAACGTCTATCTAGTGTACCTCGTGCAATTGCTATCACTGTTGAGATGGCGTTGACATATATGTCAATGATGCTCAGTAGTTGTATGTGAAGTTGATTTCCGTTCAATATTCTTCTTGTGTAGTCTGGAAGTAAGGGCACACAATATATGCGACGTGCACTTGAGTTCTCACAAGCGGAGCACTGCACCCATTGCGTTTGTATTTGAATAGCCTTTAAGCTGGATACCAATAGACTGCTAGCAAACATTGCAATCAATGTCTCGTCTGGAGCTCGACTACAATCGAAAGAGGCACTTCTTTGGATGAAAACTACACCACAAACAAAGCATATGCTTAAAGGTCTAAATATCCTTGTAACGTCTGAACTCCATTGGTAGACTATATCAACAATATCAATCCATGATTGTGCGTACGGTAGAAATCTGGCCTTCTTCCTAATTGAAGTGCGATATCTTGCTTTTGATCTGCTGAGGTGTATCCTATGCTTTCGGTGATGGTCCATTCAAGGCTTACGTCGAACTCAAACTGTATGATTCAATGCGATGAGAACCTTGTGATATTTACTTACTAGTCACGTCCAAGCAATGAACAATGCAAGCATTTGAAACAACCATGTACTTGGTGCTGGATTGTGTTGCTGTGGGTTTTCGAGCTGGAAAGAGGAGATGTCGCCGTTGCAAATGAAGAGGAGATGTGTCCAAGCTTCTCTTGATCTGTCTGCAATGAAACACGAGAGAGTCGGGATTGTCAGAGGTTTGAATGGGATGCATGAAGAACAGTGGAATAAAAAGTTGAACTATAATATTTAGTGCACTCCAAGAGGCAAAATTTCAGACAGAATCTCCTCAAGCAGTTTTTTTGCTTTCTCAAGCGCAACACATTTGGCATACATATCAACCAAAGAACTGCCAAGCACAATATCTCCTCTCAATTGCCCCTGGCTGGAAATCTCATCACATTCCAAGCGATGACATGCAACGAACTGCTGCAAATTGTGACGCTCTGCTGCAATGATGGGAGGATTTGCAGATCATGGAGAACTCTAATAACTCAAATGGGGAACGTCCGCACGGCGGGGACTCTTTGATATGAAGCACGGGCTGATTTGATGCACCTTTGAATCCTTCTTGATGGGGGATTTCCGATGGCTGGAATGCGCACCCGATGCGAGAGGAATGAAGGACTCAAAATGCAGATCTTGGCGTCTTCGATGATGGACAGCAATCGAGCAATCGATGTCGGCGAGGAAATGGCCGAGGAGAAGCCCAAAGGGCTAACAAAGCACCGGACCGCAACAAGATGATTGCGAAGGTAGTTAACGAGCCATTCCATCAACGGGGAATGGGTTGAAAACTGAGATCGTTGGCGGATGTGCTGCAGGCTGAGAGAAGAGGCCAATTTACACTAGGCTAATATGTTGGGATTGCCAAGCAGCAGGGCTGATCTGCAGTCGCCAGCACAACGCAAGCGAGCCAGTGAAAAAACATTGGGTAGCTACTCATTCTAACACCCCTTCTCTATCTGAAAATGCTAGGAGAGCATCCCTTTTTAATACCGGGTGAAATCTGCTCCGAAAGTCGATCATGCAAAGATCCACATGGTCATACTCATGGAATTCATCTACTGATGTATCAGAGAAGGTAGCTTGACAAGTTGTTGTCCTTGCATTCTCAAAGAGTAGTCCAAGAGACTCTGTATGGCGAGGAGCCCTCACTTCCTTGCCACAACCATGCTAGGCATATCCTACAATCAACATACTCCAAGAGACGACATTTCTCACAAAAAGCTCATTAAAAACTTTTTTTTCTTTTGCATTTGGCATACATATCAAGAAAAGCCTTACCAAGAAGAACATCTTTCTAACAGGTCATGACTAGCACTCTCATCATGTATTCTCTCAACCATGTGAGGATCTTTCGGAATGGCAGATGCTTTCAAGGTGCCAATCTGATCATCGATTGAAATCTGATATCTTCTTCTTCATCAACACTAGTAGAACATACCTCTGCAATGGGTTGATCGCACGAAATATCTGAGCTTTGGGAGTGCTCATCATGTCGGCAGGAATCCGAAGTATTCTCCAGCTTGATGATCTGCGAAATATTACCAAGGTTGAATCTTTCCAATTCTGTCCGGCTTGTTGCTACGCGGGCATACTGCGCAGAAAAGAACTCGTGTGAATCTTGAGAATTAGGCATGGGACCTGTTGTATATCATTTTCATGAACATTGAAAGATGGCCAAGGACACAGGGTTGTTGGATCTACACGAGCTTTACTTGGAGCGGTATAATGCTAGTCATAACTAGTTTCACCTACAAAAACGACCTAAGTAAGGTAGTTGAAGTTGGACATAGTGTTCAACTAGCCACTAGGTCTTGTTGCACACAAAGCTGCTATGATTGCTATGTGGGGAAGGCGCAAAGGCTTCACTGAAAAAGAAGGTCGATTCCAATATGCCAATTAGGCAAACAGTGACATTATCAACCTTCTATTTCTGGAATGAATAGGGTGGAGCTTGGCTTACAGACTCTATGCTATTGAAGAATGCTCTTGCCATGTCAACAAGGTAGGATTTTCTTCATGGCTCTTTGCTTTCATGTTGCTTTCATGTGAACAGGTATAAGGTGCCAGTATAACAGCTAGCTGGGCATTGCTACTTCCAACATCATAGATGGGTGTTGCCACTCCCAACAACATAGATCAGAGGATGAGTCGAAGGCAGTAGGGTCCACGTTTTATGGTTCCATTAAAGCTCTACGCGAGCAAGTACTTTTAACTTTTGTCTCAATTGATTTCTCTTAGATGACTTCATATGTGAGTAGAAGCTACTAATTAACCTCCTAATAAGTTTCTTAAGCGTAGGGTAAATGCGAGCTATTTTGGAACACATAAGAAAAGCATGGAAAGAGAAGGGTAATCTATAGGCCCACATCCAGCAATGCTTGTTACTTCCTGCAGTACTAGCTAGAAAGAAGTCGCAGCCTCCTGTAGAAATTACTCTTGTGAGTATGTGTGTGTGGAAATTATAACGTGCTGCGATGATGGATTTGGTTGAAAGGAGGAGCGTCAAAAGATGCTACTAGCTTCATATCCTTCTCTCTCTCTCTCTCTCTCTCTCTCTCTCTCTCTCTCTCTCTCTCTCTCTCTCTCTCTCTCTCTCTCAAACAGTGGCCAGAGACAAACCTACGAACAAAGAACCGAGCTGCTTCTGGGAACCTATGAACTGCTTGCAGAGAAGATCAAACTATTGCTGAGAGCCTTCTCTCTCTCTCTCTCTCTCTCTCTCTCTCTCTCTCTCTCAAATAGTGGCCAGAGACAAACCTGCATACAAAGTTCCGAGCTGCTTCTGGGAACCTGCAAAGTGCTTGTGGAGAAGATTGAATTGCTATTGAGAGCAACGCAGAATGCTTTTTTAATTTTATTCACTTGGCAGTTGGTAGCTTTTGACGGTGTAGTTTTTTTTAAAGCTTTTCATTGCAGTGGTTTTTAATATAAAAGAGCAGCCACGTGGGTTACTAAGAGGCCGGGGATTTGAAATTGGCTCGTATGCTAATGAAGTAAAACTAGAGTGCTTCGTTAGCTGCATTTGTATTGAATGGAAGTGAGGGTTGTACCTCGCAAAATAACCGTAAGGAGGGTTAGAATTTATATAAAGTGATATGAATCATTTAGAATATGTTCATTTTTAGATATTGTCCCCTTTTTATGTTTGGAAGAAAAAGAAAACATGCAAGTCTCCTTGCATGGGGGAGTTTGCACACCCAATTTTAATAATACAAGGGAACCGTGCCATTCCCACAGCACCGTGCAATTTCTAGTGTGTTCGTTTCACTGTGCTCTCAGTAATAATGAGTAAAGAATACAAAGTATTTACATACCATTTTTTTCTACATTCATTTGTTGATTGTCCTAACCAACACGATGATGTCAGCTAAAGCTTCCTTTCCAAAGAGTCTCCTTGTATTTGTTGCTTCCATGGATCACACCATCTGTCTCACAAAAATTCTGCACGTCTTTGCCTCTGTTAAAAATAGCATGAAAGATAAAGATTCTACCATAGCCATGTTGAGGATATCCTGCAATCAACACATTCCAAGAGATAACATTCCAGAAAAAGAACTTCTCATGCTTTCATGCGGGTACCAGATTTGGTATACGAACTTCAAAAATGTGTTCCCCAAAAATTGGTGAAGGTCTGTTTGTCCTGTTGGATTGGTTCTGACAGCTCATCGCTTTTGATGCTCTCTCTGTCTATGCTATCAACCATAGTATCACCAATCACATCTTTTTGCATAGCCAACAATCTTATTGTGAATTCTCCAACATGTAACTGTCTTGCATCAGGCCATAAGTCTTCATGGTGTAAGCATAGTAGATTGCGGTAGGAGAAAGGCCTTCACATCTGGTTAAAATCACCCAGAGCTTCCTTGTCCTAGCCATGTTGAACATATCCTACAATCAATACATTCCGAGTGATAAAAGTCCAGAGAGAATCAACCAAAGTGCCACCAAGCATGTCATTTTTCATATGGAAACATGCCTTCCCTTTGCATCCAATGTGCATCTTTGCCACAATCGTGTTGGGCCTATCAGCCATGACATTCAGGACAAGAAGCCCATCTAGAGAAAACTTGTGCTTTTGTGAGCTTTGTAAATCTATGTCTTTTTTGTAGCGCATTGTTGAGGAGCTTACTATTTATCCTCCTGATCTAGTACAAATCCTTCCTCTGAGCTCTCACATTTCTTGCAATCAACACACTCCAAGAAATGACACAAGAAACAATTTTTAGGAAATGCCCTTGTGTTACATCAAAGAAAAGGTTTAGAGCTTTCTTAGTAAGATCGAGCTAGGCATAAAACTTCTATTTGAGCACTCCAAGAGTTTTTGCCTACTGAGAAACCATCAAGACGAAAGTATAGGTGACCCAATTTGGAGAGATATACTTGCTTTGCATCTGCTGTAAACAGCCTAGAGATTTTTGGCCCTACTCTTGTCATGTATATCCCGCTATCAGTGCATTCGAAGAGGCAACATCCGGACAAAAAGCTCCTAAATCATTTTTTGTGATTTCTCAAGCGCACCACATTTGGCATACATATCGACCAAGACAGTGGCAAGCATAACATCCTTTTCTACGAGCATCTAACCAACAATATAATTGTGAATTTTGTGCCCATATTAGCATCTTGCATAGAGCCACATGCCTTCAAGATGCATGAATAGGTGATTGCATTTGGAAAGAGGCCCCCGCTTCGCATTTGCTAGAGCATTTTGGCCCTGGCCCCCCCTGGGTCAACAAATCTTGCAATCATTGCATTCCAAGAGTCCACACTCCAGACAGGAAGCTCTTTGAGCACTTGTGTAGAGCCACATGCCTTCAAGATGTAGGCATAGCCTTCAAGACCAAAGTATAACTGACTAAATTTGGAGAGATACAATTGCTTTGCATCCACTGAAAACATCCTAGAGCTTTTTGATCCAGCTCTTGTTGTGTGTACCCCGTCATGGTGAGGGCATTCCAAGGGACGTTGTTCCAAGTAATCCTTGCATGAGGATACAGGGAGAGATTGCTTTGCATCCACTGGAAAAAGCCTAGGGCTTTTTGGCCCTACTCTTGTTGCGCACATCTCATAATACGTGCATTCCAAGAGATGACATTCTGGATAGAAAACTCCTCACGCACTTTTTGTGCTTTCTCAAGCACAACAAAGATGGCATACATATTGACCAAGATAGTGCCAAGCATGGCATCTTTTTTCAACTTACGAGCCCTACTCTTGTTGCGTAGATCTCGCAATCAGTGCATACCAAGAGACAACATTCTGGATAGAAAGCTCCTCAAGCACTTTTTGTGCTTTCTCAAGCGCACCACATTTGGCATACATATCGAACGATACATTGCCAAGCATGGCATCTTATTTCAATAGCCTTTGACTCACAATATACTTCTAAATTTTTGTGCCCATATTAGCATCTTTCGTAGAGCCACAGGCCTTCAAGATGCATGTGTAGGTGATCGTATCTGGAGAGAGGAGCTCAGAGGACCTCATTTTGCAATTGTTGGAAACTGCCTACAATTTTCTCCTATGGGGAAAACACTGCAATCAATGCATCCCAAGAGTCTACACTCCAGACAAGAAGCTCCTCAAGCACTTGTGTAGAGCGACATGCTTTCTAGATGTAAGCATAGCCTTCAAGATGAAAGGATGGGCTGCATTTAGAGGAATACACTTGCTACTGATACGCACATCCCGCAATCAATGCATTCCAAGAGATGAAATTCCGGACACGAAGCTGCTCAAGCACTTTTTGTGCTTTCTCAAGTGCGTCACATTTGGCATACATATCAACCAAGATAATGCCCTCTGAGCAAAGAGATGGCCTGGCTTTGCATTTGTTCAAAACAACCCAAGGATTTTGTCCATCTCGGTATCTTCCAAATTGCGACTTGCCTTCAAGATGCAAGCCTAGGTGATTGCATCTAGAGAGATGTGCTTGCTTCATGTAGAGAGATATGATCGCTTTGCATCAGCTGACAAATATTACAAATCTTACTCGCTCCCCTGATGTTCGACACATCCTGCAATCAGTGAGTTCCAAGAGACGAGATTTCGGACAAGAAGCTCCTTAAGCAGTTTTTTTTCTTTCTCAAGCGCACCACATTTGGCATACATATCGACCAAAGAACTGCCAAGCACAATATCTCCTCTCAATAGCTGTTGTGGCTAGAAATCTCATCACATTCCAAGCGATGACATGCAACCAATTGCTACAAATTGTGACACCCTACTGCAATGGTGGGAGGATTTTCAGATCATGGAGAACTCTAATTACTCAAATGGGGAATGTCCTCGTGGCGGGGACTCTTTGATATGAAACACCTCTCGGGCTGATTTGATGCCCCTTTGAATCCTTCTCGATGGGGGAATGCCGATGGCCACTGACGGCTGGAATGCGCACCCATGCGAGAGGAAGGAAGGACTCATAATGCAGATCTTGGCGTCACGGATGATGGACATCAATCGAGCAAGCGATGTCGGCGAGGAAATGGCCGAGGAACAGCCCAATGGGCTAACGAAGCACCGGAACGCAACAGGATGATTGCGAAGGCAGTTACGAGCCGCTCCGTCGACGGGGAATGGGCTGAAAACTGAGATCGCTGGCTGATGTGCTGCAGGCTGAGAGATTAGGAAAATTTGAAGAAAAACCACTAGGCTAATAGGCTGGGATTGCCAAGCAGCAGGGCTCATCTGCAGTAGCCAGCACAACGCAAGTGAGCCGGTGAAAAAATGTTGGCTATGCTGATGCAAAAAATGCTGGGTAGCTACTCATTCTAACGCCCCTTCTCTGTCTGAAAACTCTAGGAGAGCATCCCTTTTTAATAACGGCTGACATTTGCTCCGAAAGTCGATCATACAAAGATCCACATGATCATACTCACGGAATTCCTCTGCTGATGTATCAGAGAAGGTAGCTTGACAAGTTGTTGTCCTTGCATTCTCAAAGAGCACTCCAAGAGACTCTGTATGGCGAGGAGCCCTCACTTCCTTGCCACAACCATGCTAGGCATATCCTACAATCAACATACTCCAAGAGACGACATTTCTCACAAAAAGCTCATTAATTTTTTTTTCTTTTGCATTTGGCATACATATCAAGAAAATCCTTACCAAGAACAACATCTTTCTAACAGGTCATGACTAGCACTCTCATCATGTATTCTCTCAACCATGCCAGAATCTTTCGGAATGGCAGATGCTTTCAAGGTGCCGATCGCCACCTATGGCTGAAATGTGCACCTGATGCGAGAGGAATGAAGGACTCAAAATGCAGATCTTGGTGTTGCCAATGATGGACAGTAATCGAGCACTCAATGCGATGTGGAAATGGCCGAGGAGAAGCCCAATGGGCTAACGAAGCACATATAGAGTCGCTCAGCTACAGATGGAAAAGATGTCATGCTTGGCCTGCAGACTCTATGCCACTAAAGAATGCTCTCGCCATGTTGATGAGATAGGATTTTCTTCATTGCTCTTTGCTTTCATGTGAATAGGTATAAGGTGCCAATACAACAGCTAGATGGGCGTTGCCACTTCCAACACCATAGATGGGTGTTGCCACTCCTAGCACCATAGATCAGAGGATGAGTCAAATGCAGTAGGGTTCGCGTTTGATAATTCCATTAAAGCTCTACGCGAGCAAGTACTTTTAACTTTTGTCTCCATTGCTTTCTCTTATATGACTTCATATGTGAGTAGAAGCTACTAATTAACCTCCTAATAAGTTGCTTAAGCGTAGGGTAAATGCGAGCTATTTTGGAGCACAAAAGAAAAGCATGGAAAGAGAAGGGCAATCTACAGACCCACATCCGGAAATGCTTGTTACTTCCTGCAGTACTAGCTAGAAAGAAGTGGAAGCCTCCTGTACCAATTACTCCTTGAGTATGTGTGTGCGGAAATTATAACATGTTGCGATGCCTTTTGGTGATTCGACTACAGATCAGACCAACTGATCATCGATTGAAATCTGATATCTTCTGCTTTAGTAGCACTAGTAGAACATACCTTTGCCATGGGTTGATCGCACAAAATATATGAGCTTTGGGAGTGCTCATCACATCGGCAAGCATCCGAAGTACTCTCCAGCTTGATGATCTACGAAATATACCAGGGTTTGAAAGATCTTCGATACTCCTTTTCAGGTCTGTATGGCTTGCTGCTATGCGGGCATACTGCACGGAATAGAAATGGTGTGAATCTTGAGAAATAGGCATGGGATATGCTGTATATCATTTCCATGAACATTGAAGGATGGCCGAGGGCACATGGTTGTTGAATCTGCATGAGCTATGCTTGGAGCGGCATAATGTTGGTCATAACTAGTTGCACCTGTAGAAACGAGCTGAGTAAGGCAGTTGAAGCTAGACATACTGTTCAGCTAGCTACTGGGTCTTGTTGCACACAAAGATGCTATGATTGCTACGCGGGGAAGGCGCAGAGACTTCACTGCAAAAGAAAGCCGATTCCAATATGCCAATGAGGCAAATAGTGACATTGTCGACCTTCTACTGTTGGAATGAATAGGGAGGAGGTTGGCCTACATACTCTATGCTACTGAAGAATGCTCTCGCCATGCCAACGAGGTAGGCTTTTCTTCATGGCTCTTTTCTTTCATGTGAACAGGTATAAGGTGCCAGTACAATAGCTAGCTGTGTATTGCCACTTCCAACACCATAGATAGGTGTTGCCACTCTGTTTGAGGACATATCAAACGGGCGTCCACCTGGCCGCACACATACCCGGACACCACATTTGTAGTCTACTAATTGTTCGAGCTAGTGTAGTGATACTCTATGTAAATCCTAATTCTAGAGTAGCAGATCAATTCTCTGAGTTGTAATGATGTCATGATAATTGTAAAGGTCCATGTGAGCCAGCCACTGGCCATTTAAAATGCCCTAGGTATAAAGGTCAATAACTTTAATGTAAAAAAAAGGCTTATCTTGAGAAGAAGAAAGAGCTCTGTTGTACGTATGCTCAAGCTACGAGCTGCTCGTAGCTTGAGCGTACGTACAACAGAGCTCCTTTCTTCTCTAAAGATAAGCCTTTATTTCACATTAAAGTTATTGACCTTTATACCTAGGGCATTCTAAATGGCCAGTGGCCGGCTCACACGGACCTTTACAATTATCGTGACATCATTATAACTCAAGGAATTGACCTGCTACTCTAGAATTAGGATTTACATAGAGTATCACTACACTAGCTTAGATAATTAATAGACTTCAAATGTGGTGTCCGGGTACGTGTCCGGCTAGGTTGACGCCCGTTTGATCTGTCCTCAAACATTCCCCCCTTCCTAATTTGTGTCGTCCCTTGACACGACCTTGTGCAATCTTGTCATAGGGTTCAGCTTTGTCTTCAAGGTTGGTCTTCAGCTTGGGAAGTGCTTGGTTGTTGATGACGCTCCCCCCTTCCTTGAGTGATTCATATCTGCCGTGAAGAGTTCAATATTTCTGTCTTTGTCATTGACTTGCAATAATTCACTAACTTCAACACTATGGAACTCCTTATGTTTTGTGTTGGGAGCTTTTTTGTTGAAGTTATCATTGTTTGTCTGTTGTCTTTGTATGCATTCTCATCTTTTCATTAATCATTGAATCTTTGTCTTCAAGGTTGGTCTTTAGCTTTGGAAGATCTTTGGCATTGATGACACTCCTCCCTTCCTTGAGTGATTCATATCTGGCACGTGTCAATGCAAAGGAACTTGCTGATACACTGTGTGCAAGCCACAAATGGCTCCAAGCACGCAACTAGCCTAAACTAGTAAGCTCACAGATGGCGATGGTGTGGCACTCACCGCTCTACGCTTGCTGTCGTGGAGGATTCCTCGCCGCGAAGAAAAAGGAGCCGTCGCTGGGCGCGCTCAACCGCTTCGCCGTCGCCATGCCGTCGTCACAATGCTCGATCGCACTCTCTCTCTCTCATGCATACACACACACACACACACACACACACACACACACACACACACACACACACACAAAGAGATGACGAAGAAGAAGATGGAGATGGAGCAAGAGCACTCTTCAATTGCACAAATGAAAAAATGAGTGAATTTTAGGTTTAGTTGACTTTTATATGAGCTCGCTTCATTCACACTTAAACGCCCATGCTTAGCCAACTAATCCCTTGAATGTTCCAGTTAGAGTGCAATTCTCATCGACGATCACTCTTACCTTTTTCCTATTGGACCGACAAGCCCGGTACCTGACTCTACCAAATAAATAATACAGCGTCCGTCTTAGGTGATAGGAATGTGCGTGAGGGTTAACAAGATACATGGATCGTGATCCAGGTTCCTCCACAGATTCTTGCCAGACTTTCCAGATTGATTCTAGAGAGTATGCTGATGCCTTTGATCCACAAATTTTTGAATTTGGATCACTTTTGAGGTCTCTACCATCAAATTTTCACAATTTCAGAGTTATGGTCATTTCGGCCAAAATATGGTTTTCACCCTTTTTCCCCTCAATCTTTTAGCCCAAATTTGATGGTCGTAGTTTCTACTTATCCTACTCCTAATTACTGAAATGAAATATACAACAAAAACAAACAAAACTGTACAAAATAAAGTCGAAATGGAAAACGGTACAACACTCTGAAAGCATAGAGAAAATCGGAGAATGAAATGCTTTTGGCTATCTCACTCACAACCCTCTTTACTTCTCAAGAATAGACCTAGCAAGTCCTCGACTTCTAAACTCTATCAAGCACTAAACCCCGTGTCTAGCTGCTTCACTGCTAAAGTGTAAATGGAATGGAAGACAAATCTGTAAAAAAGAATGCTCTAAATACGCACTAGGTCACTCACCATCTAAGGATCATATCCCCGGCAACGGCGGCAATGTTAGCAGGTCGCCGCAACGAACGTCTGCATCATAGCTTTCTTGCACTAACATAATGTCAATACTCAGAGAAAATGACTCGGATGGGGCAGGGAGACTCTATGAGTTCGTCAATCTGACGAAGTGAATCTTAACAAGAAAACACACTAGCTCAACAAGAAAATCAACACCCAAAGATCAGGGAAATCTACCTATGTCCTTTCTCACAACTCTAGGTCATCACGCCATTTCGGCACTCGAACGGAATCGAAATGCAACGAAACTTTAGGAGGAGGTCAAGGACACCTAGGGGTGCTATCCTAGCAAGTCTGGTCACAATCCGACAAGGTATCAAAATCACGATCCAACATGAAAAAGGTCCTGAAAATTGCAACAGATCAGTTTAAAAAGGTCGCCCTATGGTCTAGGAACACTCTCCTATGGTCAAAACGACTATAAACAATGATTTAAGCACTTAAATTTGCGATTACAGCTCACAGACGCATAGTCGTAAACCACAACAAAACTAACAATGCTTACACTTAATTTAAAGAGCAAAGAGAGAGGAACACAATGAAAGCTTCAGAATTGAAAACTGGTTACCCATTCATTAGTAGCGTCGATTACAAGGTGGAGCAACTTGTAGCTTGAGCGTACATACAATAGAGCTCCTTTCTTCTCTAAAGATAAGCCTTTCTTTCACATTAAAGTTATTGACCTTTATACCTAGGACATTCAAAATGGCCAGTGACCGGCTCACACGGATCTTTACAATTATCATGACATCATTACAACTCAGGGAATTGACCTGCTACTCTAGAAAATTAGGAGTTACATAGAGTATCACTACACTAGTTCGGACAATTAATAGACTACAAATGTGGTGTCCGGGTACGTGTCCGTCCAGGTGGACGTCCGTTTGATCTGTCCTCAAACACACTCCCAGCAACATAGATCAGAGGATGAGTCGAAGGCAGTAGGGTCCGCTCCATTAAAGCTCTGCGTGAGCAAGTACTTTTAACTTTTGTCTCCATTGCTTTCTCTTATATGACTTCATATGTGAGTAGAAGCTGCTAATTAACCTCCTAATAAGTTGCTTAAGCGTAGAGTAAATGCACGCTATTTTGGAGCACAGAAGAAAAGCATGGAAAGAGAAGGGTAATCTGTAGACCCACATCCAACAATGCTTGTTACTTCCTGCAATACTAGCTAGAAAGAAGTCGTAGCCTCCTGTAGCAATTACTCTTGTGAGTATGTGTGTGCGAAAATTATAACGTGCTGCGATGATGGCTTTGGTTGAAAGGAGGAGCGTCAAAAGATGCTACTAGCTTCATAGCCTTCTCTCTCTCTCTCTCTCTCTCTCTCTCTCTCTCTCAAACAGTGGCCAGACACAAACTTGCAGACAAAGCTCCGAGCTGCTTCTCGGAACTTGCGAACTGCTTGTGGAGAAGATCGAATTGCTGCTGAGAGCAATGTAGAATGCTTTTTATATTTTATTTGGTAGTTGGTAGCTTTTGACGGCATAGTTTTTTTTAGAGCTTTTCATCGTAGTGGTTTTTTTTTTTTATAGAGTAGCCACATTGGTTAATGACAACGCAGTGCTGCGATTTTGCCTTCTACGCTAATGAAGTAAAGAGCCCCTACCTACCCTTTTAGTGTTTAATGACCACCTGGTACCTGCCCTTTAGTGTCCAGCGAACGTATACAACAGAGCAGTTCTTTAAGATGAAAAGGAAAGGCTACCCGACGAGAACCTTTCCTTTCTTCGGTCGTTGTAGGCTACATATGACTTCAAGCGCGGGTTTGTGGCTTGGTTGTCCTTTGACTCATATGACTACCTAGACTAGGCCTACAGCTCTCGGTCTCTCCGCATTTCCTCAAGTGTTACAGCGCTCATGTCTCCTTCTCCAATAAGTGACAACGGGCATGCAAAGGAGGTTGCCGATTTCCGGAATGCTGTTGAAAACCTGGATGTGTCTACCCAGGTGATCTTTGAGGCTCTGTTAGCTGTGATTGTGGGCAGCGTGCACATGTGTTGAGTGTGTTACTGGGTTCGGGCAAGCATGTGAGAGAGAGAGAGAGAGAGAGAGAGAGAGAGAGTTGCCTGCGTACGCATGCACACACATATGGGGTGCCATCAGAATTTGAGCTATTTCTGCAATCTCAAGCTTTGTCGTGTCTTCCTCCATGAGGTGTGCAGGAAGTAGACGATGCAACATGTCTGCGGTTTTTAAAGGCCAGGAGCATGCATATCAATAAGGCGGCTAAAATGTATGTACAGTACCACGCATGGAGGGCTTCATTTGTGCCGCTTGGGCACATCCCTGCCGAGCAAGTGGCAGCAGAGCTTCACGCTGATAAATGCTACCTTCAAGGCTATACAAAGAAAGGGTCCCCTCTTGTGGTCGGCTTTAGTTGCAAGCATTATGCTAACCCAAACCTCGACACTTTCAAGAGTGAGCATGATGGTTCAAGCAGAAGACCCTCAGCATAGCCATCTAATCTTCCTGATATGCTTCTTGCCCAGCTTTTGAGATCAGCTTAGATGGGTGCCGAACTGTTTAATGTTGTTCATTATGTTGCAGGATACGTCGTGCATACACTTGAAAAAAGTATTGCAAGGTGAGAGAACACTGCATCTCTACTTGCTTACTTTCTTGGACTCCATACCGTGCCATCCAATGTGCTTGTTTGTTTTGTCAATATAAGTGCTCCCCCTGGTGTTGAGAAGATTACTGCGATTGTGGATCTCAACCATATGGGCTACAAGAATATGGACCTCAAGGGCTCCATTGCAATGTTTCAACTTTTACAGGTAGCTGCATCACTCTCACAGTGGCTGAGAACCTTTGTTCTTATATGAGACGTCGATAAAAGCAGTGTCACTGATCTTTTGTAGAATTATTACCCGGAGAGGCTTGCAGCCTTGTACGCGGTAAATGTACCGAGGTTCTTTCACAGTATGTGGAAGGTGATTTGTCGCTTTTTGGACCAGGCAACAAAAGAGAAGGTAATTTTTGCTTGTAGTTCTTACTAGTTAGGCATGTTGTTTTTTAAAGGAAGCACGGAACAAAGGCATAGTCACATGTTATATGCCTTTCATGTGCTGCTGCAAAATCCTAGATAGGAGTGGATCCATGGTAAGGTTGGTTTATGGAAACAAGGCCAGTAATTTTGTATTCAAAGTATCAAGTGGTTGTGTGTCGGAGAGAGGAGGTGGTGATGAGCAATGGCTCATTGCAGGGAGTGGTCAATGGCCATGGTTGAGCTAGCATTAGTTTAACATATGTTTCAACATTCTGTACATGGCAGATAGTGTTTCTGGAGCATCATGTGATGGCAGAGGTGCTTTTGTCGGAAGTGGATGCAGACACGCTCCCATCAATGTTTGGCGGTAAAGCAGGCCTTGTGCGTATTCAAGATGCGCTCGTACCTAATTGGCCGGAGCCAGTTTCAGTGCCAGCTTGAATACTAAGCATTTACCTGGCCATCCTTCCATGTGTTTCTCTTAAGCGGGTGTCTGGAACAGGGGAGCTTTCGTATGGTGTAAGATCAGGTAAAGCTTTGCTTTCTGTAGGGCCTACTTTGAAGGATGCTACCAAATATTACCACCAAGTCGAGACAAACCTTACCATGCCAAACACAGCATTTGTTTTGTTTACAAGAAGAAGAGCAGTGGATTCCAAGGGAAGCCACTCTTTTTAAAGTTCATGCAGCATAACTAAACAAGATGCACCTAACTAGTTTTTCTATCTCTTCACTAATTCTCTCTCGACATGTATTCTTTTTGAAAGAGAAATTACCTATTTATAAAAAGAAATTGCCAGTTTGCGACGTGGTCCGTTATCTACGCATTGCGGGAATGTCCTAGATCAAAAGTCATGGCTTTGCTTGGCATCAATGGTGTCATTCAACTTTTCAAAGATGAAGATGATGGAGGACTTGATAAAGGCGCTTGATGCCCTCCATGAGAAACCATCTGCATCAAACAAAGTATTTCTCTTGAAGCGATTGTTCAACTTAAAAATGGTGGAGAATGGTTTAGTTGCAGAACATATAAATGAGCTCAACACCAACATAAGTGAGCTTCGATTGGTGCAAGTCATTTTTGATGATGCAGTCCGAGCTCTTTTTAATACGATCCTCCTCTTTGTCGGCTAGTTGGGAGAGCCTTGCAATGGCCGTATGTAATTCCATTTTTGGTACGAACACTTACAGATTTTGATGATGTTGTGTGTGTTTTTTAAAGAAAGAAAATGCAAAGGAGGAGCACAAGAGAAACATCAAGTGCTACATTGTCAGTAGAAACTAGAGGAATACCAAGGGAGAGATGCAAGAACGAAAGAAGTCTTGATCGCTCAAGACATAGCAGATGACGAAAAAAGATAGTTCTAGATTGTTAAAATTGTGCAAGAAGGGCCACGTCAAAAAGAATTGATGGTCCAAGAAGGAGTTGGGAGTCTCAAGAAAGCAAGCCAATATCGAAGGCCAATGTGGTAGATAAAGAAGATCAAGATGCTATAATTCTTTCATTAGTTAATGTATCGAATTCTTGGGTAGTAGATGTTGGAGTTTCATTCCATGCAGCACCCCACAAGACGTATTTTCAAGATTACACAATGGTAGAGTGTAAGTGGTGACAACTTGTAACAATGTCAACAAGATACGGAACCTCAATCTCTATCGCTGCAAAGATCTGCAAGAGTTTGTATATCTCCAGAGAGACGGCCTTCATTCCATCAAGGTCGGGGGTCTACAAATTGCAATCGTACATCTACTAGGCTACGACTGCCAGATTCAAGACAAGTCAGCAACTAGAATCCAAAGCATGAGCGTCCAATCAAACACTGGCAGGTCAGTGTTGGGAACTCTCTGAGCTATTTAGACCTCAACAGCCGAAATAAATGGATAATGATCTGCTTGTTGCATACCTCACTTCCAATGGCATGGCTCCAAGTCAACAGGCGGAATGTGTTTTTTGCACACTTTGGTCACTTATTTCTAATCGCTTTCTTCATTGAGCTCTTTCCCTGATTGCCTTGTTCACTGGTAGTTGGTCTGCTCTTGCACGCATATTCTCTGCATTGCAACTCATGTCCTTCACCGGCATGCTTTCCATGCTTGATGATTAAGGTGCTTGAGGTGCTTGTCATGTTTTATGACTAAGGTGCTTTAGGGTCTTCATGACTAAGGTGCTCAAGGGGTGAGGTGTTCCCAAAGTCAAACATACATCCCTACACAAGGGGGGGCAAGCCCTACAAGTAGGAGCATGAGAGAGAACACATACTCACCCATCTAAGACAAGCCAGGTCTAAGCAGGCAACAAGGACACATGCCAAGTTCCTCCCCATGTTGCCCTCATAAGATGCCTAAAGCCTATTGGTTGGCCTCTAAAGGGGTCCAATAAGACTTTAGTGTGTTTAATTAAATTTTCAAGCATTATTTAAGCCCTGTCTTTCAAAGGGGTAAGAAGGACACTTGTCCTAATGCTACCCTTGCTACTTGATATGCACAAAGCATGTGGTTGGCTAAGCTTGAGAAGGTCAAATCACTTTTAGGCTTGACCTAGAAGAGGGGGTCGACCCAAGCATGGAGGGGGTGTGTTTGACAATATACCCTCTCTCACTCACTCACACACACTATCATTCTTATAGTGTGTTGTGCAAGAACACCATCTCCTTCTCCAAGCTTGAGAAGTTGAGAGTCTACACCAACAACTCTTGGCTATGGAACGCATATTTAACCAAGAGCCATGCCTCAATGCTATGCTTGCCATCTTCTTCATCTCCATTACTATGCTACTATGCTATGCTAAGCTTTATGATTAATGGTATGAGAGGATACTACTTCTTTCTCGTAAGTTACTTCTTCTTCCTCTTCCCTACCCTCATTCCCTGCTAGCTCTCTCTACCTTTGAAGGTATTTGAGGTCTTGAGACGGAGGTCAGGGACAAGTTAATGCTTTCATTAGATTAAGTTACGGGCATAATTGTGGTGCATGAAGCTTTCTATCTTCATTGCACCATCAAGGTCTCAAGGAACACAAAGCTTGTATTGTACGAAGTCTCTCTTTATGGGAGAAGTTATAATACAATTTTTTTTTGGAGAGGAGACCGGCTCCACATAAATCCGATCCTCAACTGTTGTCAACTTCTCTAATTTTCTCTCTTGCAAAGTATTATTCATGCCAAATTAATTAAGTATAATGATTATGTTGCTACCTTTACTTAAGTTTTTTCTCTACTTTCTCGAAGTATTCTCATAAAAAGGCTCACTAGAATTTTTTGAATTCCACTATTCTCAATGTTCATAGTCCAATTCCGTTACATTGGTATCAGAGCTATTGGTTTCTCTTTTCTTGGTTCTGTAATCGGACACTCAAATGTTTTGAGACAGTAAAGTGTCTTATTTTTTTAGCAACTTGTCCTAATTATCTAATGAAGCTAGAAAAAAGATTTATAGCTCACATTCATACCTTAGGTTAGTTATGAGATGAAGAATATAACCAAATTTTATTTTTGCTAAAATTAATAAAAAATTAAGATTATAGTGATAAGTTTCAAGATGGAAAAATCGTAAAGATTTAGTGCAGTTTTAGCAAGTTTTCCATAAATTGAATATGCCTTATCATCAAAATAAGATTATGCATCGACTTAAAGATATATGGATAGGAAAAAACTTATTATAGAAAGAAATTAAGCTTCATAACTTAGTTATAAGATTATATTTTTGTTATAATAAAAAAAAAGAAACCTTGAAAATGTTGAGAAAGAAGAAAATTTTGGTCTTTTAAGGCCTCTTTCATTAACACGACGATGTTATGGAAAAAAACTTAAGGTTTATAATGTATTTATAGATCAATACCCATCAACTAAGCATTTATCAAGGTTTCAAACTCACATGTATCTTGTAATTCAAGCTCATTTAAAAGAAAATTATAGTGCATAATTTCTTGCCAAAAAAAACATTGCTATGAAAAACTAATGAAAGTGTGACATAAATTTCCTAATTGTGTCCATATACGGTATTTATATATAAATATGTGAGATAAATGGAAAAATCCAAAGATAGAATTTATTTTGAGGCTTATCTTTGATAAATAAAAAATAAGTATTATAGCAAGCGTAGTTTTAGGATATGATCAAAATGACCAAATGTGGCTTGCATAACTATCAAATAGTATCACCTTATGTAATGGAGTCATAGATCTAGTATATACATATTATAAAACATTGGAAATTTAGATGAACTAAATGTTTTATGTGTTCTTTAATTGAATTTGTAAACGTTGAAGATTTGACCCACACAAATTTCTATATTTAATTCTAGTCACAAAGAGAAAAAAATTCACATGACAATTACAAACATGTCAAACACATTTATAAGTAGTTACCATGGATTATTGTATGTACCATGCTCATTTTTTTCTTAGACTAGAGTATGAATTTTAGTGAAACATTGACTGCTATTTTCTGTAGGTGGCTTTCATGAGTGTCATTACTATTGAGGTTGTGTATAAAAGTGACGGATTATAGTTTTTATGGATACTTTATATAGCATTTTATTATTTTATAAAAGCATTTCAGGAAATGTTTTTTAGATTTCATGTAACATTTTATTTAAATTCGCTAAGAAGGGATACTAAAGTGTTCTTTTTGGTACCAAAGTAGTGTTAAGAAGAGAGGTCATTAAGTTGTCCATGAAAGGTTGGACCTGTTTATTGCAAGAGGGTAAGTGGGACATGGATCTATTATCTTGGTTGAAAAGGACTTAGCTTGAGGTACACCGTTGGGAACTATAGACTTAATAATGGAGTCTCTTGGGGCTTGCATTTGGCTTAACCATTATTGAGCTACTTGCATTTGGCTTAACCATTGTTGATCTACTAGCAAGCTCAACAAATACCATAATCAACCGAGCAATGTTAGACCCTCTCCACTACTCTTTGCAATCAACAGTCTCTAAACCACGTGTGTGTAACATTTAATGGCCTAATAACTTATGTGTAGCGGAAATTAGCATGAACATAGTGGGCATTTCATTAGAATAGATTCCTAATGAGAATTACAAGAGTGCTTGGGTGGAGAGAGCAACAAAAAGCATAACACCTAGTTAGATAGCATCAACAATACTTTCAAAAGAGAGAGAAATTAAGCTATTGACAACAGTTGAGGACCGGATTTTCATGGAGCCGGTCCCCCCTCCAAAAGGCTTTGTATTATGGTTTCTCCCATCAAGAGAGACATTGTACAATACAATTCTTTGTGTTCCTTCAAGACTAGCTAGTGCAATGAAGATGGACTAAGCAAAACACTTAACAAACACAACTTGAATTATCCTTGTTCTCAGACCCAAGACCTCACACACCTTCGAAGATGGTGAGAGCTAGCAGGGTATGAGAGTAGATTGAGAGGAAGAAGGAGTATCTTATGAGAAAGATGTACATCTCCTCACATAATCACTCATATTAGCATAGCTTAGCTTGGTAGAGAAGATGAGCATGCATTGAAGCTTGGCTCTTGGTTGGATTTGCATCCACATGCCAAGAGAGTGTTGATGTAGGCTTCTATCTCACAAGCTTGGAGTAGGTGATGAGCTCTCCATTAAAGCTTGGGAGGAGATAGAGTATTCTTTCTTCACACATGAGCTTGTGTGAGTGTGTGTGTGATTAATGCCTTGCAAAAATCAGCCCCCTCTCTCTCTTGGGCGAGCCCTTCCTACTAAATTGGTCTGGCTTTTGCCTCATTGGACCTCCCCAAGTCAAGCCAATGGGTGTTAAGCAGCATAAGTGATAGCCTTCTGACATGTGTCCCCCTTTCCCCTTTTGTGAGAGCTTTAGGTAATTAAATAATTAAACTAAACTCTCATTGGACCCCTTTGCCTCCTGGCCAATAGGAATCAGGCAAGCCATTGGGCTCCTGAATGCTCATTGGGCCCCTTGGGAGACTGCCCAATAGTCTTCTAGGAGACTTAATTCTCATTGGTTTCTTTTATTAAATGTTTTTAAATTAATTAAACTAGATTTACTCTAGCTTAATTCTCATTGGTCCACTTCAAGGGTCTTCCAATAGGAATTGGGCACACCTTATGGGCATCTGGCCTAGGGAGCTGACATGTGTCCCTAATTCCCTTTGTGTATAGGGAGCGTGTGTGTGTGTGTGTGTGTGTGTGTGTGTGTGTGTGTGTGTGTGTGTGGCTTTCTCTCTCATCCCCTACTAAATGGGCTCGCCCCCTCCTTTGTAGGTTTTGAAGAAGAATTTTGTACACACACTAAGCATCCAATTTCCCCTAGGGTTGACCTTTGGACACAACCTTTGAATTTTGGAAGTCTTAATGGGCTGAACCTTAGGGTCTTTTTAGCCCATTGTTGCACATGGTTCTTTTGCAGATGGCCCCCCCTTTTGATCCCTATTTTCCCTCCTTTGGATCCCTACTATGGCCGGTCTGCTAGCTTAACCAATATTCTAGCTTTTTCTCCTCTGGTACCTCCCCACATTAAATGATCAGTTTAATATGAGAAAATCATTTAGGAGAATTAGATATTGATTATTATGACATGTGTGTCTGCTTGAGATCTAATTTTCAAAGGTAAAGAAGAGTAGCAACTAAGTTTTTTGAGGATATCAAAGCACAAAGTAGCATATACATGACTTTAATTAGCATGGATGACAATAATAAAGAGAGGAGAATGAATATTGCACATGAAGGTGCTGCTGATGATGCCCCAATGTTTGTGAATTGTCTTGTTACTAGGTTGCAACAAGCTATGGGCAATCCTACCTTGCAAGCCGAAGTTACTCAACAACTTCATGCTTATGGGATTTCCCTACCTCTTCAAGAAGAGAGAAATCTTAGAAAGCCTCTTGTTTAGAATTCAAAAAGAAGACTCTCTTTGATGAGAGAAGAGGAGGAATCCCAGGAAGAGAAAGAAGTGAATCTCCGAATTTCTCTGGAGATGTGGCTCCTCGAAGACGACAATCTTGGCGATCCCCGACTCCTCCCAAGAGGAAAAGATCATCCTATAATCCTTCTCCTCATCGCTCCGAAAGGAAAGAGAGGAAACAAAGGAAGAAAAAGGCAAGAAGGAGGTCACACTCTTCTTCTTCTTCACCTTCCTCCTCTTTCGACAAAAGCAACGGTTATCCTTCTAGAGAATACAAGAGGAGAGGACATCGCAAATCCTACCTGCTTGGAAAAGGTTCCACAAGCTTAAGAAGTTCAAAGAGGGAGGAAAGAGTATCTTTTTTTTCACATGTGATGGTACCTTTGGTGCTACTAACAAAGTATTGGCCTTCATCCAACAATTTGATGCGGGCTTTGGAGACGAGGGCTTCACAGAGTTCTCCAAGCTACATCATGTAGCTATGCACTTTCAAAAATCTGCTAGTCAATGGTGGGCTAGCCTTCGTGGCAACGACAAAGCTCCAAAGACATAGAAAACTCTACAAGTTTCCATCATGAAGCAATTTCTTGCAAGCAACCCCAAAGATAAAGTGATCACCGAATAATGGAGTTTGAAGTTACTTTCCAACGAGTCTATATCCACAAATATGTAGACAAGTTCTGGGATTTACATCTCAAAGCTACAGTCTTTCAGAAGACTTTGTCGAGAAAAAGCAATAATTTTGTGTGGGATTACCTGAAGAAATGGCCGAGTATGTCAACTCACAACGGCTTGGTTCTATCATCGAAGTCATCAACTACACTATGGTTGCATCTCATATCAATTTCCAACAAGGGGCTAAAAGGAATGCCAAGCCCATGGAAACAAATATCGAAATGATGCAAAGGGGAAGAACAATGCTCAAAGTTCTTCTCAAAGCAATTCCAACAACAACAACAACAATAAGACCAAGGAGAAAGGAGTTTAAAAAGGTAAAAACAAACTCTCTCCTGAGGAGCTAGAGGCTTTTTATAAAGATCACAAATGCTTTAAGTGTGGGGAGCAAGGGCATGGCTATCGTTCTTGCTCCAAAAGAAATACCCTCAATGAGACTCCTAGAGCTTCCATAGTCGAAGCTCCAAAAGAGGATGCTTATTGCAAAGGATCATCCCTTTCATATGCTTGGGGGAAGGTGAGGGCACATCATGCCTTCATTTTATTTGATCTTGGATCTAATGACCACTTCATATCAATGGAGTTGGCCACAAAGCTGGGCATACAAGCTTTTGAGACAGGAGATATTATAATTGCCGATGGGGCTTTCAAGGGACATCAAGCCTCCATTACTCCCTTGATTTAGAAGTTGAGGCTTCATGTCCAAAGCTACGTCGACAAAGAAGACTTTTTCATCTCTTCTCTCCAACATGAGGATGTTATCTTAGGGGTACCATGGTTCAATCGCATGACTGCCAACATGGAGTTCCGTGAAAGGAGAATCTACTTCACTTACATGGAAAAGAGCATGTATATAGATGTTAATGAGTTTGATCATACTATACCACTTGTAAATTCACCTGCTTTTGACAAGTCTCTGAATGATGTTAATGTTTCAACAAAACAAAGTGATAGAAATCAACAAGAATTAGAATTATCTAATCTTCAAAATAGATTCCAAGATGTATTTATCGATAACATTCCTATGGAGTTACCTCCAAAATGAGGGGATGATAACCATAAGATAGAGCTTCTACCTGGGAGGTCACTCCCTAATAAACCTCCATATAGAGTTTCTCAAGATCAACACTAGTCCTTTTAGTTCAAAAGAAAGATGACACATACCACATGTGTGTGGACTATCAAGCACTAAATTGTATCACTATCAAAAACAAATTTCCCGATCGCGGGTAGAAGATCTGTTTGATAAGCTACAAGGTTCGACCTACTTCAGTAAGATTGACCTTAAAAGTGGCTATCATCAAATAAGGATAGTGAATTAAGATATCGTGAAGCATTAGGAGAAATATGGACCTTGCATGGGCTTTGTAAGGAATCCTAATTTTTAGGGATTAAGACTAATGTTGTGTAGGGTTAAGGGGACAAGGACATTTAAGAAGTTAGTTTTGAGTAGGCTTTTTTAGCTTTTTTTTTAGACACATGTAGGATGTGGACCTACGAGGTCACCTTTTCTCTTTAGCTTTTTGAAAGTGAAGGGAGTAAAGAAGTGTGACCACATCAGCAAAAACGTGGGTCATTAAGAGTCAAAATTTGACTTTTTTTCAAAAAAGTTAATTTTACTTCTTTCTGATTTAAAACTTCCCCCCAGCATATATACATATCAAAAAATCATTTTTTGACCTTTTTTAAGACCTACAAACACTAAAAGTCCATTTTTTTAAAAAAAAAGCCTATTAAAAAAAAACTTTGTTCTCTCTTCCTCCTCCCTCCTTTCTCCCTCTTCTCTCCGTCCCTGCTGTCCTCTCTCCTCCTCCTCCCCTCTCTCTCTCTCTCTCTCCCTCTCCTCCACTGTCCCCTTCTCTCCTCCCATGTTGCTCCCTCTTCCTCCCTGTCCCCTTCTCTCCTCCTCCTCCCCTCTCTCTTGCTCTCCCCCACTGCCCCCTTCTCTCCTCCCATGTTCCTCCCTCTCCCTCCCCCCTCTCTCTTTTCATCTTTTGTTTCCTCACGCAATAGCTGCCATGGTGCTCACGGACATCACAAATCGTATGCATACATATTTTCTTGTCCGTGGCGTTTGTACCGAAGGCCACATGTGACGGTGAGCAGAGGTCATCCCAAGAACGGCGTACCGTCGATGAGATGAATGTTGATGGTTCTTCCATATCTTGCCAATACCATCACATATTTGAATAAAACACCCCTTTGTGCAAAGTAACAATATACTTCTTACTTTTGGTTGTGTTTTTCTTATCATAGACTTTGAAGTATAAGGTGTTGCCTCTACTTGTTTTGTAGTGCTTGGCACAAAGGTTGCTTTTGTGCATAAATAGTGAAAGGCTGCAGATTAGAGAGGCCAATTGTCACCACTTTTCCTCTGAAACAGTCTTCTTTGTTACATCTTGCAGGTAGGTTCTTCCAATCCATGCTTATTAGAGGTGGGTAATCTCATCATAATGTATATTTTAGGATTTTTTATTCCCAGTTGGATGGAAATACTTGCAAATTTGTACAACTTATACTTAACAAGTGTCTTTATTATACAACTTGCAAATGTTGAATTCATACATGTTTTTGCTACAAGGTGACCTCTTACTATGCTAGTTGAGTGGCGTTGTTTGCAAGAATGGCTCAAGGAACTGGCATAACATGAAGCTTTTACAGTGGCACAAAGCTCTCCTCAGCGGCAATGTGGCTCCCACTACACCAAAAATCATTATGCTAACATGGAGAGATCCCTAGTAGGACAATGCAATATCTTTTCATCAGTAGCAACACACCCTTTCCTAACATGAGGACACTCCTACCAAATATATTTTTATGTGATAGGTCACCCCATACCATGCCATATCATGGAATGTATGTAAGAACTATGACCGCACTACTCCTTGGAAGTTGTTCACAAATGTATGTTTATCAAAGTTAATGAGAAAAAAATTGGACTTTTTTGTTTGTTGATGTGTAAGAGCACTCTAGGTCTACCATATTTTAGATTGTTTGATAAGTAAACGACATGATAAAGTACAAGAGATCTTGACGGAATAAACCTTGATGCCACACCTTTCCTTAAACCCTTTGATTTCTATCGTCGTGGGAAGTCCAAGGGAAGTTTATTTTCAAATTTTTAGCAAAAGAAATTTTGGTTATTTTAAAGTTTGTACACAGTTTAGGAGTTCATTTTGATTATTTTCCTTTAGTTTCAAATTTGGACCGAGGTCACTCCTTGGAAGCCACTGTTGAAGGTGTTAGGGCGAGATGTTGGAAAAGTTTTGTATGTAGGAAATACAGTCCTTAACACAATAAAAAACATTGGGTCTTTGAGTATTTTCAGATTCCATGGTTTAATGCTCGTTCGAGCCCGCAGATTAAGGAAAAAGGTCGAAATGTTTGTTTTACATTATTTTTTAAGAAATTGCCAACTTGCACGTTGTTTTTTGGAGAATCCGAGCAAGCTATGATTTTTTTTTTTTGCATCATAGTCTAAAAGTTCAACACTAAAAAAAAAAAAAAAAAGTGGCCGCAAGGACGCGCGAAATGGCCATTCGGGACTTTTGGATGGCCATTTTGCGCGCCCTTGTGGCCACTCTTGTTGAGGGCCCTGGAAGCCTTTACATGGAAAAAAATTATAAAATTATTGTGTATAAGTATGAGATAAGGCTGTAAGTTAGATGTACAGAGAGCAAGAGCTCACCCCTTGGGGCCTTTGAACATGTTAGGGCAAGATTTTGGGAAAGTTTTTTATGTGGAAATACAGTCCTTAACACAATAAAAAATATTAGTTCTTTGAGTATTTTCAGATTCCATGGTTTTAATGCTCGTTGGAGCCCGTAGATTAAGAAAAAAGTAAGAAATGTCTGTTTTATATCATTTTTAAAGAAATTGCCAACTTACACATTGATTTTTGGAGAATCCGAGCAAGATATGATTTTTTTTTCCATCACGGTCTAAAAGTTCAACACTAAAAAAAAAAAAAAAAGGCCGCAAGGATGCGCGAAATGGCCATCCGGGACTTTTGGATGGCCATTTTGCGCGCCCTTGTGGCCACTCTTGTTGAGGGCCCTGGGGGCCTTTACATGGCAAAAATTTGTAAAACTATTGTGTATAAGTATGAGATAAGGATATAAGCTAGATGTACAGAGAGCAAGAGCTCCCCCCTTGGGTGCTTATAATGACAAATATGGGCTTTTTTAATGCATGGTGTTTGATGTAATTAGAGCACCCCTCCCCCTCCCGATCCCTCTTTCTCTGTGTTCAAAGGTTTGGAACATTCACTATGTAAAATTTTCCTATCATGTGCGTTCACCAGAATGGATTAAAAGTACTCCTTATAGGTCTTATCTACACATGTTTCTGTAACTTTATAAGAATTTAAAATCCCTTATGTTGAACATGTGTGCTATGTTACATATACTTTAGTGAACTCCCTAGGTCAAAGGCCTCACAAATCCAGTGCACTAAACATTCAGCACTAGAAATTGACCAAACAAGAAGCTAATTTTTACTTCCTTGTATCCACCTCGTGTTCTTGGGAATGTTTTGGTTAAGCCATTTCTTTAGTATTTGAAACCACATGTGACCCCTATTGTTATCGTATCCAACCAAAGGTTTTTTGATTAGCAGTTTACATAGGCTCGATTGGTACATATCTTCTATGTTAACAATGCATGTATCTATAATTTATGTTACACTTTCTCTATCCAAATGAGCTACATAGTAAAAGTTAACAATTAAGTTCACAAGGTAATAGCTATTGGTATCATCTTTAGCAATACCAAAGAAATAGCTACCAATAGCTCATGAATAGGGATATTTAAGAAGATTTGATACCAAAACCTTGTCAACACTACTCAAAAAGGTGGAAACTCAAAGGATTTACTATACATGTATGATGAAACATGAATCAATAATAAGTCACCCTTATACATTGACACCTTCATCTCAAGTTGTCATTTCTCTAAGTAAAGCTTTGCATAGGCATAGTATGGAAACAATAACATGTTGGAAAGCAAGAATTTAGCTTTCTCAACTTGTGAAACGTTGCTAATGATATATATTCATCATCCCTAAATGAGGACATCTTGACAAAGGTTATGATCCACTTTAATAAGAATAACCATTAATGATTAAAATGAAATCAAAATGTTGCTTGAATTTCTTGAGACTTGAAACATCTTACAAGCAAATAAAAATATCCATAAAGTTCAATAATAATTCTCAAATCTGTATGAAACTCCAGTAATCTAAATTAAATACTCTCACTCAATGCGACACCATTTAACAAAAAAACACATTTATATTGCATTTATAGAGGAATCTAGCCTCATGAAAATAATTACAAACGGAGACAATGTTGTTGTTATTAGGCTTCTCTTACAAGTATTTGTCTTCTTCATCTAGAGATTTATATACACTTGAGTATTTGTGTGTCTATGACACTAGGGAAGATAGTAGTACTATATGGATGGCTTTTCTAAAAGGTCCTAGAGAGTACCTATTGGTTCAAGATTCTACAAAAATTCTACTATTCTTATCAAAATCCTTTAATATCATAGTGAAAGGTTCCTCATGGAACAAAAATAGAGTGATTTCCATCTCTGCACATGGTTGCTTGTTTATGTCCTCTGAAAAGAAGTTAACTCTGTAAGTAAACAACAGATTATGTGAGCACAAAGTTATAAAGTAGAAAATGATAATCTAATGACAACTATACAAAGAATAAATTATAAGAAAAATCTTTGATGACTTTCCATAGATAACACAACTTACTTGCATTGTGAGACTCAATCACATGCTACACAACTATAGATGGCTCGCCAAAGCCATCAACAAAATAGAACCACCTAGTGTTATGAGGTATAAAGCCTAAACATTGAAAGCCATAAAGAGGTTTATTCTCTCCAGCATGATAACCTTAAAGATGGAGATGATGTTAAGCTCTGAATGTAAGCTACAAGGGTAGTTTTCTTACCATTTTATCTTTATGTTGGAGATGAACCCTTCCAATGCCCACACACTATTCACACCTCCTATTGTTGTGGTATTCAAGTCATGTGAGCTCATATTTTTGTCATCTTCGGGAGTAGAGATTTCCATGTAGTGTGAGTGAATAAAATTAGGAGTAGAATCTTGTTTCATGGTGTAATGGAGGTGAGAGAAGGAAGAGGAGCTAGCTTGGTGTGAAACTATGTGGTGGGAAAGGGGAAGAGATAGGGGAGGAGCTTGCTTGGTGCTACAATGGAGGTGGGAGAAAGCTAGCAGAGAGATAGTGTTAGACTATAGAGGGTGCATGTGGTTGTTGCAGCAATGGAGAGCTTAAAAAAGAGTTTGTAGAGGGAGAAAATCACTTTTTAGCTATAAAATATGTTTGGAAAAACTTTGAAGGATGGAAATTGATGTTTTGAACTTTTTTGAAAAAAATTAGTTTTTTTTTTAACTTTTTAGTGCACGTTTTTGACTTTTGGAGGTCAGAAATACGTTTTTGACCATGAAATAAATTTTGGTAGCTTTTAAGGAGGGAAAACTTGAAATTTGAAATTTTTAGTGTATTTTTTAATCCGGACCAAGAAGTGGGGGAAAAAAGGTCAAAGTGGTCCCCCTCCCCTCCCCCCCCCCCACATCCCTTTTCCCTAGCCACCTCCCTTACCTTCTCACTAGGTAGGTGTAAGGCTACCTTGTCCCCCTACTTTTTTGAGGGTATAGAGTGTGTCCACCACCCTCTTCCTATTGGTTGGCCTCTAATTAACCTTAATCCCAAAGGGCCCCTAGAGGGTTCATATTTTTTCTAATGGACCGCATTCCATACAACGTTTGGTTTTTCAGTGCTAGGCTCAAAGTTGGTGTTTGTGCTCAAGCTAGACGAGTGTCAAATTGTGAAAAAACAAAGATTAGAAAGGATAAGTATTACTCTCATGAACAAGGCATTATTTCATGCAAAACGTACAACTATGAACGAGGATTGCGCACCATCTTTCAGTGTGCAATCGAAGAAATAAATTTGGTGGCTTGGTGCTATTGAGGTTCCCAAGGAGACCCATGGAGTGCTTGTGTGGATTTTTGAATGCATTCCGTGGATAACAGATGTCATTAAGGCACAACTAGCTGGGAAAAGCTCCAAGTAGATGGCATAGGGGAGTTTGAAGTTGACTAGCACTTAGGTGGCGATTTGAAAACAATCAAGTGCATTCTAGGGTGCAAAAAAGAGGCAGGAGCTATGTATCTTTTTCCATTTTGCATTAAGGGCTATAAGGGGAATGCACGCTAGATCACAATGGTCGACGAAATAGAGGAAGATGGCAATTCACAAATTACGCGTGTGTGGGAGCATTTGGTTCTATGATGTAGATGTCCTATGCTGGAGGATAGTGAATAGAACCCTATAGTTAACCTCTCTAAAAAATGTGCATTTTTGCACACTTCATGCTTTTCTGCGCATCTTTAATCGCTTATTAAAGCTTCATATTGATTATGCCTTTACAATGAAGCCTGCGGGGAGGTCGTTTGATGCTATCTCAAAAGTGGAAGGGCTCTTAAATTCAATAGGTTGTCATGGGACCAACACCTCCATTGTTACACAGAAGAACAATGCAAGCGCTCAGGAAGTGGCCCAACGAGTGTCCATGAGTGGACTAAAGGCAAGGCATTTTTTGAAGAGGGTTCGGTCTAAGGAAAGGGGTGCTGCTGTCGGAACATCAACATCTGAAGGTGGATGGGAGTTGTGGAAGGATTTCTGCAAGTATACAACGGACAATGATAGCAATGCAAGTGTTTTGCTTAGCCGACATGTTTGGGTGGTATTCAACAAGATGATGAAGATACTACGACTTGCAAGCACAACCAGTGAGCAACGACAAGAATTCCAAAATTTGGTGGTGGAGTTCACAAAGGAAGTCATCATTGCATGGGGTGAATCGAACGTTACACACTATATGGTGAGTGCTTGCTATTCCGACTTGGGCTGTATGCTTTAGTTTTGATCATTGATGTGTTGTGGCTTTTTGGGCAGCACATCCTCTATGCCAATGGTGCATACTTTATGAACATGTATGGTTCATTGGCTCTTTGGAGCATGCAAGGTATGGAGAAGTCACACTATCGTGCTAGGGGTGTCCACTTCAAGAATACAAGACATGGAGGAGGTTTAGTGTGCTCATGCTATCTTCAAGAAATGTTCAACTGGTTTTATCGCACCACCTTTGGACGCAAAGTGTCGATTGAACGTGCAAGGTCATCATGCTTGGACAAAGAAACCCATCGACTGGCCCATGTTCGTTCCTTAGAATGTTGGAGAGCCTCACAAGGTCCAACACGGCATGCAGTGTGGCGAGCATCAAGGACTAGGGTTGGAAAAGTTTGGGTCAGGAGGTAGTAGATGTATTTAGAATCTCATGAAAACGGAAAATCTACTACATTTGGATGCTCTTTTTTTTTTTGGATCAAGCGTTTGCATTGTTTGATTGTTTATGAAATTTTACAAGTATACGTTTCTCTCTGTGTGTTTGAATAGTTCTCCAATTTCATGTGGTTTTAAAATTCAAAAGATTATTTTCCCGTGCTTTTAGTGGCTCTTTTCCACCATGTGAACCCACCCTTATATGGACACCCTATATAAAGAGATAAACCCCCCCTCCCCCCCCCTCTCAAACACATAACACTCCTTCCCTCACCAAACACCACAAGCTCTAAGAAGCCCCCCAAAGGCACTTTCACAATGGCAAAGACAAAACAGAATGCAAAGAAGAATCCAAAGACCATTGAGGTGCGCAAAAAGCAGAAAATGTGTGCAACTTGACAACCTGAAGAGCTAGCTGACCTGAATCAAACAGAGACGGACACGCTCGATGAACATCCATCGTGGGAAGGGGAGGACATCCCAATGAACCATAGGGTGGGTGGGAAGATGTTGCCAGGACAAATGGGCCCGATGCCATCTGGCCTAGGTCGCCACACTGTGGCCGGAAAGTCACTATCCAGACGAATGGGTGCCATGCCTTCTGATCAACCCAACAATGATGAGCGTAGCAATGAAGATGATGATTATGATCCAGATGAAGATGCCCCCCAGTGACCTCCCAAGCGCCGTCGAAAATCAAAATTCCACAGGAAGCCGCAGAGAGTAAAGCCACAAGGAGGTCAGAGGCTCCCACAACAACAACCTCAAGGAACACAATGGTTTTCTCAAGTGTTTGCTGAAATTTGACATTACTAGAAGACAACATGTCTGCTTATTAGGAAAGCACCATTTTCACGGACATGTAAGGAAGTGCTACACAGCTACAACATAGAGCTTTGGATGTTTGCAATTGCCCTCAAATCAATTCAGGAGGCTGTAGAGGATTATTTGGTCAGTCTCTTTGAAGACACATTCTTATGTGTTGTCCATGCCAAGCATGTAACAATCATGGCCAAGGACATGCAACTTGCACGTCGCCTAAGGCAGGATTGATACCCTCTGACGTCAAAACCTTTTTTTGTAACTAGCTTTTGTATTGGAATCAATTTACTTTGGAGCCCTTGTGTACCAGATTCAAGTTTTCTTGAGAACTCAATGTATTTTCACTTTGCAACAAATACAATCCATCTCTCTTTGTCTCTCTATGCATTACACTGAAAAAGAAAAATGCAGAGGATCTCTCTCTCTCTCTCTCTCTCTCTCTCTCTCTCACACACACACACACACACACACACACACACACACACACACACACACACACACACACACACACACACACACACACACACACACACACACACACACACACACACACACTCCCCCCCCCCCCCCCACCTCGTTTTTTTGTGGATCACGGCGCGCGGGTTCGTCTTTAAGCCAGGCTACTACCTGCTATCCGCACGTCGTGATCCACAAGAGGATCGAGCCTCAACAGTTTTGTAGGATACTTTATCTCTGTGTGTGTGTGTGTGTGTGTGTGTGTGTGTGTGTGTGTGTGTGTGTGTGTGTGTATGGATCACGACGCGCGTACACAAAAGAAAGCAAAGAGAACACTCTACCGCGCGCCGTGATCCATTTTATGACATCCCTCTCTTTGTCTTTCTCTGTCTCTGTCTCTTCTTCTTTCAAACCAAGTAAAGTTTCAAAAAAACTATCTCTCACACTCTCTCCATCAATCTCTCTCAGTCTTTAGCTTCCAAACCTAACAGACTATCAGCAAATCTATCTCTCTCTCTCTCTCTCTCTCTCTCTCTCTCTCTCTCTCTCTATCTCTTTTTGACTCTTTATCTACAAAAATCACTATGGAAATACCTTTTTATGTGGAATTCAAATGGAAGAAAACGCGTGTAGGAGCCTTGCGTCTTGGTTGCAGAGGATGTCTCGATTGGAGGTGTCTCTCTGTCTCTCTCTATCTCTCGCAGAGGTCGACTTTTTAGTTAGCTATCTCCTTCTCCTTCTCGTAGAGGTCATCTATGCAAGATTTTTCTCTCTCCCTCTCTCTCTTTGTATTTCTCTCTCTCTCTCTCTCTCTCTCATCATGAAATCAAGTGTGCATTTGTTACTATAAATGTACACGTATTTTTTGGTAGTTAAAAATCACTTTTTTGGTCGTGCCACCCATTAAATGCATGTCCTTGTAACACGCGTTCAATATATGCGGCTCGAATCATTAAAAACGCCAACGATAATATCTATTATTGCATGAAAAGGGGAGAGGAGGGAATAGAGAGAGAGAGAGAGAGAGAGAGAGAGAGAGAGAGAGAGAGAGAGAGAGAGAGAGAGAGAGAGAGAGAGAGAGAGGGAGATAGAGAGAAGGAGAGAGAAAGAGAGATTATCTGGTGTGGTCAAGCAATTACAAACCTCGAAAGAGACGGAGATAAAGCCTTGAGAGACAGAGAGAGAAAGGGAGGAAGTAGAAAAGAGACACCTAAGAAGTTTTCTACCTCCTTCAAGGTGCAGAAATTAGAAGCTTGAAAACTCAAAACAACATTCCCAATCCAAAACCTCTACTCCAACAACAATGTCTAGTCCTGGCAAAGGTAAAGCCAATCCCTTCAGTTTTACTATGTCCTTAGTTTAGTTCTATTCTGTGAGTGTGCTTCAAAATGTAAAAGATCACTTCACCTTTTAAATTCCATAATTGGATCACGGCGCGCCAATTAAATTATGAAGATTTGTTTACATACGCGCGCCGTTATCCTCTTCTAATATGTATAAAGGGATTTTTTGTATAATAATATTGTAGGTATATCAATGCATCAAAGAATGCAAAGTGGATCACGGCGCACCAGTAGTGTTTTTAACATTAATTTACATACTCCACACGCCGTGATCCTCTTTTGACTTTGTACAAACGTTTTTTCTGAAAGTACAATTGCTTTGATGTATTGGTAGCTATTCTATTTTTTGAAAGCCGACTAAGTGCATCACGGCGCGCCTATAGCTGTATGGATATTTGTTTATGTACTCTTCGCACCGTGATCCACTTGTATGGCTTTTAATCCTCACATATATAACCCAATTTTGCCTAGTTTTGCATTTAATCCATAGTAATCATCTTATTTTATTGACAACATGATTAGTTGGTAATAATTGTGAGATACCTAATTATAGTTTTTTCAAAACTTATATGATCATTTGGTGTTCTTCTTTTTATATATACTCATTGAAACTTATATTTGTGATTATGAAATAAATGGCAGGTTTAAGATCACATAGGAGGAAGAGGCAGAAAATTGATCTCGAGCGCATTGTTGGCCAAGGAAACCTTCCAAGAAGACTGCCACAGATGTTAAAAACATCAATGAAGAGGAATGTAGACTTCACATAACCCATTGATATAACTACTGCAGAGCCTGCCAGTAGTTTGGAGGAGCCAGTGGAGGAGCTTGATACTGACCCATATGTAGAAATGGAGTCCCCTTCTACTCCAAAATTTAGTGTACCCAACTCACTTAAGAGAGAAGTGGAATTTTCAACACCTAATTTGCAGAGTGTCCAATGTATTGCAATAATCCAAAAGAAAAAAGAGACAGTTATTTATGAAGACCCTACAGTGATTGATGAAAGGCTTTTAGATTTTGCAGTTACTTCTAGGGCTGGTGATAAGTTTAATTTGGTCTCCTACATGTTTAATGCTCCATTTAATCTTGATGTGTTTATAGCTGAACAGAGTGAACACTTGAAGTTGGAACAAGAGAAGTTTGATGTTCACACTCAAGAGGGCAGGGTTATTGTTGGTGAAATGGTGGTAGTCCATTTAAAAGACTCTTATCCTAAAAGACAGTCTTACAAGAAGTATAATCAGCTGCCTCCTATGTACAGGCCCCATTGGTACATCTTACATGATTGGGAGTGCAAGCTGATTCAAGAGTCCTTTGGATGTCATAAAAACTAATATCTAACCAGCCCAAATGATTTTCTCATATTAAACTGATCACTTAATGTGGGAGAATAAACGGGAACAAGGGTTAAGATATAGACATGTGCTTATAGATCTATCTCAACACGGGGCCAATGGTAAAGGAGCCCAAATGAGAGATGGTCTATCAAAGATCAAGGCTAACCAATGGAGCATAAGACCTTAGGGTTAGCTTCATTGAAGACCTGCAATAATGTGTGTAAAAGTCCTTTGACCTTAGGTAAGCTAGGGCTGAGCTTGAGGCGCGGGAACTCGACCCAGCTCCAGGTGCTTGTCCTGCTTGTCATGCTTGATGACTAAGGTGCTTGAGGTGCTTGATGATTGAGGTGCTTGAGATGCTTGAGGTGCTTAATGATTGAGGTTCTTGACATGCTTGAGATGTTAGGGTTGCACTTGAGGTGAGAACCCAGCCCAAGCTTAAAGTGCTTAAGGGCCAAGCTTGTGGTGGGAACTGGGCCTATGCATGAGGGGTTGAGGTATCAAAAAGTCAAATATTCAATCCCTACAAGGAGGGTGCGAGCCCTACATGAGGGGGGATGAGAGAGAACACCCACACACTCACACAAGGCATGCATGGTACAAAGAAAGAAAAAGGGACACTTGTCAAGTTCCTCCTCATGTTGCCCTCATTGTGCACCCGAAGCCTATTGGTTGTCCACCCAAGGGGTCCAATGATAATTTAGGGGATTTAATTAATTGATTTTGCATTTATCAAGTCCTCTCTCTCAAAGGGGAAAGGGGGACACTTGTCTCAAGGCTACCCTTGCTGCTTGTAATGCCTCCTGCTTATGATTGGCTAGGCCTGGAGGGGTCCAATGAGCTTCAAGCATGAGCTACAAGGGGGGGTCGACCCAAGCAAGCTAGGGGGTTGCTTAGGGGGTATACTCACCCACACACACTCACAAACACTCTCATGGTGTGTGCTAGGCAAGGTGCAAGAGCTCCATCTCCTTCTCCAAGCTCCTTGAGAAGTTGAGAGCCTACACCAACACTCTTGGCTATGGAATGCAAATCCAACCAAGAGCTATGCTTCAATGCTTAATCTTTCCATCTTCTCCATCTTCATTACTATGCTATTATGTATACTAAGGAAAAAGAGTGATGATAAGTGAGGAATTATGTCTTTCTCCTATGGAATACTTCTTCTTCGTCTTCCCTACCCTCATTCCCTGCTAGCTCTCTCCACCTTTGAAGGTGTTTGAGGTCTTGGGACTGAGGCTTGGGATAGTTAATGCTTTCCACAAAGTGCATGTTATGATTATTTCAAGAAGGCTAATGGTTTATTGCAAGTAGATTAGTTACTTAATGCAAGTAGATTAATTGTATTGCAAGGTAGATTAATTGTTGCTTTAGGCACAAGTTGATGCATAAAAGTATACATCCTCATGCACTCAAATGATTTAGGGAACACAAAGACTAATGATGTTCACGAGTTCTTGATTGTTTTCAAGCTAAGATTGATTGTTGATATTATGCAAAAGCTTGGTGTATGAAGCTTCCATCTCCGTACTGCCAAAGAGGTCTCAAGGAACACAAAGATTGTATTGTATCAAGTCTCTCTTAATGAAATAATCTATAATACAAATGCCTTTTGGAGGGGGGACCGGATCCACATAAATCCGGTCCTCAACTGTTGTCATATTCTCTAAAATCTCTCTCTCTCTCTCTCTCTCTCTCTCTCTCTCTCTCTCTCTCTCGCAAAGGTATTGCTCATGCCTAGTTAATTAAGTGTTATGATTAAGTTGCTACTACCAATTAAGTTCACCATCTATGCTCTCAAAGTTGCTCACTCTAGTTCTCTTAATTCCACTATTCTCTAAGTTCATAGGCCATTTCCATTACATTGGATTTCTAATATTTTTAAATGGATTATTTACAAGTCTTATGAAAGATCCTAAGGAGATCATGGAGGAACAAGATTTACCATTAGATGAAAAAGAGGAAAAGAATGAGGAATATATTGAAGTGACAGAGATAGAGGATTCCATTGATCTTGAAGAAGAAGCAAAAGAGGTGAAACGAAGCAATCTTCTCTCAATGAAAATCTCAGATATCAAGCTACCTCTAGATTTTTCAGGTTTCAATGAGCAGCAAGCCACCTTAATGCTACCAGGAGTGCCAGAGTTTAAATTTGGAGATAGGTCGTACATTTTCCTCCATGATATACAAAGTATTTTTGTTTGCGGGAGGACTTTGCACTGGCCACTATCTCCAAGTATCAGGAGGAGAGGAATGGATTTGTTTCAGATGACAGTAGTGATGACGCAACAATGGAGATCTCCAGTAACCCTTAAAATCTTCTTTGAAAAGGCAGAAAAGTATAAAGAAACCCTTCCTCATGAAGCCACATTTCAAGCTATTCGAAATAATCTTAAGACATCAAGTAGTAAACAGGATATCGAGGATTGGTTTAAGCGACCAGTGCAGGAGTCAACCGGATTAGTTGACCTATGGAAGGAATGAGCTTTTTTTGCAAGATGAGAGTTTCATGGTATAAATTCTTGCCCCCCCCCCCCATCTCTGTCTGTCTCTCTCTCTCTCTCTCTCACATACACAAACACTTGTTTTGTTTACAATCATGGATTGTTGAAAAGGACGACTTTCTTCGTCGTCGAAGAAGACAATTCCATGGTAGGGATGCAGCTCTTGGACAATATCTTTCTAGTTTATGCGAGGCATCCTAATCTTCCACAACGGAATGTCACAAGAGGGGAATACTCCAACCTATGCTTTCAAGACATTATCTTCTTCTTAGGTGGTCCAATGCTACCACAAAATGCTGACAAAGTAATCCTCGTCGACAAGTTTTTTGGGACAGAATGTTTTGGTTACTCGCCAGGATATACTAGGGGGCCGTGCAGCATATTACTACGCATACACAGCAATGGAATTATCTTTAGGGAAATAAAACCCTATTGAACTCTTAGAGTATGGAAAACATTTAATGATCAGATACAAGGACGAGGCTCAAATGATATTTGCAAATCATCAAAATGTTGAAATAGTTGTGGTACATATTGAATTTAATTCTATAGGCATTTGGGGTACATCGATCGTCTAAACTCTAACTCTCTTGTTCCACCGATGATTGGCATATTGCATTGTCTCTCTCCACCTGATTTGACTTTCAAGAGCACTTGAGTTGTTGAATTTGTCTACTCGCTTTCTTTTTTGAATTTTCAAATGTTTGATTGCTTGTACGGTTGCTGAAGAGGCCAATACTTGCTTTTGTTGCATGCGATGAATGATTCTGCGATAAAACCACTGAAATTTCCTTATTTTGAGAGCCTCCGTGTTGTGTGTGTCTGAAGTAGGCATTTCTAGCCATGTAATGAGACTTCTCCAGGCCCTGGATGTTCCATATACCTGGATTCTCATACTTTAACAAGTGGTATATTCATAACTGGTCGGAAATTACAGTCTTGATTATGACGAGTAGGAGCCTTTCGCCACCACTTTGGGTCCATCACTTTTGCAGATTCCATGCAATACAAGCATGGAGACCTTTCCATGCACCCATTCCACAATTATACATACACTTCAGTGTTTTGAGATCACCTACAAGATGCCATTGAACTTGAAAGTCTCCTCTCCCATCTACAGCCAATACCTCTCCTCGCTTCATTTGCCTATCAATGATATCTACAATAGGGGTTTGATGGAACACCCAAAATAAAATGTCATGGTCTTCTTTCTTTACCTGCAAGATCAATCTTTATGAGATACAAAATTTAAATCTAACATTTAGGTACATTAGAGGGCTTTCTAGAGCTGCAAAATTGGAGATAATTGGATTACCTGAAATGTACCAAGCCACCATATGTTTGTTTCTGATTGAACACTGAAGTATGAAGGGTCACCAGTGAGACATTTGGAAAGGGCCCTATTCATTAATGTGATTGTAACTCGCTCTAACTTCTTCTCTTTAAGAATCTCACACTCATCTAGCTTCAAAACAAAATGAAGAACGCCACCTCTCTCTTCGAATGTAATATTGTAGAACTCTACCATTCTAGTTTGCAACAAAGTGAGGTCCATGAAGATATTGTTGTACTCATCATAAGTGACAGTAGTTCCCTGTGAGCTATAAATATCTTGAATATGAAATGGACATCCAATGAAGTCTATCTGTTCATTATTGAGTTGTAGTCTTTCCTTCCAAACACTTGCAGCTATTGGTAAAAGCTTAGAATTTATTCCCTTCTTCACAAACATGGAAGAGATAGACCGTTGAATAGCTGAGTAACCTCTTTTACTAACTCCAAGGGAGTCCAATGTACCATGTATATGCTTGGCAAACATTGCATTCTTCGAAATGAATCTGTCAACAACATCTCGTTGCAAAACCTTAAACTTTTTGTCATGCGTGATATCCTTTGCAAGACCACTAGTTATCAATGGCTTTAAGTGCTTTCCTACATTGGCCTTCGGGTCTATGTTTTCTTTGTCTAGATAGATGGAATCTCTACAAAGAAAGCATACTAACATAAAAAAACACTTCGATTAATTTAAATTAATTAGATATTTTACAATGCTCACCTCAATGCTTGGATTCTTTTCTTAAGGCCGCCAGAGCCTACCTTCAACATTTCAAGATTCCGTAGTTTCTTCTTTCGCACACAAGTGCCTAACATTGTCTCTTTGTTTTGTAATGACCGTACCTTTGTTTGCAAGACCTGTGATTCTTGTGTGCGCTGCATTACAGTCTTTTGGTCCTCATGATGCAAGTTTGAAAGTCTTTGAATCTCATTTTCTTGGTGCTTCACCATGTCTTTATAAGTTTCTGATTTGTTGTTTAGAGCTTTACAGTAGCCAAGCAATCAATTCTCTCCATTACCTGCAAAAGCTCAATAAGTTAGTGGGATTTGAAAATGCTCGGAAAGCATTTGTCATGGGATTCAATGGATAGAGTGAGCCTTTTGTCCAAATATCCAAGTGTTTTGCTCCCTCTGCTCTCAGTCTCTCTGTCATGATCGGTGTCACTTTGATGTTAGTTTTGCCTCGCCTACACAGTGGCGTATATTAGGGATCTAGGTCAATGTGTAGATGATAGAAGGGTCTCTTAAGGAGGACATTTGTCAGGGTGGAAGAAGAAGCCATGTGTGCAACAGGGCAAGAAAGGGAGGATTTCTTTAAGGTCAGCGCACAAATAGTGCGAGAGCAAGGAGAGGCAAGTTTGGAAGGATATTTCCTTTACTCATACATTCCATGTACAGGAAACTCCCTCCAATTCTAGGACGTTCACTAAATGCAACTGAAAACGATTTATTCTTCAATCATCACGGCCGTTATGACACTGTGGCAAGAATCTACTTGTAAGTACACTTTTCGAATGGTTATTCCAACATTACATTTGTTTTTTCCACACCTATTTTCTAGAGAGAGAAATTCAAAATTCTATTTTTCTTACAAGGCCCTCCAAATGCCCTCCGAAATTTCCTAATGCATGGCGCGTAATCATCATGGGGATCATGTGCAAGCACTAAGGAGGGGGAGATTTTATGGAAAAGGCAGAGCAACAGGTAATGTCAGGCCGCCCATCATCATCAGAAGGGGATCAATGGCGACAGGAGGAAAAAATGGGAAGGTAACCCATCACTTGATTCAAATAGGTTAAAAAACCTATGGGACTGCTCCCACCAAGCCCAAGTTCCAATAAGTTTAAAAGGAACTACGCCCATTGGGCCCAAGTTCCAGTAGAATGGTTAATACTAACCCAAGTACACCAAGTGAGGTTAAATCTAGAAGGGGTTTCACCCACCAAGCTAGATTTCTTTGTGGTATTCATTCAGCCATGCTAATAGCATAGTAGGCTAGCAACAATGAAATCAAGTACCATTTTCGAGTTTTACCTACCCAAGGTGGAAATGTTTAAGCTATGAGTAGGCTGCTTGTACTAGAGCAACAGAGGCTTAGTCTAACTGCCAGAAGTGTGTTGGGTACAATGTTTACCAACAAACATGGTTAGGGTAGTAAAACCAATAGGTAGACTTAGTGTTACCAGAACTAGCTACCCTGGTTAGTTGTAGTGACCAAGTATGTGTGCATAGGCTGCTTCTACTAGAGCAATAGAGGCTTAGTCTAACTGTCAGAAGTGTGTTGGGTACAATGTTTACCAACAAACATGGTTAGGGTAGTAAAACCAATAGGTAGAGTTAGTGTTATCAGAACTAGCTACCCTGGTTAGTTGTAGTGACCAAGTATGTGTGAGTGTGTGTTCACCATAGCAAAAGATAGCAGTTAATTATTATGTAAAGCATAAGGCAAAACCCACACAAGGCAACATCTCAAAACAAGTTTGAGTACAACTGGTTGGATGCCAAATTTTGTAGCCAGATAGATTGATTCAGGACACAATCAGAGCCCCCCAGATGCTATCAAGGTCAGATGTTGAGTTGCTTTGACTATGTGTGTGTGTGTGTGTGTGTGTGTGTGCGCGCGCACATGCATGCGTGCGTGCGTGTGTGTGTGTACCCGCCCTAACCCAGGCGCCATACACAATGGGATTTGGCATTAGGCCCATTGTGTATGGGCCTATTGCCTCATTAGAAAGATGAGCTAAACAAAAGTCTTTAGGATTCATAACTCATTAGAAAAATGAGTTAAACAAAAGTTTGTACAACATAATAACAATGAGTTAAACAAAAGTCTTTAGGATTCATAACTGTACAACATAATAACAATGAAGTATCATTCCAAATGAATTTGTACAAAGGTATCAAAACTATCCCAATTGAATCATCAAGTGTTTTCAAAGTCGGACTGCAGCAAGCTAAACGTCTTTAAGCCAAGATAAAATTCTCACATGTATCCATATAGTCAAGACAACAAATATGTTAGACTTGGCTACATATGGCACGCTTCAAAGAATCTATTAGTTGTTATCCATGTCAAACTTAAAAAATTTTGACTAGCTACTATCGTGCATATAAAAATCTCAAGGATCATATTCTTGCTAGAGTTATTCATATATTTTAGCTTCTTTTATAAGAAAAACCATTTAATGTAAAAATGGTTGACTAATCGATATCATTGTATGTATTACAAAAGCTTGCATGCAATGCTCAGTTATGTAATTTCATCCTTTAAAATATGTTCCGATGTCGAGCCCTTCAAAGCCAGAATCAACTAGGATTATCACTTGACCAAGCTAGCCATATCCAAAGATCAGGCAAAACCAGAAGAATGTGTTGTAGACCAGATCACTTAACCCGCCAAAACTTAACAGAATCTATAATAGGCATGTTTACCCATCAGCATATACTTAAGTACCAAAACAAAATCTTTATCAGTAGCAATTGGATTAGTTTTCCTAGGGAAGTATCGGCCAGAGTCACAAAAAGTGGAGTAGAACACTATTTGTAAAATTACACTCAATTCACCCTTATTCCGAGCCAAAGCGATCCATCATTGAGAAAACAAAGTTTTAGATAGCAAATTCTCGAGCACAGTGAGCAGGCCATGAGCCCAATTCGACCAAAATTATGTCAAAATTAGCCTGAGGACCAAAGCTAATCATAAAAATTCCCATGTTTTGTGTATAAGCCATAAGTTAGTTAGTATTGAACTCCTCTTACACCATAGAGGCAAAGTGAGCAGAGCTCCTTGAATATAAAAGAAATATTCTCAAAATTTCTCAGTAAAAACACAGCTCCTCAAGCCAGAAAGAAGTAAAACCACTAGCCCAAGGAAGTGTGCCTGATCCCCACCTTATTCCATAGTTTCTCAAGAAAAAATATCATATTGCAAAGTCATGCTAAAATTTTTTAAAGCTTTTATCCAAAAAAACCTTAGAAATCAGAGTGGCTCAACCAGAGTGAGCCAATTCTAACCAGCTATCAAAACCTAGATAGAACCAGGTCATAAGGAAATAATCAAGTCCCAAAAAAAGACCAGACCACACAACAACAGCCAGGGACCAGGATTAGAAGTCCAGTAAATAAGTTCATATGTAGAACACATGATTAAATGAGTTGTAGACTAGATCTTTTATCAATACCTAGCAACCTATTTATAGATTAAATCATAGTGAGCCGAGGCAACCTATTATAGATTAAAATATAGTGAGCCAATCATAGTGAACCACAATAAATGTTATGATATCATCATCATTTGTTGTAGTGGAATAAGTATGTAAAAAACGAGATTTAAGCCAGATATCCAAGCAACAGGTGAAGGTTAGATGTTTTGTAATCATCATTACTCCAGATACCATAAAGTATCCCCTTTCTGAGACGTAACAGCCAGGGTCAGAGAAGTTTTTAGCCAGAGCTGGAGCCAAAGCCAAAGCCAGCCATAAAGCCAGCCAGATCAGTACTTCACAAGGCCAGATCAGAATTTAAGCCAATGCTTCTTTTTTATGAAAAATAGATTATGTATTTAAGCCAAACCAGGAAAAATCCAACAAGGTCAGCCAAAAAAGAAGTGAAAGGATCTTGCAATAGTTTAGAGAAGTATTTGCCAGAGTAAGAGTAGTGTCAGAGAAGTGCCAGCCAGAGCCATAGCCAGAGCACCAATGTTTCATATTTTTTGCAAATTGAATGTATCATACCCAAATAAACAATTGCAACATTCCAAATTCCGATTTTGGCAGCATAACGAGCAATGCCACCATTCTCACCATGAGTATCAATTTTAATGCAAAAAAAACATCAATTTTTCAAAAGTTTCCATGATAAGTTTCCATGAATCACCTCATAACCCACCAAAATATGAACCATCACATAATATTTTAGAGTATTAACCAGTGATCAGCCAGATCAGTTTCCCCATATTACCATAGTATACCACATTTAGGTAACAACCTGATCAGTAACCATAGAATTGATGCCACTTTTTTGTCAAGCAACAAAAAACTAGAGTGAGTAAGAATGTAAGCAATACCAGGCAGGAAGCAAAAAGAAACCATCTGTTGATGTGCAATTACCAATGCCCAAAACCTAAAGTATTTTGTTTTTCTGTATGCTAATATTCAGAAGATGGACCATAAGATAACGCATTTAGTTAGTAAAAAAACCCCATCTGCGACCACACGTCTGTCAAAGATGATGCCAGCACAGAAAAACTAGAGTGAGTAAGTATGCAATCAGTACCAGGCAAGAAGCAAAAGATCCCCTTTAGTGATGAGAAAATGTCAGTACCTAGATAACCACACCATTTTCCTTAGCTGGAAAGAATTCCAAATGTACAATTTTTTTCCAAAATTCTCAAGGTGAAAAAACCAGATAAATTCCCCCAACAGAGCAAGGAATTGCCTAAGTATTGAGATTTTGAGTAGAGAGTTAAATAACCTGTGAGCAGAATATTTTCTGCATAGAGCCAAGAGAGCCCAAGGCTAAGTGAAAGGAAGAGCCCCTCACCTTAATATATAGGTCAGAGAGGCATGGCAAAAATCATCACAGCAAGCCAGGTAAGGCCACCCCATGCAAACCATTCATGGCGCGTAATCGTCATCGAGATCATGTGCAAGCGGAGGAGGGGAAGATTTTATGAAAAAGCCGAGAAACAGGTAACGTCGGGCCGCCCATCATCATCAGAAGGGTATCGGTGGCGAAAGGAGGAAAAAATGGGAAGGTAACCCATCACTTGATTCAAATAGGTTAAAAACCTACTAGACTGCTCCCACCAAGCCCAAGTTCCTATAGGTTTAAAAGTAACTCCTCCCATTGGGCCCAAGTTCCAATAGAATGGTTAATAACAACCCAAGTACACCAAGTGAGGTTAAATCTAGAAGGGGTTGCACCCACCAAGATAAATTTCTTTGTGGTATTCATTCAGCCATGCTAATAGCATAGTAGGCTAGCAACAATGAAATCAAGTACCATTTCCGAGTTTTACCTACCCAAGGTGGAAATCTTTAAGCTATGAGTCGGATGCTTGTACTAGAGCAACAGAGGCTTAGTCTAACTGCCAAAAGTGTGTTGGGTACATTGTTTACCAACAAACATGGTTAGGGTAGTAAAACCAATAGGTAGAGTTAGTGTTACCAGAACTAGCTACCCTGGTTAGTTGTAGTGACCAAGTATGTGTGAGTGTGTGAGTGTGTGTTCACCATAGCAAAAGATAGCAATTAATTATTATGTAAATCATAAAGTAAAACCCACACAAGGCAACATCTCAAAACAAGTTTGAGTGCAGCTTGTCGGATGCCAGATTTTGTAGCCAGATATAGTGATTCAGGACACAGTCAGAGCCCCCCAGATGCTATCAAGGTCAGATGTTGAGTTGTTGTGACAAAGTGTGTGTGTGTGTGTATGTGTGTGTGTAACCAGTACATATGTAGCACCAGTATTTGTCTAGTATAATAGTACCAGTATCAGTACCAGTCCACAAGTAGCACCGGTACCAGATCTAGATCCAAGAGTAGTAACACCAGTTTCAGTATAGAGAAAATTAACACATTATCCCTAGTAATGTGTGTGTGTAGTAGTACCAGTAGTAGTAGTAGCACCAGTACCAGTAGTAGTAGTAGTAGTACCAGTACCAATACCAGTACTACCAATATCAGTAGTAGTACCAGTACCAGCACTAGTAGTGTGTGTGTATGTGTGTGTGTGTATGTGTGTGTGTGTGTGTGTGTGTGTGTGTGTGTGTGTGTGTGTGTGTGTGTGTGTGTGTGTGTGTGTGTGTGTGTGTGTGTGTGTGTGTGTGTGTGTGTGTGTACCCGCCTTATCCCACACGCCATACACAATGGGTTGGTAGTAGGCCCATTGTGTATGGACCTACTGCCTTGTGAAGTAGATGAGAGTTATAAAAGTCAAGTATGAAGCATTCATTAGCAGAGATGTGCCAAGTCAAGACACAGTATCTGATATTGTCTTCAAGGAAGACATTACTCTAGTAGGAGTTAAGGTTTTTGCAGCCAGTTTGAAAAAACTATGGTTGTCATTCATAGTCTATCAAAAAGTAGGGTTGTCATTCATAGATCAGTAGAAGCTCCTTCTATTAGTTCTGATGCCAAAGGATCATGAATGCATCTTAGTACTTGAAGTGAGGCTTTAGCAAGAGGCTCAATTAAGCTCTGCATTGTCAAAAAACTTGTTAATAATTGGCATAAAAGACAAATAGTAAGAATTGGTAGCTTCTTTAACCTTCAACCAACCAAGAGAACGTATAAGGGTCGTGTGAAGAAACCCCATCCCATAGGTATCAATCCTAGAAACAACTCTCAAGGATGAATACTGTGGGATATAATATAGTAGCTAGGTCTTTGAATATACCACTACTATCCTTGGTGTTGGGTGTGTGTGTGTGTTCCAATAACAATATAACATAAACACCAAAGAATTCTTTCAAATTACAAAAGACACTAGAAACTATTTCAGGGAAAAGGTGGTATGATTCCCATTCATGGTACAGAACGGACTTATACATAAGTACAATAGAGTAAGAGCTTGAAGATGTATTAGTCCACCATCTTCACTCCAAGGAACTTTGAAAACCATAGTTGAGAAGGTAACCCTCACTTGCACCCATGGAAACAACACAACATTTAGTTAGCACTGGTATCGTATGCAGGTGATGCATGGGTATCCCACATGTTATAGATGTCACCCAACTAGATTGCTTTCAAAGAAAAATAGTAAAAAATCATAACATATATTCAGAGATGGTTTCATTTACTAGCTCTTTCTTGCATGGTCACATAAGAAGTAAACCACTCCTTGTTTGGAGACACATGAAGTGATGCTCCTAAGTTTATAATCCAGTCACTCAGTGCATTTCCATCAGATGTTGTAAGAAGAGCTGAGTCCATTGTATTCTTCAAGAAGTAGAGGTCTCCTGACAATAGACTGTCATCCTCTGCAACAGTGTTTGTCACATTTATTTCTTGAATCTTCACTGAGGACTTGTTCTTCTCACCATGGTCTTCAGCTTTCTCTTTGCCTTTTTCTGCTTTCCATTCTCTGCATTCTCTTTTCATGTGACCCTTCTTGCCATAATGGTAGCATTCTATGTCACTCTTGCCTTTAGCACTGCGGGACTTGCTACGAGACTGATTCCTCTTTCCACCTTTGTACTTTTCTTTGGTCCTTCCCCTGACAACTAAGGCTGTTCCTTTGCCTTTGTCCATTGTCTTTCTATTGGTTTCTTCAGTAAGCAGACTTCCTTCTACACCTGCTATGTTCAAACCATCTGGAGGTGCAGAATTACTCAAAGCTGTGCGAAAAGTGTCCCAACTTTCCGGCAATGTGATCAACAGGAACATAGCTTTAATAGGTTCATCAAACTTGACACCTTGAGCTGACAACTGACTGTAGATTGTGTTGAATTCATTCAGATGATTGGACATAGGTGTCCCTTCTTTCATCTTCAAGTCAACAAGCTTCTTAAGCCAGTATACCTGTGAAGCTGCACTCTGCTTCTCATAAAGATCACTCAGCTTTAACCATGCTTGATAAGCCGACATCTCGTCTGCTACATTGAAGTAAACGCTTTTTGCCAAAGTCAGCATAATGGTAGAAAGTGCCAATTCATCCATTTCGCTCCATTCATCTTCGTCCATATCTTCTGGTTTTATCCCCTTGAGCTTTATAGGTTTTATCTGCTTCTTTTGTACCAACACGTGCCAAATCTGCTTCTTCCACAATGGGAAATTGGTTCCATCCAGCTTCTTGATATTGTAAAGAGCAGTGTCTTGTGATCCAGCCATAGCTATGCTTCACAATAGTTTACTTTCCTGGGAAAAATTCGGCAGAGTTTCCCCTGTAAACTGACCTCTGAACCAATATCAACCTGTCAAATGAACCAAGAAAGCTTCAGATTCTGCAGACATTTTGGCAGAGGCTCCTTTGTAAAATGGCTATGGTGTACTAAAAACAGCTCAAAAAACCACTGTCTCTCTGACACTGTAAGTTGCGGGTAAACCTGTCCTGCACCTGTACTGTCTCTGACTGTCCTGTCACTGTCCTGTAAGCATAGACTGCGACAATGCCTCAACGGCAGTAAAGCAAAGATGCAATCCCAACTGTCTAATTCACAGTCAATACATCCTAGCTGCCTATCTAAGGGTGCTCGAGGGATCACTCCAAGACCTGTATCACCAAAAGGATCTCAACATTCGAGAATCCCCCAGCTCAATAAAACCTCACTCGACCCTCAACAAAGGCTGCAGTAAATCTGACAGTACATAGACTTCCCACAAAGTCATACATCCACAAATTTCCCACTGTATGCTGTAACCGCTGCGGCGGTTGTTTGCTGCGTGACTCATAGCCAACAAACCCTCAACAGACATACATCATCTCTGACAATACATCCCATGTGGAAGTACCTGCAATGTCACGATGAAATCTGGAATATCAAGCAGCAAACACAAGCTACCACATGAACTAGTGGATGTCGCCTACAGTCTGTGTGTAGATGGGCCCTTGTCGTATGTGACACGCCTCCAAGAACTGTGAGCCGTCCTTCGATGTGTAGATAGCCACAAATCAACACTCTGGGAGTGTCGATATCCTCAGCACCTGCAGTCGTAGGCCGAAAACCCCAAATTTGCAGAGTCGGATCTGCACCCGCTGAGACCACGTAGTCGAAAATGGCCTGCGCAGAACTTTGTCGAAGCCGAACGGTGGCCGAGATGACCTCAGAATGAAATTCTGACAACACCTAGTCCTTCGGGCACACCCACGAGATTTGGGGCCGTGTCTTCGCCTGTCGAATTTCACTCCAATCTGAGTTGGTGACTCTAGCCTCCTGCAGTGCTGCCCCGAGCCTCGATCTGAGCTCTGATACCAGTTGAAGGAGTACGAGCGGAAGTGCGACGCGAGAGAGAGTGCGAGAAGAAGAGCACAACGATATGGTGAACTCGCTCTACTGTAATGTGTAGAGCATAGTGAGTTTTTATTAGGTTTTTACAAATGAATATGTGTACATACCTGGCGGTCCGCCCACTTACCTGGGCGACCACATTGGGCTTTATATCCCAACAAGTTGTATAGTGTGCAAACTTTTTTTTCTTTGTGTGACTTTGTTTTTAGAAAGAGATTTCTTATCTTTTAGGAAATTAGGAACGGCCTTCTTTCAGCTTGTATATATTAGTACAAAGCTTTTTTCATTGCCTTTTAGTCTTAGTTATATAATTTAGAAAAGAAATAACACTATATATATGTCTGTAAAAATCTCTCTTTCTTTTAATTTCCATCTAACCTTTTAGAGAACTTACCTATATAATTGAATGCTCTTTTTGTCTTATGTGCTCAACTTAAGGTGTTTTATGTAGTTATGTATAAGAATTTGTGATATTATGTGTAGCTATTCATCCAACTCTTTTGCTTGCAGAGCTTTTCTGGCTACCTTATGCACAAGGTTCATTGTTCACTATTCATTGTTGAGTGTCTCTCTCTTCCAAAACATTGTTCTATGGTGTTTAATGTCTTTTTCTATTTCTACCTCTATGAATGAGGTTTGTATTATACAAACCGTTTTGTGCTTTTGATCAACATTGCTCTAAAGATATTTTGACATTATGCATACATTCAAAACTCTACCTCCTTCTCAACCTATCACAATGTAGGTAATATTTCTTACATTTTGAAGATTTTTATATTTGATAGTCAAAAACTGTAAAAGAGGATCTTGAGCTTCTTTAATTGCATTTATGCCTGCATTTTGTGCTGAATAGAGTCCAAAGCTTCTTGACTTGACCTTGACCCTCTTGGTGGACATATCTTGCAATCAATGCACTCCATGAGACAACATTCTAGACATGAAGCTTGTGAAGGATCTGTCACACTTGACATACACTGTACTGACTAACGTATTGCCTAAGTATGTGTTCTTTCAAGTAGCCCACTATCACGAATATTAGCATGTATCATATTGCCTTGGTACACATCCTTCTTCCAGTTAGCTTACTTTTTAAGGCAAATCACAAAAGAAAAACTTATTCTCTTCCCCTCCATGTTTGCTTGTATAGCGGATATTGTTGATTTCTTGGCATTGCTCTATGTTCACAAAATCATCTTGGAATTGCTCTATGTTTACAAAATCATCAATCCTTAACAGAGAGAACGAATTGACTAATTTGACCCAATAGCAAGAGAGGTGATGGGGACTCGAGAGATGGCTGTTTTGACGAAGCTATGAACCTCTGCTTTTGCACCTGCACACACTCATATTTTTGGCCGCCAACACCTCTCTCTCTCTCTCTCTCTCTCTCTCTCTCTCTCTCTCTACACCTAACTGCTTGCGAAAATGCGCAAAGCTCTCTGAGGGAAGTCCTTTTGTAAGTAGATCAGCAGGATTTTCTGTGGTGTGAACTTTGACAAGCTGAAGTTGCTTATCCTCGAGCATTTCCCTGATGAAATGATACTTCACATCCACATGCTTTGTCTTTGAGTGATAAACTAGATTGCGAGCCAATTGTATAGCACTTTGACTATCACAATATAACACTGGCATCTCTTCTTTGATTCCCAAGTCTGTTACTAGTTGATTAAGCCAAATTGATTCTTTGCATGCCTCTGATGCTGCAACATATTCAGCCTCTGTAGTAGACTGAGTAACACAATCTTGTAATCTAGAACGCCATGATACTGCTCCACCAGCCAATGTAAAGACATACCCTGACGTAGACCTTCGGTTGTCTAATTCACCTGCATAATCTGAGTCTGTAAAACCCTTTACACTTAGCTCCTGACTCCCATAGCATATATGCATACTCTTTGTAGCTTTCAGGTATCTCAATATTCCTTTCACTGCCTCCCAATGTTTCTTGCATGGGTTTGACATGTATCGACTTACTACTCCCACTGCAAATGCAATGTCTGGGCGAGTAGCAATCATTGCATACATCAAATTACCCACTACAGACGCATATGGAATCTTATCCATTTGAGCCTGTTCTTCCTCAGACACAGGACAATCTTGTTTGCTAAGTTTCACATATGGTGGCAATGGAACACTCAGTGCCTTTCCCTTCTCCATATTGAAACGTTGCAAAACCTTGTCAATATACTCTGTTTGAGATAACCAAATCAACTTCTTTGATCTGTCTCTCTCAATGCGCATACCAAGTATATGACTTGCCTCACCCAGGGGATTTAACATTTGCGAGTTTTTCATTTCAAGTTTTTTTGACAATTTTATCAATCTTTAGAGTTTTTTTAACCAAACATGTGTTATAGCATAAAGTATCTATTTAATGTAATTTTCAATCATCATAAAACTCCATATATGTGTGGTTGACGGAGAGAAAAAGTACAAATTCTAGAGAGATAGTATCTATGTGCGTTACCATTGGAGGAAGAGATCATAAATCCTTGAGAGAGAGAGTGACTTCTCTTCTAAAATCTTTAGAGAGACAAAGTAAAATTCTAGAGTTGTATATCACGATGCACACACACACACACACACACACACAGAGAGAGAGAGAGAGAGAGAGAGAGAGAGAGAGAGAGAGAGAGAGAGGGCATAACGACGTGAAAATTAAACCAAAAAAATCATCATCTCACAACTCATGCCATTAGATAAACTACCACAGGATAAGACCAAAGCAAGTAATTTTCTCCCAAATAGCTTGCAAGTTGCTTCTGTCTTTTGCTTGAAATTTGAAATCCTGTGCTGCATAAACAATGTTTTTTCAAGATAAATAATCACAAGTGAAATAAACTAAAATAAATGCAGAAAAACACTTTAATATCATAGAACAATATCCTAGTTTAGTAAAAGATGCATATCAAACCAGTTGTAATTAAATGGAGGGAGAAATTCTCCTTGGTTGTCCAAGAATAAAGGCGATGTCCATTGGTGAGAGGGCGATGTCCATTGTGGGACCCGTTCCTATATAACACCCAGTAGTATATCCCAAATGCTTTGCACATTGAATATATGAGTTTATAACATCTGTTACACAGGCATCATACAATGATATTTTTCTCTTTCTACCTTCACCTGCTAACCAACTAGCATGCACACTTTCTGATGAATTAACATTGGGAATTTGTGCTCGCTCCTACGGACTTAGACCAGCCTATGAAATTCAACAGACATGAATTAAAATTTTAAATCTCATGTATTCAAAGTTTATAAATTTTACTAAAAATATAAATTGTCATAAAGGTACTTACATCTGTTCCAATTCCTTCCAGTGTGAAATTTGTTATGGAATTGATATTTATCTATTTATTGCAGCTGATAGGTGGCAAAAGCATTAGCAGATAATGGATTGTGCAAAAGGATATTATATTTTATTATTCAAGTGCTCTTTATGCAAGAACGCTGTCTTGACATCCATTTGGTGCAACACCAAACCTAATATGGCAACCAATGCAAGAAAGCATCTCAATGTAGTCATTTTGACCACCGGAGAGAAGACTTCATCAAAGTCAATGCCTTGTTCTTGCTTAAAGCCCTTGGCAACAAGCCTTGCTTTGTACTTTGGCTGACTATCATGAGCGGTGATCTTATACCTGTAAAACCATTTACAAGGTAAAGCCTTTTTGCCCTGTGGTAATTTAACTAGCTTCCATGTCTTGTTTTTATGCAGAGCTGTCATCTCTGACTGCATGGCCAATTGCCAATTCCCAGAGTCCTTCATTTGCACTGCTTCCTTGTAACATGAAGGCTCATTGCAATCAGTCAACATGACATAGTTCATAGATGGAACAAACCTATCAGGAGGTCGCGTGACACGTCCAGATCTACGCACAATAGGTGGCTTAGGCTCAGCCACAACCTGTGGTTCCAATCTATCGTGTCCTTGATCCTCTTGAGCCCTGACATTTTGTCTTGCACGTGCAGGTCTATCTTCTTGGAAGACAACTCTTCTAATCTCCTCAACCCTCTCTGGTTTAGAATGATATTTGGATTCATTAAAGTGAACATCATTGCTGCGGACAACCTTTCTGGATTCGGGATCCCAAAGTCTGTACCCCATCTCACCAGAATTACCATAGCCTAGAAAGATGCACTTTCTACTCTTTGGCTCAAGTTTGTTCCTAAATTCCTTTGGAACGTGAGTATATGCCTCACAACCAAAGACTCTGAGATGCTTGTATGAGGGCATTTTGCCTGACCATACCATCTCTGGCACTGAATCCTTCTGTAAAACCTTGCTAGGAGATCTATTTAGAAGATGAACAGCTGTTGATACAGCTTCAGCCCAAAACCCATTTGGCAGTTGTGCATTAGACAACATACTTCTGACCTTCTCTTGTATGGTCCTATTCATCCTCTCAACAACACCATTTTGAGGAGGATTGTAAGGAGCAGTAAGTTCACGTTTTATACCTTTTGACTCACAAAAGTCCTGAAAGGCCTTTGAAACATACTCTCCACCATTGTCCGTGCGTAAGCATTTAAGCTTCTTGCCACTCTGATTCTCCACAAGTGTCACAAACGTTTTGAAAACACTAAACGCTTCATCCTTGTGCTTGAGAAAGTAAACCCATACTTTCCTCGAGTAATCATCTGTAAATGTCATAAAGTAAGAAGCTCCCCCTAGAGATAGGCTAGGCATAGGTCCACACAAATCACTATGAACAAGTGCCAACTATGTATCTCTTCTACTGCTTCTATGCTTATGTGGCTGTTGTGTTTGCTTACCATACAGACAATGTTCACAGAATTCAAAATCATTAAATGAAAAGCCAGACAAATAACCAGAACGAGACAAGATTTCCATTCCCTTCTTGTACATATGTCCTAACCGGCTATGCCACAAAGAAACATTCGGCTGCTCGGTTACATTGATTACCTTTTTAGAGACAGTTGATACATAAATCATGTAAAGTCCTCCAGACTTTACTCCATGTGCTACTGTCATAGAACCCTTGGATATCTTCCACATGTTCAGTCCAAAAGTGGTGACGTAGTGAGCATCATCAAGTAAACCTGTGCTGATCAAGCTCTTTGTAATTGCGGGAACATGTCTCACATTCTTCAGCGTGAAAGAAGAGCCATTCTGAAACTTCAATTGAACATCTCCAACACCTAAGATCTCACATGTCTGCCCATTGCCTAGCCGAACATGATCTTTAGTGGTCACATAAGAAGTAAACCACTCCTTGTTTGGAGACACATGAAGTGATGCCCCTGAGTCTATAATCCAGTCACTCAGTGCATTTCCATCAGATGTTGTAAGAAGAGCTGAGTCCATTGTATTCTTCAAGAAGTAGATGTCTCCTGACACTAGACTGTCATCCTCTGCAACAGTGTTTGTCACATTTATTTCTTGAATCTTCACTGAGGACTTGTTCTTCTCACCATGGTCTTCAGCTTTCTATTTGCCTTTTTCTGCTTTCCATTCTTTGCAGTCTCTTTTCATGTGACCCTTCTTGCCACAATGGTAGCATTCTATGTCACTCTTGCCTTTAGCACTGCGGGACTTGCTACGAGACTGATTCCTCTTTCCACCTTTGTACTTTTCTTTGGTCCTTCCCCTGACAACTAAGGCTGTTCCTTTGCCGTTGTCCATTGTCTTTCTATTGGTTTCTTCAGTAAGCAGACTTCCTTCTACACCTGCTATGTTCAAACCATCTGGAGGTGCAGAATTACTCAAAGTTGTGCGAAAAGTGTCCCAACTTTCCGGCAATGTGATCAACAGGAACATAGCTTTAATAGGTTCATCAAACTTGACACCTTGAGCTGACAACTGACTGTAGATTGTGTTGAATTCATTCAGATGATTGGACATAGGTGTCCCTTCTTTCATCTTCAAGTCAACAAGCTTCTTAAGCCAGTATACCTGTGAAGCTGCACTCTGCTTCTCATAAAGATCACTCAGCTTTAACCATGCTTGATAAGCGGACATCTCGTCTGCTACATTGAAGTAAACGCTTTTTGCCAAAGTCAGCATAATGGTAGAAAGTGCCAATTTATCCATTTCACTCCATTCATCTTCGTCCATATCTTCTGGTTTTATCCCCTTGAGCTTTATAGGTTTTATCTGCTTCTTTTGTACCAACACGTGCCAAATCTGCTTCTTCCACAATGGGAAATTGGTTCCATCCAGCTTCTTGATATGTAAAGAGCAGTGTCCTGTGATCCAGCCATAGCTACGCTTCACAGTAGTTTACTTTCCTGGGAAAAATTCGGCAGAGTTTCCCTTGTAAACTGACCTCTGAACCAATATCAACCTGTCAAATGAACCAAGAAAGCTTGAGATTCTGCAGAAATTTTGGCAGAGTCTCCTTTGTAAAATGGCTCTGGTGTACTAAAAACAGCTCAAAAAACCACTGTCTCTCTGACACTGTAAGTTGCGGGTAAACCTGTCCTGCACCTGTACTGTCTCTGACTCTCCTGTCACTATCTTGTAAGCATAGACTGCGACAATGCCTCAACGGCAGTAAAGCAAAGATGCAATCCCAACTGTCTAACTCACAGTCAATACATCCTAGCTGCCTATCTAAGGTTGCTCGAGGGATCGCTCCAAGACCTGTATCACCGAAAGGATCTCAACATTTGAGAATCCCCCAGCTCAATAAAACCTCACTCGACCCTCAACAAAGGCTGCAGTAAATCTGACAGTACATAGACTTCCCACAAAGTCATACATCCACAAATTTCCCACTGTATGTTGTAACCGCTGCGGCGGTTGTTTGCTGCGTGACTCACAGCCAGCAAACCCTCAACAGACATACATCATCTCTGACAATACATCCCATGTGGAAGTACCTGCAATGTCAGGATGAAATCTGGAATATCAAGCAGCAAACACAAGCTACCTTATGAACTAGTGGATGTCGCCTATAGTCTGTGTGTAGATGCACCCGTGTCATATGTGACACGCCTCCAAGAACTGTGAGCTGTCCTTCGATGTGTAGACAGCCACAAATCAACACTCTGGGAGTGTCGATATCCTCAGCTCCTGTAGTCGTAGGCCGAAAAACCCAAATTTGCAGATTCGGATCTGCACCCGTCGAGACCACGCAGTCGAAAATGGCCTGCGCAGAGCTTTGTCGAAGCCGTACGGTAATCGAGATGACCTCAGAATGAAATTCTGAGCACACCAAGTCCTTCGGGCCTTCCCACAAGATTTGGGGCCGTGTCTTTGCCTGTCGAATTTCACTCCAATCTGAGCTGGTGACTCTAGCCTCCTGCAGTGCTGCCCTGAGTCTCGATCTGAACTCTGATACCAGTTGAAGGAGTACGAGCGGAAGTGCGACGCAAGAGAGAGTGCGAGAAGAAGAGCACGACAATATGGTGAACTCGCTCTGCTGTAATGTGTAGAGCATAGTGAGTTCTTATTAGGTTTTTACAAAGAATATGTGTACATACCTGGCGGCCCGCCCACTTACCTGGGCGACCACATTGGGCTTTATACCCCAACACCACCCATATTTACACCACTTTAAGAATCACCAATTCCAGTATCCCAGTACCAATACCAATATAGTATTAGTGCACAAGTAGCACCAATATCGGTACATAAGTAGCACTACTCCAGTATATTAAAGTACACAACCCATACCAGTACCAATACCAATATCACAGGTAGCACCGGTATCTGTCCAGTATATTATTGTACACAAATAGTACCAGCTACAGTACCAGTATATCACATAAGTAACATCCATCCAAGTTTAGTACAATACAATACCAGCACTGGTACCGTTTAGAACTAGTTCATAATGCCTATACTATCCCTTACTCTATCTTAGTCGGGTAAAGGTTCAACCTATTTTTTCTCACCAGTTCCAGTATCACCAGTACCAAACCAGTAAAGCACCAGTCCACCAGTAGCACCAGTACCAGTACACAAGTATCATTAGTCCAATATATTACAATTACACAATAGTACTAGTATCAGTTTAGTGCCAGTACACAAGAAGTTCTAGTACCAATTTCACAAGTAGAACTAGTACCAGTCAAGTATAATACCATACACAAACAACACCAGTTACCAGTATATCACATAAGTAGCTACAGTACCAGTTCAGTACAATACAATACCAGTATCATTACAATATAGTACCAATACACACATAGCATCAGCACCAGTACATATGTAGCAATAGTATCCATCTAGTATAATATAGTATTAGTATCAATATAGTATAATATAGTACCAGTATTAGTACCAGTCCACAAGTAGCATCGGTACCAGATCTAGCTCTAGTAGCAATAGCACCAGTTTCAGTATAGAGAAAATTAACACATTATCCCTAGTAATGTGTGTGTGTAGTAGTACCAGTAGTAGTAGTAGTAGTAGTAGTAGTAGTAGTAGTAGTAGTAGTAGTAGTAGTAGTAGTAGTAGTAGTAGTAGTAGTAGTACCAATACCAATACTACCAGTATCATAGTAGTACCACTGCAAGTAGCAGCACTAGCACCAACACCAACACCAGTACTCTGTGTGTGTGTGTGTGTGTGTTTCCCGGGGAATTCACTCTATATACGAAATGGGATGCCACCTGCGAGCGGACAACTTTGATAAAACCCCTATATATGACTCATATTAGGGAATATGACCCCCCTTTCTACGCTTATACGACAATCCATGCATAAAACTATCATACCCCTATCTTACATATAAAATTTAGGTCTTACATGATCTAAATGAGTAAAACTAGTCAAAGAGCATGTAGCATAGTGACTGGCAGCGTACTAAGGAGCCACTTTTATTGATAACTAGATGTACCCTCAATGTGACTTGGTTTGACTTTGAAACTATGTGCGCGATCAGCCTGCACTCTATTGTCCAATTCGGGTCCAATTTTGACCCATCTAAATTACTCAAAAACCATGGTTATAAAGTTTTGCTAGGTTCTCCATGTAAATTTGCATCTATACAAACTCAAAAAATGAACTATATACAAAGCAATGTTAGTTCTTGCATGTATCTTTGTAGCTATTGACTCACAAGTTCAAGGGAATAATATTTTGGGAAGCCATGATTTTGAAACACAAAAACTTCCTCTCATGTTTCCCTTTTTTCACTTCCCCCCCCCCAACATAAATATGATACCCCTTCCCTTATTTTTAAGCTTGGGAAATAAATTACTAGGGGCCTACCCTTAACTTATACACTTATGTAACTTGTAAAAAAACCCCCCTCCCTTGCACTTATGTGGTGCGGTAAGTTTTCCATGGTGAATCCCCCAGGGTGTGTTTGTGCATGTGTGTGTGTGTGTGTGTGTGTGTGTGTGTGTGTGTGTGATAATATTCCGTTGTATTGTATGCAGAAGGACCGACTACTCAAATGCTTGTGTTGTGTGTGCCAATCGGTCATGGCGTAGTGTGTGTGCAAGTGCAACGTGGTTCTTGCTTGTATGAGCAAGGCGTATGCGTTCAGTGAGTGTTTAGGCACACGTTGCAAGAGATAACAGCGGTGGAAAATTCCTATACAAGAGCAGGGCTTTATAACTGTTATTACTAAATAAGGCATTGCCAAAAAAGGGGGAATTTAGTGGTTGCAGTCCGCTATCAAGATACCCAGATAAAGATGCACATAAACCATATTATTGGGAAAAAACTATCAAAAAAGGAACTAAAAAAAAAGCGTGAAAAAGGAAAAAAAAATATAGGTCTACCAGCTGAAGACTTCAAAATTACACCAGTATGGGTGCGCTTATTTGGAGAAAGAGGAAGGTTATCATTTCTTTACACCATGAGCTTATGCTCCCCACCGGACTGAGCACTTCTGTCACTTGCTTCCAAGTGATGTAATACGGTTGATGGATATTTTACTTGCCGAGGTCTGGATTTTTTGCAATATGTGTCAGTCAATCAATAGTTAGTGGTGATTATCTCTGTAAAAAAGAAAAGATTTTATTACTGTGTTGTATGGTTGTCATGATTCATCGGGGTTTTGTATAAGTGATGGTTCCACCAAGGTAAGCCTTGTGTGTGGGTTTAAGTAGGAAAGTCCCTTCATAATTGAACTATACTTTAAATAAGATATTAAATAGCAATATTTTAAAACTAGATATCATAAAACGCAATTAACATTTCATATACACCAATACAACATTCTGTATCTAATGGATAATATAGTCATTTAGATCAAAAATTTTGATCTTTGATCATTGATATCTTAACGTTGTATCTTTGTGTGTCCACCCGTGATGAGCTTCCACTACATCTACCTGGCAAAGGATCCAGCTGTTATCTGCATCCATACAAAAACATTTAGTTTTAAGTGGCTATGTTTGTGCGTTTTGCAAGTGTCGACACTGGATCTAGTTGTCATCCATGTCACACTTGTAGACCGATTTTACAGCTTACCCTTAGGATTGACTATTAAGTTAAGATTTCAAGTAAGATAACCCCTAAATGTATATGCATGTGTATCCCAATACTCACCGAGCTTTCTCAAAAAACTACTAGTATCGATTACCATATATGATGCAAATACCTATGTATTTATGGGTTAAAGATCAATGTAGAACACCTGTCCATTACCATATATGATGCAAATA